>NW_022686322.1:2656418-2674414 GCF_011630105.1 Anneissia japonica
GAGTATTGCTTAAAATGTTAAGATTTAATATTCGCTTTTAAGTTTTATTACAAAAATAAAACACAGTAAATTCCACGCACCCACTCTTATTAAAATAAAGTTTTATTAACATGTACACTTTAAATAATGCATTGAATCCATCAAACAATCAATTCTGTTTTTAAAATTTGTACTCCTCATGGGTGGCGCCAGCAGGGGGGCAGCCCCAGTCCCTCCTCAGTGTGAAAAAGCACAATTCGACGGGAGAAAGAAAAATTATATGTATTTCGTACTTATTAATTAGTAGACGATAAAATCGAATAAATAAGCCTTTGAAACCCCTAAATTGTCAAAATGTTTGGGGCTTCGCCCCCTGGATTACATTAAAAACATTTTAAGTGACGCTTGACCACGCCCACTTTGCTCTTGTTTGGGAAATTTTCTCCGTCGTCGGGGCATCGCCCTCCCCCCGTCGGGGACCTCGGCCCCCTGTCAGGCAAGTCTGGCGCCATCCCTGGTCACCTTGTGAGAGTATGAATGTCATAAGTTTATAAAAAATGTTTTTAATCTTAATGAGAGGTTTATAGGCCTACTTAACAAAGATGCCAAAATTAATTATTATTATTATTATTATTATTATTATTATTATTATTATTATTATTATTATTATTATTATTATGAATGTATTTCTCACCAATTCAAACTCTTTTATTTTAGTGTATCAGCTGTCAAATCTACCGATCCATCAAGAAGTGTGAGAACGATGTACAATCATTGTCAGCGGAACACGATGTCTATTAAAATTGCCGGAACACAATGTACTATCAACAGCCAGATTTGTGTGTCTTCTGCAAATAATCGCGGGCGAAAATTTATTAGGTTTTATACCACTGTATCATCTGAATTGAATTAAATTATATTTCTTGTAATCCTCGAACGAGGTATATACTTAAATATAATTAGGCGTAAGGATTATAAATATATATTATATCATATAAAACTACGATTTTTATGTTTTATTTATACTACGTTTGTATACCGTAGTTCTGATGTAACATTTTCGAGTATATAAGAAATAAAAGTTATAATTTATAATAGATCTACATCATTGTGTGTACTTCCTTTGTCGTAACTGCATTAATGGTAATAATTATATTTCATGGTATTAATCAGTTTACAATCGAATTAAATATATTATAATCAATTCGGATCGAATATACCACTATTATAGGCTGCTGTATCTTATAAACACTATTATTTTCAAATATATTTACATGATATCAACAAATTACGAAAATTGCAGAGGAAGGTACCGTCGAATATACAAAACAGGAAATGACGTCGGTTGCTAGGTTACAGCGCATGCATATTCAGTAACACCTGTGCTCATTTGACTAACAATAAAAACTTTTAGCTCAGTTTTGACAAAATCGACCAAAAAGATTTTATTGTTAGTCTAATTAGAACAGGTGTTACTGAATATTCATGATTATGCATGAGCTTGTTGCTTAGCAACCACGTAATTTCCGGTTTTATGTTTTTGTTGAGGGAGCCCTCGAAACGATGTCGAATTTTACAAAACAGGAAATGACGTCGGTTGCTAGGATACAGCTCATGAATATTCAGTAACACCTGTGCTTATTAGACTAACAATAAAAACTTTTAGCTCAGTTTTGACAAAATCGACCAAAAAGTTTTTATTGTTAGTCTAATTATAACAGGTGTTACTGAATATTCATGATTATGCATGAGCTTGATGCTTAGCAACACGTCATTTCCGGTTTTATTTTTTTTGTTGAGGGCGTCCTTGAAAGGATTTGATTGCTAGTTTAATAGACAAAATTAATGGACAAAGTAGCTAATACTGATGAAGCAATTATTCACTTTCGGTTCACGCCTATAAGGATACTTTAGCTACTGAATTTATTACAGTAAACAAAGACATTGAATAAGATGAGAAGAAATACATAATTCCATTTTATATTTATTTTTAAACATTGAAATCAAGTTGGGATATATGTATACATTTTATTATATACTGTATACATGTACATTCAGCATAAATCAATATACTCTACCTGATTTTAACCCTCAAAATTATATATAGGCCTATTATTATCTTACATGTCTATATTCTTTACAAAAAAACGAGTTATTTTCTCTGTTATTAAGATAAACATTAGTAGCAATAATACAATATTAATACAC
Source organism: Anneissia japonica (assembly GCF_011630105.1). Taxonomy (NCBI): domain Eukaryota; kingdom Metazoa; phylum Echinodermata; class Crinoidea; order Comatulida; family Comatulidae; genus Anneissia; species Anneissia japonica. The sequence goes on from NW_022686322.1 coordinate 2,658,606, forward strand.
ATAGGCCTACAGCCTGTAAGAAATAACAGATTTTTGCCGAGGAAAATATTTAAACAATAAAATAATTATAAACATTATATAAAACATTAAAACATTCTATTTTAATTAATTTTATATCCCGAATTTTTGCAGGAAACTTGGTGAGTGACAACATTTTTGGCTATCAATCAATAATTGGTAAGTTCTGTCGCCCTTGTACGATCGAGTCCGGACATTCTTTCCTGATATTTGTAGATTCTTTGTCTACCTCCTGGAATAGAAAAATATTGAGAAAAAAATTTAGAGACAGAGAAAGAATTATTACGGAGTATCAAAACATAATATATAAATAACAATTAGTGAGCACTCCAACATGAATATTATCCTATTCAGTTATCGCAATATATAGACAATGCTTTCATACCACCACGGAATGAATGAGGATTATTAAATACACGGTATTTGGTAGGCCTAGTAGATCGCAACAGTTTGAAAAATTATGTTAGCATTCGATTGTCATGGTTAGATAAAACGTATAAAAGTGTACCATTCGATAGAAATGAATAGTATACAGATTCATAAATACAGTATATTCAAACAATAAACATAATACTATAACTATATCTTCATACAAACATTTGTCATGATATAATATTTATTGACTGATTGCTTAACCTGCAGAAGCAAGATGAAAAAATGAATTGTGATTAAGAAAATATATATTAATGAGCATCAGGATCGCCCGTTAGGCAGGAGCCCAGCTTATTTCCAATGGGGTCCATTTTAAAGATATACTGACATGAGCTGAAAGATGAAACGTTTCATTCCATGGATAATTAAATAATTATATTTAAGTAAGTTTACAATTAAATATCTAAATGATAAAATTGTTGCGATCAGTTAATAATACCAGTGCTATATTCTTATATATACATAGACACTTAAATTGGCTGATGGTGTAAATTTAAGGATTTTTGTAGTAAAATGTCCGTAAATCAGAAAAAAATGAGACAAATGTCGACAGTGGTGCAATAATTTTGAACGGGGTCTGAATCAAGGGGCTACTTAGAGCCTCGGTTAGGGTCTCGAAATACCCATGGGGTGGGGTTCATGGGGAAACATTTTACGGTTCAGGATCGCCCATGTGCTTTTTGACCACAATTGGATTGGCTATGGAAATTAATTTGTTTGGATTGACAAATTAATTTTTGTCGTGAAGTTGCACGATGGTTGGGGAGGGGGGTGAGTCGTCTCCGGCCATTCTAGAACATAGAGCATGGAGGTGCCATAATCAAATCCATTTGTTAAAGTCCCACCCTGGACTCCCATCTATTTCGAATCTCTGGATCCGCCACTGGTAGCTTGATATCGACATCATGGAGGTACACATCCATGAAAATCACTTTCGCTGTCCTTTGAAAATAATATAAAAATATTTTTGTAGGGCTATAACAAATTTTAATTATTCATGATTGAAAGTTGTGCACCAGATAATGACAAGATTCTTGATTTCATATAATGTTAATTAAAAACACAGACAGTAGCGGCGCTACGGGAGGGGGGGGGGGGGAGGCACACGGAAGAGGCATTCTCCCAGAAAATTTTCTTTCCCCCAAAAAAAAAAAAAAAAAAAAAAAAATAACACTGTTTATTATCATTGGATGTTGTAAAACAATGAAAAAATGCCATTGATCACAGTATTCTTTCTCATAGAAATTATGATCAATAGATAAGATAAAGAAAAGGAAAAATATTTCAAGGGTTAGGAAGTGAAGTAAATAAAGTCATGAATGAAACTGAATAATACAGAATAAAACTCACTTTTTTTGGAGGGGGTGGTGGGGATCTCTCCGTTTTCACCTGTGCAGCATTCTCTTTAATTGTCTTTTTTGTGTCTGTCTCTGACAGAACCACAAAAAAATGATGACATTTTTCACACTTAACGAACCGTGTTGATGCTGGAAAAATAAGTATGAAAATATCATACATGCGCAGATTTTTAAACAAATATAAGTAACCTACAAGACTAAGACCATCTTACGCAGTAATTCAAGCCCGTAGCCTGCATCTACATAAGAGGTTCGGAGCATTGTGTTAAGGGACATCACTTAAGAGCCAAATGGGGTTCAGTGGCTTATAGCTGTCTCTTATACACATCTAGATGTGTATAAGAGACAGATACATATATACATATAGTTTTTAATCCACCATGCGCTTGTTGAAGTACGCTTCAACTCTTTTCATTGTCAATCCTTAACTTTAGTAATTAAGATGATTTTGAAAATGTTTAGAGGTATAGGCCTACATATAAAATAACAATTAACTACTGTATTATACACTTTTGGGGGTGGGAGCCGGCAAAACTTATAGTATAGTGGCTAAGTCGGCCCTAATTACTTGCAATCAAAATTCATACCCTTTTAAAGTGAGGGACATTCATTTTTGTAAAGTATGCTTGTGCTATTTCCCTGCAGAGGAGTCATTTTTTCAACCATGGTGGAGCTGAGATGGGTAGGATGAACTAACTGTTGTGTCTGCCCCTTGTTGGGGAGGGGTAGAAAGACTACAGGTTTGCCACCTATTTCTGGGCATCCAGAGGTGTCATATTTCCAAAACTTGCTCCACTCAATTCCAACCATGGTGGAGCTGTGGTGGTATAGACTCTAATTTCATGCTAACTTGAAATGTTTTGGCTTCCCCTTCAGGGGAGGGGTACTGCTCTACTAGTTAGAAGCTGCTATTTACAGGCATTCAGAGGTGCCAAAAATGTTGCTCAAAAACCATGGTGGGCCTATTTAGGCTCAAAGGTATGATTCAAGTGACATTTGCAAACATGAATAGTGTTTTTGTATTCCGTAGGTGTTACAGACCACAAAGCAACCTGAAAATTGCGGGGTCGAAAAATCGTCCGATTTCGACAAAAACTGTGAGCCCTTACACTTACAGAGGACCAAACCCGGTCCTCGAATCACTTGTGCTGCATTGTGCTGGATTTGCGTGTACAACGCGTTTCCTGATTTTCTGTAAAGCTCCTCGGATGGCGGGAAAATTTGAATATGTGTCACAACACGTTACGCGCTTTTGTGGGTTGCACAAATACATAGCGCCCTCTATGCATAAAACGTTGAGCCAAAGATCTTATAAACACAAGATAGCGTTCTCCGCGATATCTGCGTGCAAAATCTGTAATAACGCAGTGTACGATGCCCTCTTGCAAAAATGAAAACTTTTAAACTTTGACTGCTTTGACCACCACACCACGTACACCGCGCAAATTTACCTTTACGTGTAACAATTAGAAGCTTCGATTTACAATTAAGGAACAATAACGTACTTGTTAACGAACTTTGGCGTAACGCAAACACCTTATCTCAGATCTATGGCAACAACTAGGATGCCCTCTCCCAAAAATGATTACTTTCTGCTGCCAAATTGACACTTCTATTTGTTACGCGTAAATCGCGGAGAACGCTATCTTGTGTTATAAGATCTTTGGTTGAGCACGTGTGTGGCGTTGTCCATGGCATAACCCTGAGCGTATTTTATGGTTCTCGGCATACTTTGCTGGTCCTCGGTCGGTCCTCTGATGACTGTTTTTAGTCAGGGTCCTCTGGACATAACGTTTACAGGTATGTGTGTGTGTATAAACATATGTATTTTTGGTACACTAATTAAGAATTTTGAATGAAGTGAGCTGAATGTAGGGAAGAGATGCAGGGACAACACCACTGCAAAATAACATTCACTCACACAGGAAAAGAGACACATTTAAACTACAATAATATCGCATGTGAATACAAATGCTCTTTAATTTAAAAGGAAAGACAATATCTTTCCTAAATCTGTACAATGCACAATCTTTTGTATTGGCTCAGCATATTTTCCAATGACAAAGAAACTAGCAATCTTATAATTATTTACACATTTATAGAAATATTTAAGCTTGAAAACTATTTACACTTCTTAAAGCAGCTAACTGTTCAGAGGGGCGGATCAAGAATTTTTCAAAATGGGGGCACAACCTATTCAGAATAGAAAAGTGAGAGCGTTAATTTCCATATATGCCTTGAAATTTTAAAATTTAGTGGCAAAATGGGGGAGGGGAAGCCCCCCTGTTGGATCCGCCCCTGGCTCATTAACACACTGTCAGAAAACTACAGGTTCAGAGATATTAGGTAGCTTTCGATTTGCACAAGATGCTAGAATGGATTCACTCATGCATGATGACCGTCTTACGTTCTCTACATAACGTAGATTTGGCTAAATAGCATCATAGAATCCATGCGACCACGAGAGATCAATGTTCTTGCTTGCGCATATGACTTTACGTAACGTCATTACGTTCTACATCCTAACGTCGTCATGTAATCGAAAGCTTGCTAATAGCAAAAGAAATGTGACAAGAAGTTCGAAAGGAACAGATTTGGAGTATTACAAGGAGAGCAGCTAATTGATCTAAATCACATTTGATCGTCTGAGTATTAATTAATATATGGCAGCCAAGATCACTAATTTCAAAAGTAAATTAAATCATTAGTCCATGATCGACAGGAACAATACAAATCATTCTCAGTATTGCTAAATAATATTCAATCAAGTGATTGTAATGAAATGACAATTGTACAAATTCAGTATGAAATGACTTGTCTTCAATGAATAGGCTCGCATTATTTAAGACAGTCGAGAATGTATGGAGTATAAAATTTGTAATGATTAATAGAGAATCTAAAATCTTTACATTTTAACCAGAAATCTATTGTAGTATGCAAGTGATGCCAAGTAATGAAAAATCAAAGCTGTGATCCAACCACATTTTAAAGTTCCTTGAGTACTTCTTATGATATTTCTTAAATCAATAATTTCAAAATTATAAGTAATCATTTGTCCATGATCAACATGAATGATGAGAATTGTCAGCACTATTGACAACTGATAATAAATCAGTCATCACAATGATTTTGAAATCATAAAAATGTAATAAAACAAATCAAGCAAGCAAGAAATAACAAAAAAAGATAAATATCAAAGCATGAGCAATCTAATTTAAAATGTAAATCATAAATTGTATTAGATCACTATAATCACAACGGAATATAATTCATGATTTACATAAAATTCAAGATTAAAACCTTCAAAAGTTGTGTCATCTTCTTAATGGACTGTGTATCCAAGTAAGCCCAAAATGTATACTTAGTTGCTAAGGGAAAGAACCACAAAATGATTTTTAAACATGGTTAAGTATTTGGAAACAGGTACATATTCCTGGCCCTGCCTGTTTAAATATCACAAACTTGTTGGTCGGTTAAAGGTCCATTACCTGGCTTTGTATGTCCTTTATAAAATGGCAGTGTACTTGTCTATCAGAAAAATAAAAGACTGCAATAACAAATACTGTTCTGTATTCAAAACTTAAAATTATAAGTACCATACTCGTGCGAATAAGCGCCGGGCCACCTAAAATATTTTTGGCTCTTTTTGATGGGCTCTTATTCAAACGGGGCGCTTATGAAAACAGAGTGGAAATTAAGGGAGCGCTTATGGAAATAGATGAAAATTGAAGGGGTGCTTATGGGAAATTGGAAAATTGAAGGGGCACTATGCTTAATCGAAGATAAACGAATGGTTTTGGTGAAGAAAAGGTAATCATTGAGAGAACATGACTCATGACAAGAATGTTGGGGGTATTTACACAACAGCACATGAAATTAGTGGTGGTGTTGGTGGTAGTGTGATAAGAGTACTGGCCATCTGCCAATTCAGATTAGCAGGATCATTGCAGAGTTTCTTGTTTAGATACGAGAGTGATGAGGTCAGTTTATTTTTGTTGACTGAAAATGGCCATACAGTATTTTAATTTTTAGATATTAAATACTGTAGTTCTAAATCCAAAAAGCCTAGCAATAAAACAAGAACAGGATTCTAAAGATGCATCAAAACTGAAAACTATGTTAAACTTAATGGAGACTGATAGACCGACAAATGGACAGATGGACTGACAATGCTAAATTAGCTGCAAATATTGGATGCAGAAAATTAAGTTGGTGATGTACTGTATTGTATGTAATTGAGGGGGGAGCTTATTCAAACAGGGCACTTATTCGTGCAAGTATGGTACTGTAAAAAAAAAAAATTAAAAATAAAATGAGAGGTTTCCCGAAGATAGAGGGAAGATAGTAGGCTAGTCTCCACGTCACCGAGGGGGCTATAGATTTCACTGTTCCCTGAATCTAGAGCAGTCAATATTTGCTTTATACACTTCATACATAGATTTTATGAGCACTAAAAAAGTAATGAAAGGAGTACCCAGCAAGTAGGCCTTGGCTAGGCATTAATTGATGGTACTAGCTGATCCGCTATGACCTCGTCGTAGAGGTCAGTCTCCTTTATTCTCTTTGCGTGTGTGAGAGTACATCGTGATAGGCAAAAAAAGCACTATCATTTAATAATATGATAGTAATTTTTTTCCCCGGGAATTTATTCAACTATCATTCAAAAGATGGTTGAAGTTATTACCCACTTTTAACCAATCAGATGCCTGTAATCTATATATGTGTTACATAATAACAATTGTAACATGTGCGCTATATAAATCATATTTATTATTATCTATTATTCACTGTCATAGCTCATATACTGCCTTATGCCATCAGCAATTAATAAAATTCAAGGTAAAAGTAGTAACAGTAACCACAGAATTAAATGATGATGATTTGTTCTTTCTTTAATATTATATCTAAGACCTTTTATTAACTCTGAGACATTCTAATAATTCTGAGATCATATATTAATTCTGTGATTGGCTGGTACACCATATAATTTACATTATATCTGTAGAATCAGATGTCCCACTACTTGATCTTGAGAATTTCCTTCCCCCATCGTTCTCCTCTTCCCTTGGCCTTTTCTTCTGAAAGTAACAAAGAACAAGGAAGTATGATTAAGATATGACCATTATGCTGATATATAGGTTTGCCTTGCCAAAAACCACCATCAGTAACAAAAACAAGAAGATTATTTTTTAATATATTCTTATTCTCTACATTACAAGCTTTCAAATAATAGGTCATTTAGGTCCGATATACAAATTATTCCCAAGGACAGAAATGGGTTTGGAAAAACTATGTATTACAAACGCGTCTAGGAAAGCGATCATCTAATTATCATGTCTCATGAATATTAATAAGCTAAGCTAATATTTCTGTTTAACATGTTTGCCATTGTTTCTATTGTTTTCGATGACAAACGGGTCAGTGTCGTTTGGAGCGGTCCCTGGTTGAACTAGTGTTTTCGTACAATTTCAAATACTGAACAAGTTTTATTTTGAAATGAACCAAGTATACTTTACAAAGATTAAACACTGCATAGTCCTAATAGTATATTTCTAGACCCGTTGTTTGTAGGCCCTAGTTAAGAGGTAAATGATGATGACAGCACATAGTGTATTGCTATTTGGTCCATCGGACCGACATATCTTCATTTAGCAGCCTACCTGAGGAGCTGACGACAAACGCAAATATTATCTCTGCACACATCATCAACTCCCTGCACACATACATGCCAAATATCATTCATTAAACCATAGAGAAAATAGATGTTCTATTTCTATTTTAAAGCTAGGCAAAATATATATTCAGTGCCTAGGCCTAGGCAACTACTGTACTGTAGGCCTACTATTATATTGGGTACCTCGTGCGTGGATGATCAGCGCAGAGTACACAACATCACGTGACAAATGTCTTTGAGCGCCGCTCCGGACAAAAGTAGGTCAGTTCACATGCTAACAATATGACGTTCCCATGGAGTGCCTGATGCCAGTATTTAAAATTAAGTATAGGCCTATAGGTTTGCTTATAGTTTTATTCTTTAGTCTTGTATGTATAAATCTTGCTTTGTATTTTATATAATTTATGTGGGAAAGCTTGTGTGTTAAATAATAATATTGAAAAAGCATTCAATGGTAAATGCCGCTACCATCGTTTCTACAGATCGAATAGCGGGCAGAATATTAGCAGGTAATAGGCCAACAAATACAGTAAATAATATAGTACGTTGGAAGCTATTTTCATTGTATATAAATTAAGGTAAAATAAATAGTAGACCTATATGTTTCAAAATGAAAGTATTTTGAAGGAAATAAACATTTACACTGTTTGATCGCCACATGATTTTATTAAACTTGTTAATGATCTCGCCTAGCTGTTTTCCATTTCAACTTTAAAATGGAATAAACAGCTCGAACGACAAGCTTCAAAACAGTATTTCACAGATGTGCTTAGAGAGCTTGTCATAAAACAATAGGAAACGTGTTTGACCCATTTATGTTGTTGGGGATAATTTGTAGATCGCGCCTTACTGAAATTAACTTACTACAGTAACATCTCCCAATCACGTACCCCTCTGTCCGAACAGGGTTCGTAAATGAGAAAATTCATAATTCAGAGAGTTCAAATTTTCAGCATCTCGGTGAGGTGAAGGTAGGCCTAGTCTACAAAGTACAGTACAGGGCAAGGTAAGCCTGTCTTGGGAGAGAAATTTTGTCACGAAATGTGACTTTCTGCAACAAAATAATACCTTACAAAAGCCAAAATTACCTGTGACTCACTGTGAAGTATTCATTTGAAGTGATTTCCAAATGAAAACATGACCATACAATGGCCAAAACGAATGTTATAATTCTTTTCATAAAGATTGCGAATCCCTGCAAATGGCTCCCCTAATGATCATAAAGTGAGATTTGCTGTACAGTATGCCTGAACAAGCATGCTTTCCTTCTTAGCTGATGTAACAATTTCAATTATTTCTGAAGACTTTTAAATACATTTTAAAGTGTTTTTGTAGTTAAAAACGAGCGTTCATAATGACGTCACCGCTGCAAATTCGGTTCGTAAAATCGAGACTTTGTAAAAGGGAGGTTCGTAATTGGGAGATGTCACTGTATTGCCAAAGTTATGAGTAGATATATTATGGGCTCTCTGTATTAAAATATACAATACTGCAACATTCATATGCTAATTATTCAGTATAACATTTATCAACATAACGCTGGTGTGCATAGTTGTCTTTAATGCAATTCAGAAGCCTCACCACCTTTACTGACCAACTAGCATTGCCAAAAGCTTTCGGCAATAGTCTGTAGCGATATCAAGGAAAACTGAGCTTTCGATATTATACAATGTATTAATAAAAAAAACCTACTGGTGTTGCATTTGGCGGCGGCATTCCATTTGTGGCAATGCCCATTAACTTGCAGGCCTTCTCTTTCATTATCTTGTCATCAAGCCAGGGATGGTCAAGGACTTGGTTTATCGTCAGACGCCTCTTCGGATCTACTGTCATCAGTTTTTTTATAAGATCGATTGCTGGCAAAGAAAACAATATTCTGATTAAAACTCTGCTTTGTAAAAGGGAGGTTCGTAATTGGGAGATGTCACTGTATTGCCAAAGTTATGAGTAGATATATTATGGGCTCTCTGTATTAAAATATACAATACTGCAACATTCGTATGCTAATTATTCAGTATAACATTTATCAAAATAACGCTGGTGTGCATAATTGTCTCTGATGCAATTCAAAAGCCTCACCACCTTTACTGACCAACTAGCATTGCCAAAAGCTTTCGGCAATAGTCTGTAGCGATTTCAAGGAAAACTGAGCTTTCGATATTATACAATGTATTAATAAAAAAAACCTACTGGTGTTGCATTTGGCGGCGGCATTCCATTTGTGGCAATGCCCATTAACTTGCAGGCCTTCTCTTTCATTATCTTGTCATCAAGCCAGGGATGGTCAAGGACTTGGTTTATCGTCAGACGCCTCTTCGGATCTACTGTCATCAGTTTTTTTATAAGATCGATTGCTGGCAAAGAAAACAATATTCTGATTAAAAATCCATTCGTGAGTGAAGACCAATAATAATAAGGGTATGTCAGGACTGTGTTATCATAACCACCACCATCGTTATTATCTTCATCATCACCCTCATCATCATAAAGGAATGGTGGTGCTTAAAAAAAAAACATGTTTAAAGCAAAGACCTAAATTATCTTTGCATGTCAAGGACATGTCTATCTTCTAAGCCAATTCAAGTGTGAACTGAAAATTAAATAATATACATATGAATATACATAAATTGAACATACAAATGAATAATATTTATTTAATTTTTATTGGTGTAAATATAATATAGTTATTGCAGGTTATGTGATAGAAATGTGTATATAACATTATTTTTTATTGATTTTTAATTTATTCTTTATTTATAAATTTTCTAATGCTAGTCCCTGTTTCCCCCATCGCTTGGAAAGCCACTAAAAAAAGTAATTTATTTTACTTTTTGGCAAACAAGCCTGCTCTTGGAGGAAACATAACTGTTAGATTGTCTTTTATCTATTTTTTTAAAGGTATAAACAAGGTAAAATAAATGAAATGAAAAAAAGTTTCCCAAGTTTTGTTATATTTATTACCAAGGCCATGACTTACCTTCCTTTGACACATCTGACCAATATTTATTTGGAAAGCTGTAATGACCCCTGGTAATTTGCTGATGCAACGTCATTACTTTTATTTGTTCTGAAAATGGAGGGTAACCGCTTAAGCTGTAAAAAAAAAAAAAAAAAAAAATTTAACTCTTTCATTATGATTTATAAAAAACTGAATGCTACCAGCCATTCACTGGTGTGAAGAGATCAAACTGTTTACATTTTAACATTAATTGCAGGATTATTAATATCCCTAATATAAAAATACTAAAATACATCTCCTTAAATTCATAAAATTGAGGGAAGTGCTCTAGTAAAATGTGAACTTTTGTGACATTAGTTACTTATATATTTAGCTAGATGATTATATAACCTTTATTTTGGTCCTTGGATCAGTTTCCTAGGTAGAGTACACCTTGAGTAAGATTTTTTTCAAATTCTGAAGTCTAAAGACATACTTTAAAAAGTAAAATGAAAATTGCCTCTAAAGATAAACAACTAATAAACTTTGTATTGGTTTTCCTATCAATTCTGAAAAACAGCTTTACAAAAAATGTGCCTCAAAAACACCTTTACCTCATGTAACCTAACTCAGAACTTTTGCTACCATGAAATATACATATTAAACTTATCAGAAATATTGAAACCCTATTTTTGTCGAAGTATCACTTCAGATATATTTTCTTGAATATCTCAAATTGACCTGGCGTACCATAAGACTCATTTTTTTCACGACAACTCACAAATGTTATTTGGTTACTGGAAAAAATATCTTACCATATAAATAAAATTACACCCAGACTCCATAGGTCAACAGCTTTGCTGTAGCCTCCCATACCAGCTGTCTTCAAAATCTCAGGAGCCAGGTAAGTCGGAGTGCCGCACAGGGTCTTCATAAATGAGTTCTCGCCGACAAACTTTGAGAGACCAAAATCTGTGACTTTTATTAAGGCGTCATCTTCCTCGGAGGACAAGAGGATATTCTCTGGCTTCAGGTCTCTATGTGTAATGCCTTTGTCATGCAGGTATTTACAGGCAGTAACCATTTGGAAAAACAGGAGTTTGGAGTGGCTTTCGGTGAGTTTACCCTTGCTGGTTATCTTATCAAATAACTCTCCTCCTTCGACAAGCTCAAGAATAATAAACAGCACGTCTGGTGTGTCAAAAACGTCTTCAATCTTTATAATACACGGCTAAATGATAGGGAGGGATAAGACACAAACATGGTCAGAAAAGAAGCCAACTTCAATATTAAATCATATGTGAAAGGCATATTACATGGTAAGTATATGGTATGCACTCAGACTTCTCAATGTAGTAAAATGAACTTCAGCAACCATGTCTTCAAATATCAGTAGTAAATACAAAATTTCCGTAGTCTTGAGTGCAAATATGGGTTGCTTAAATTTAAAAAAGGTACAGGATAATAACAGCTGTGGAATTTTAAAGAAATGGGACAGGATAAAGATTTACGGGCCACTTTTAGTTTTCACAATAATTTATCAGTAATCTGATGAGTTGTCTAGAAACAATGTAACCAAATATCCTGATGGAAAAGTCATTTGTTCTGGACTTTAAACCTATTTATTTATGGGTCTAGGCCTATGATAATTTCTGTAGTATTTTTGTTTATTTCCGTACGTCCGTAATTAGGCAAATATTTCTGTAGCAACTACATTCCGTAGCACTTGAGAAGTCTGTGCACTTGCCCTAAAATGCCACAACAATAAACCATGACTAAACAATTTACTGCATATTAATATTCTGGGTTTTATATACCAAAAGCCCGAATCAAAAGTGCTCCAAAAAATATTGGCCTGGAAATCATTGAATTGAATCATATAAATACAGGTATGGTACTCTAGTGGTCACTGTATACAGAATAAATCATACGCAATGACCACACTCCCCATCCCACCCTATGGTTAGTTGGGGGTAGGGGTATGAAATAACCTGTAAATAGGCATAGGCTGACTCATTCAACAACTTTCTTTCCCCCAAGGTTCACATTATGTCCAATCAGTTGCCATGAGGAAGACTTTCGTCTTTCCACGACGACAGGGGCTGTATAGACCCGGGTAACCCCTACTCTTCTCAAAAAATGTACAGGGTTCTTTAAAGTGCACACAAGTTCAAGAAAGGAGATTTGGTGCAGCAGTTTTCATTTCAGGTTGTGAACCTCGTTGTAGAGGGTTCAAACCACGCGCTGACCATTCTCGACCGGCCATGCTTAGTTACCGCAGCTTGCACTACTGACTGGTTGTGATGTGGCTCTCGCTATGTTTCAGCCCTAGGTTTGAGTATTTCATGGTTAATAAAATAAAATAAAATAAATATAAATATTGTTGCCGCCTCTCATCAATATTTATGGTAATGTCAGGCCTGATATACCAAGATATACAAAAAGAAAAGAAGTTAATTGTGTACACGGGTCCTTATCCGAGAAGAATTGTTCCACCTCCAGAACCATAGATGAGCATGCTGTTCGAACCAGCACTGATATCATGGCTGTAGGTTTTGGCACCCTGCCTTACCGCTTGGCCAATCCACTCGCCAGGTATGATAACAAAGACATTGATTGCAATGCATCAACCAATTCTACCCTGCAAATATCATAATCACTTTCAAGTTTCTGATACAATTCATCAGACTATGTGCTAGGACCCAATCATATGATAAAGCTCAGTTCATTTTAAACAGATGAATTGTAAAAAGTGGTTGGTTGGTTGGTTGTGGAAAACCTTGTTTACAGATGACATATTTTTTCAACAAATCAAAAACAAATCAACTTACATGTTCCAATGACTTCAAAATATCTACTTCGTCCATAACTTTCTTGCCCATATCCTAGAAATTAAATGGTATACCAGTTATAGTTATACTGGGTTAAGATGTGAATCTGTACTATATAGTGGGGAACAATATGTGCAACAACTATAAGAAAAACAACAAAAACAAGAACAAGTCACGAAGAAGTACAAGTAATCGTGACAATAATTAAAAGTAATACCAATAAATTTACTGGTTTTTAAACAAACGTCAAAATGTAGTTAGATTTATATAGCTTGATGGGCTGGTTCGTACAGTAACTTCAATGTAAACCAACAGTTCTCTATTGTCTATAGTCATTGAACTTAAAGCAAAAAATATGTAAATATATAAACATACATAAACCTTGTACACCATGTGCCCTGTTTATACCCAAGGACTAGTGACCTGACTTACTTTTAATACTGTTCCTCCGGTACTGAATGTTTTCTTCTCTATTATTTTCACTGCAACTCGTTTTGGCTGACTACCCTCATTTTCAAAAGCAAGACGAACCTCTCCACATGCACCTCTGATTGCAAAACATGCAAATATGGGCATTATTAACACAACGGTAATATACATACTATCACTTTTCAGTAACGCTCCGGGTGGTTTGCCAACATGATAACGTTACGATGTCATATTACACCAAACTATGGGTAAATGTACTGTAATTGTCACATAATATTTGATAAATTGCACATATCATTAGCTTGTATGTTTTATACATTTGTCAATACAGTAACATCTCCCAATTACATACCCCTCCATCCAAACAGAGTTTCAAAACAAAGAAATTTCTTAATCCAGAGAGAGCGAGATTTTATAGCATCTCAGTGGTGAGGGTGGGTCCAGGCCTGCTACATAGTACAGGGCTAGGTAGGCCTAAGCCTTGCCATGGGAGCAAATGTTTGTCACAAAATATGACTTGGATTTTACTGTTTTCTGCAACAGAAAACTGTACAGAAGCTAAAATTATCTGTACTTACTGTGAAGTATTCATTTAAAGCAATTTATGAATGAAAACATGACCATCATTTATAGCAAAAAATGAGTGTTAGTATTATTTTCTTAAAGATCATGAATCTGGTGTCAATTTATTGGTTTAAATTTATCCATTCTTAGCTTATGTAACATTTTTTTTTCATAATTGGGAGATGTTACTATAATACAATAAGAACAATTTGTATATATAAATATTTATGTTCCATAGAAAATTAAAAATCTTTAGATTCTTGCAATTTAATTGGTTGATTATATGTCACATTGGATGAAATATATTAAAGCAAGGTTGTATCAATGAAAAAGTACATTGCACCAATGTCATCACTATTTGTTAATAGTACCATTTGCAGATTGCGCTATGCAATTTTCGTTTCACTTAATGAACCGCATCGCTGTGTGAGAATTTTTTTTTCTCATTATTATTCAAGGTTTATTCCAAAATGTATCATCCAGTTAAAAACTGAATTCCAACAAATAGTTACAATTTACATGTATAAAACATTATAAATAATTATGTATACACACAACACTTTTGTCATGTCAAGAGGCGTACCATTTAATCCCCCTTTGTCATCATCAAGATATACAATCCAATTGCACTCATAATATTTGTTTACATACCAGCTGCTTCTATGACAGGGGGATGCTACAAGTTTTAAGAAAATTATTTGAACCCAAAAGTTATATTTTGACAAACCTGCCAATAGTTCTGGATAAAGTGTACTTCTTTTTCATCTCTTCTGGCATGCATAGAGACTCCTGGGATGTGTCCATGAAGACATAAGCTATGGGGAATAAACAAGGCAGATCAAAACACCAAAAATACATGCCATGTAAAAGAATCAAGCAGTAATCGTGAGAGATAAAATAACAGATTTCGCTGACTTTTAGGTGGCATTTTAATTTTTAAATGATTCTCAATTTTTTCATCAAACGTCACAGCACCATGACCTATGCAGTGGTGTAACAAAGAGGACTGCGGTCCCTAGCATCATCGGGCACTATTACGCTGATGGATGGTCTGGGTAGAGCACAAACATGGGGCAAATCCTCGTCCATTGCCGTCTTTGTTATTTAGAAGTTGTTACATTAACAGCTTGAAGAAAGATTACCTTTATTCTTTGCAACGGAGAGAGAAATAAGATCATTGTTCTTTAGCACACGCTTGTTTGATTTTCCTGTGAATCAAATACCACAGATTTTAGTGGAAAGATATTGAAAAGCAGAATTAAAACAGTGTACAATAATTGATGTACAAGTGAAATAATATCATACAAATGTTTATTATCAGCAGTGGTAGCGGATTAATAGTAGTGGAGATCTAGCCTGGTGGTTAAGATTCTTGCCTTCTAATCCTGGGGTCCTGAGTTCAAATCCTGCAACAGCACAGAATTTTTCTCATGGCTAAAAACATCTCCACTCCCTAATACTTCTAACAAAACACAGCTGATAAAGCATCACATTAGCTAGGTTCACATTCAGAATTTAACGTGATCTAGTGGATCATGATCAAGCCAGTCATTTTATGTGAACCA
>NW_022686322.1:2674435-2723625 GCF_011630105.1 Anneissia japonica
ATGCATTAGCATAAATAGATCATGATGATGGTTTCTATATGAACGGTTTTCTCTAACATGCTAAAGTTATCATGATGAATAGATCATGATAAGTTTATCACGATAGCTTATGTGAACGTACCTATTATTTCCTATATCTAAAAGGGCCCTGAATATCAGCCGACCTTCTAGGATACTTGGAAGGGTCACCTTCTATAAACATGACAGAGCAGTGGATGGCAGGTACCAGTAGATAAATATATGTGGTAACAAGCTAAATCAGTCACTCGCAGCAAAAATCGATTTTTAGTTAATAATACATGTATAAACAGTAAAATGAAAGCTATAAAATGGTAAAAGAATCATTTAAATCTGACATAAAGTTACAGGAATTTGAACATACAGCTGTTTAAAGAACAATATTTGAGAAATTGGCCTTCAAAGTTTATGATTTCATGCATTTCTCAGGCAGAAACCATCAACAAACCGTTATAATTTGTTGTTTTAACATTGAAAATGGGGAAAATAACAGCATAGCATGATATATACAGTAGATATATAATGGATAGTTTAGTTTAATAAAATAGATTTTATTGAACTAAACTATCCATTATATATCTATATATAATGTATACTATCCATTATATATATCTATATATAATGGATAGTTTAGTTCAATAAAATAAATTTAAAAAATGTTGACATTCCAGCATGTTTTGGCCATTATATCTGAAACAGAATTTGCGACGAGTGACTGGTTTGGTTTGTCTTTGCCACATATATGTATGTGTAATTTGGAAAAAAATGCTTTATAAAAATCTTACCAATTTTTTGGCCATTTAGAAAGGTCCCATTAGAGCTTTGGTCTTCAATGAACACAGCATTTGACTTGTCCTAAGTAATATATACAATAAAAAAAATATTTGACAAGGCATAACAGAAACAAGAAAATCCAAAGGAGAGATACCAGCTGTTATGTGCCTCAAAACAGTAACATCTCTATCTATCTAAGTTTATCTATTTGAGGCTTCTCAAAACCAAGGTACTGTTGCTAATGTTAACTGAGTAATTAGCATAAGAATGTGCCAGTACTGTATACTTTAGGCTAGACTTTTTTATTCCTTGTTTCGCATACTTATTTTTTTTAAAAATCATCTGAGGAGGACAGAATAAAAATAAAAATAAAATTTTGTTTTCTTATTTAGCAAATAGTTTTGCTAAAACATCCAGATGGAGTAGAAAATAAAAATAAAATTTTATTGGTGAATGTAAAATGGGATGGGTAAATGCTTCAAATTTATATCATTCGGAAGAAAAATACATATCTTATCTTTGGAGATTTCAAGGCAACCGAGGGCGTAATAAAAAAAAGAAAAAAATTTATTTTTTTCTTAAATTTCCACTTTTTCATGGTGGCGGGTGTGCTAATTGTCCAAAAATAAAATTTTATTTTCATTTGAAATCATCAATATTTGCAGTCGGCGAAGGTAAAAAAAAAGTCTCACCTTAGTACAGAGAAGTTGTAGTACTTTTAATCATAATTTTGGGAATAGTAATTTAATTCCAGTAAATGACTTATTTTAAATAATGTGGAGCATATGAATAGTGTATATCTAAAAACTCAATTTTCTAGTTTTAGTAACTGATGCTTGTTTTGACATGGCAAGCAACATTTATTTATTATTTATTTATTTCAAAAAATGCATTCAACAACAATTTTATACCATCCTGATTAAGTCTATATAACTGATAGAATGAACATATGAAGTACAGTACTTCTGCTTTAAATATTAAAAGAAATTAAAGTAACAGTAGCAGATACACAATTTTGACTTTACATAAGAAATTTTGTTAAGTCTCTTTCCTTACTTTGGATATGTTAAAATGGATCTTGGAAACCGTTGCGAAGAAATTTAATTTCCGACATGCCTTTGTATCAAGGCAGATATCGCAGAGTTTATCACGCCCAACTGTGTATTTATCACCCGACAAGTCTAGTAAAAAATAAGCAAATTCACTTTTCAACTGAATGAAACAATATTAAGATTCTACTCTCAAGCAAAATATTATTGAAAAATTGCATCTGGCTTCAACAAATACTTACATAAGCACAACGAAACAAGTACGTCTTTGCAAAATATTGTTCAACAATTTTTTTTTTTAAATTAATCTTATTTTATCTATATACTTTACTTATCTAAAAAAATCTCTTATGAGATATCCAATTTCTGAATTAATACACTTTAACGATGGTCTGATGAAGAAACTTTGCTGCATTCAGGAATGGTTAAAAGGGCCTGACTATTATGTTTATTTTTCATTCTTATAGCACATTACTAGGAAAACCTTACTGTACATGAATACTCTGTTCAGGGCCAATTAAGAGCATCTCTGGGCCATGAGGCAGTGCAGCAAGTGGGCCCTAACAAAGGGTTTGGGTTCAACATATAGGCGCCAGTTGAACAAAACGGCAGGGCCTAGGCGGTAGCCAGTTTTAGATATAGCTCTATAGATGTCAAATTTAAATGATTATAGAGTGGTCATTCAAAATTTTTTACCTGCCTGTGACACGGCGATACAGCTTGAGTTTAGTATGCTTTAAATCTATTACATTATAAAATAGCGTAAACTACTTTCTATACTCACTAACTGCTGTAAACGCAGCTCCAAAAGGAAATAGTCGACCCCATATTTCTGGCTCTTCTTCTTCTTCCTCCTCCTGGTCACCATCCACGTCTCCACAGTCTACGATATCCTGAGTCGGAACCGTGTCTGCACTTGACATAGTCGCTCCTGTTGATGCAGAATTGTAGCTACTGGAGGTGTTTGGATCACCGCTACTCATACCGTATTCAAATTCTGACAAATTAACATCAATGATACTAATAGAGACAACAGACAAGACTGTTGTAACAAAATATGAAATTATATTTTTTTACTTTTACTTTGTACAGTATTTATTGATTGGTGTTTACAACTTCCCTGGGGGAGGGTAGGCCCCTAGGCCTATATTTTATATATTCATTAAAGCCCCATTCCCAGCAAAAATTACACTAAAAAAGATCTTTTTTATTTTTTTTAAAAAGCATATGCATTACTCTAATTGTTATAAACCATGGAAAAATTATTGGCATGAATTTTAGTTTTATGCAAAAGGATAAAACAAATGATAAATAGAGACTATTTCTTATAGGAGATTACCATTTTCTCAATGACTTCTTCGCTACTAGGCAAATTCAGAGGTTGTAAATCGCATATGCTGGAATGCTCTCGCTTTTATATCAGTGGTGGTGCCAGAGGGAGCTGGGGGCTTTGTTTTATTCAAAATATTTTGGTTTTGGAAGCTGATTTTAACATTAGAAAGCACAGCCTACATGAAGTCATACTAGAGTAACTCGATGCCTATCAAATAATTAATAAAAATTCGCCATAATTCATCAAATATCCGTGGATTTCAGGGGGCGAAGCCCCCTGGATCCCCACTGGGGGCCTAGGCGGCTCCTGGCTCCCACCCAAGTGAGACTCGATTCGCTCCACTAGCCTCTAGCAGTGTTGCTAGGCTAATGTTTCTGGCACCAACTATATTTCTTCAGACCTATCGCAAAATCAAACAAGAAATTCATCTGTATTTATTTTTTGTGTGGAACACAAAAAAAAAAATATTTCAGTCTGATTTTATATATCTTTTTTCATGACAGTTTAGGATGTCTAAATTCGGTTAAAGCCCCATTCCTGGCAAAATTCTGTTGTAAAAAAAAAATCTGAATTTTATATATGTTATAAAGATTTATAAATATAATACGAAATTGCTAACTATAATTTATGCGAATATTTTTTTTCATGGTTTATAATAATTAGAGTAATGCATATGCATTTTTTCTAAAAAAAAAAAAATCCTTTTTTTTAGTGAAATTTGCCGCAAAATGGGGCTATTACCTAGTAATTCCGTATATTACATTTATAAACCTATAGGGCCTAGGCCTATGCCACCCTAGGCTAGCCTAGCCTAGGGCCTAGCTAGGCCAAACATATAAAAATCAGATTTTTTAAATAACTAAAATTTTGCCGAGAATGGGGCTTTAAACTTGTTAAATCAGAATTTATATTTTTATTTATTAATACAAAAAGACATGTAGACAAGAAAAAACACCTCGAAAACTACTTTTAGATTGCAATGGACTGCACCCCACCACAAAACATAAACAAGGGACCTGGGCACGTGTCAATCATTCAAGAAGTGTCAATATACCTCTAGGCCTAGGCCTATGCAATATACTGACTGGCGGCCCTCGCTGGCTGGTTGTGTGTGGAGAGAGGTCTGGCCTAGCTAAGAAGAGTTAGCCCGGGATTGATACTGTGCCATATATATCATAAAATTATCATGCTTGTAGTAAAATAACCTTAAAAACAATTTAAACATATAAAATAATTCTAAAAAAGGAAAATATATACCTCTAAACTAAAAAAATATCGACACCAGCGTGCTTTCCACTATAGTCTGTCTGTCTCTATATATTTAGATTGTTCCATTGTTCTATAGGGTTACTTGATATATTAATTTTTATTAAAAGTTTACGTTTATTAGCAGTGAGATTATCACTGTAGTATTATATTCTAATTAGCTGGTTTATTTGGCACTGTAAATGCTTGTCTGACTTACTTAACAACTGAAAGTAAGTAATCCTGTTTTTCTTTTCCTACACTACGACTCTTTTTTTCATAATGAAATTTACCGAACACATGATATGACCCTTAGCCCTTTAGTTAACACTTGTTTTGAGGTCGTCCTGGCGGCGGCGGCAACACTGCATCTGCAACATACAACATGGAGATGTGAGTGCAGGCTTAGGCTAGGCCGATCACATTTTAAAATGCTAAGTCATACCATTAATACTTCCATGGTCATACTAACCAATAAATTGTATTTTTAAGGCAATGACTTTTTTTAGCTAGTAATCCTAGGCCAGGCTGGGCCGATCATTTCGGTCCCGGTTCGACGGGCCAATGGCTATAGGCCCTATCTCATCTAGTTAGGGCCTATGTCAGGCGGCTTTTCGTTCGGTTGCTGCATGCTCAACCTGAATGTTAACGAAGAAGGTCGATTTTTAGGCTCTTTACGTAACTAATAGATTTATTTCCATGTATGTATTTAAAATCTTAAATCGTATGCATGGTATGGTTAGGTAAACGAAAGTTTGCATGACAAACAAGACAGAATATTAATAATAATAAGTAAGGATGTTATTGTTACTGTTAGACTGACATTTAGGGCCTAATATTATTCATGGCTAGGCCTACCTAATTCATTGATCCATCCATACCTCCATGCTTTAACAATTAAAAAGTCATTAAAACAAGTTTTCTCACAACATAAAATATTAAAATTAAATGAAAGTTGTTTTTCTTTTTAATGAGCTTTGTTTGAATTAGATCTATGGACCTCCTTTTGCATAAAAACATTATTTTTTTTTCATGCCTAAATGTTTTATATGAATTCCTTTCTTTTTTGCTAGAATTGATGAAAATTCTGCAATGCTTAGCAATTATGAAGTAAGTATAGACAACAAGAAAGCCAGACTGTATAGTAAGGCAAGCGTGGGGAATATATAACCAGTGCAATTATGCAGCAATTACAATTCCGTGCACCTATTTTCTTAACAATTTCCCGCGCATATTTGAGCTGACTTTTTAGATAGATATCAATTAAAAAATTTTACAGCATGGCGGGAAGGTCCCTGGGTCTTGGGTTCAATTTATGTACTGGTACTAGGATTTTTTCTCACGACCAGAACAACTTCACTCAATAAGCCTCATAAAGAGACTATGTGGCACATCTTGTATGTATGTTGTCTTAGAAAAGTGATTATGCAAGTTCACTCTTTGGCATATCCTTGGCCTTGTGCCTAAAAAAACCTCAAAGCTAGCATTTAGACCATTATAATGTAATAGGCATTTCAAAAGTGTGCTATATTTTTTTTTTAAAAAGTGCATGTATTTAACAGGTCTTAACACTCTTAAAAGATCTTCAGTCGCAATCAGATGGTAAACGAAAAGGGACTAAGATGCATCAGAACCTGGCAACAGTATCGTACGAGGTAAGTTGGGTAGTACAGTATTTTGGATTTTCTTTTTCGTGTGAAACACCAAGGATATCGCACAGTTCAGTGCACACACAATGGCTACCACCAATATAGCCCACTGAGCTAAGCTATGATTTAACAAATTTAAAACTTATTATTTAAAATTGTAAATATTTATAGTATATATTTTATCACTTTTGCCTTCATTAATTTTAGACTATGAAGTATCTAGAGAAAACACCTTGTAAAGAGCAAACTCCAGAAATAATCAAGAATTTCTTACTGGCTTTGGAGCCATACAAATTGACAAAGTAAGAGCATCTCTATTCTTATTATTTATTATTCTTAATATACTGTATCCAAGGAAGTCAAACACCATGGTTGAGGCTGAGATTAAAAATACAGTATGACACCTAGCTAAGATATGCTGGAAATGACAGTTGGAATGCAATATTTGTTTAAAATATAATTCAAAATTTACTGTAGGGTTAGGGAAGATGGGAGAATCTGTGGTTCAGAGAGTAAATTACGTTATCTATGTTCTAGATTTTAGAGAAGTATTTTCCTTTCATTCAGGCAGCATTCCAAGGCTTCTATACAATTGTTGAACAATTGTTGATTATTCACAATAACAAGTAATATACTTAATGTAAGACGCACCTCATTTTTAATTACCTCGTTTTTAATTGGCTAGTTATAACTTTGATTTTAATCTGATTGGTCGGTTTTATTTGCTTTCTGTTATATAAACTTTATGATGCGACTGTTTATTTTGCAGGGCAGAAAAGTTACAGCTTCTGAATCAAAGACCAACATCAGCAGTGGAAATTCAATTGGTAAATAATTATTTCAATTAAGTTACATTGGATGCAAGGGCATAGATCTGTTTTGAAATGTGGTGGGACAGTTGTGAATGCACACCCAGGTGGGTGGGAAAATTTGAGGAAATATTACTGTAGATGGCCGGAAATCACTCTCTTATATATTAAAATTCATCATCATGTACTCAGCCTGTTCCCCACCCAATGATTGGATGAAACACCCTTTTTGTTTTGAAAACCAGCTTATTTTCAATATCAACAAGATAAATTAGTATCTTGTCCCTCCCCACTACCTTTTATTCCTTGCACATGGTAACGTTGTTCATCTGTCGATCCATTTTCGACAATGCCCAAAACTACTTCCAATAACATACTTTGTACATGCAACTACCACTTAATAAATATTTCTCACCTCTCCTAATACATTTGTCAGTCAATGATGCTCTGTCTACACTATCAAATATATGTGATATGCCCATATTTGGATGTAATATGACATCATCATGCCCATATATGGGCACATCACACAAATTTGTCACATAAAATTTTATATTTTCTGCTCTGTAGATGATTGAGGAGAGTGAGGAAAGATTAACTGAAGATCAAATTGAGGAGTTGCTCCAGTTGATAAGTACTCATTTGTTGATAGAAGAAACGGAAGAAATGGATGCACAGGCAGGAGATGGGCAATGATAGGACAATGGCAGTGTGATAAATTACGAATGTTGGTCACATTTCCGGATTTTACAGCCTACTGCAACATTCAGTGCAGAACCTTAAATGTATACGAAGTAGTAAAGGTTCTTAACTACTGTAGTTTCAGTCTTCAAATGTGCAGATAGCTCAGAGATCAACTACTGGAAGTGTTAAGCCAGGCATACACTGTATTACCTGACCACCGGCTAATGAAGCAATCTCCGCTTCAAGTGCCCAACAACGTGATGGGATGTCATACTGCTTTCTCCATTGAACATACGTGGAGGCACATAAGCAGAGTGAAAAACCAAGGCTGGGGTCCGTTTGGGGAGACTAAACAACAACTATTTTTGGCAAATTATTGGTGGGGCCTACAAAAGGTTTGGCCTGCCCTGTGCCCCTACCAGTGCTATGGAAATGTGTCAGCTGACAACCGCCTACTTTAAGCCTTCAAACAAGCAAGTGCAATTCATGAAATGAAATGAAACAATTACAAAATCATTGTAGCATACATACGACTTTTATTTTCAAATATTCCCGAAGAAAGCTGTGTTTCTATCATTAATTTCAGATATCACATATGTTATTCACTGCACAGCAGCTCTATCTTTATGTAATTTTGTAGTGTGATAAAACCAATAACATTTCAACTACTCCAGTTCTTAAAATTGGTTTATATTCTATTTTATTCAAACACTGCACAATTCGGATGGAAAGCAATTACACATCATTCATCAATTAATTCAGTACTGTATTAATTACTATCAATAATAATTAAAATACTTTCAGTTTGTTGAAGTGATGTTTCCTGAGTTTGACCATTTCAATCAATGTCATTCTTATGATTTATTTGTGGAGACACCATGTTAACAACTGTTATTTACCTACAAGAAAAAAAAGAGATACATTTATGAACAATGCATTTACAATTAGGTGTACTGTACAATGTGATATATGTCTATGTTGAGGGAATATAAAATACACGTATATCAGAATTGTCTTAGTATTATAGAATTAATGACTGTATTCAAAGATCAAAATTTATTAATAATACTATGTATATTGACAAAAAAAGGCAAGTTCTAGGTAAAGAATCACAAACCAATAATAACACACATATAGCTATTATAGCTATATGCTATAAAATATAAAAATAAAATTAGGAAATATTAAGAAAATATAAAAATAAAATTAGGAAAATAAAAGATAATTTGATATATATAATATATATCAAATTATCTTTTATTTTCCTAATTTTATTTTTTGATACGGTACCACCAGTGGTGTATCTAGGGTGTGCACTCCCCTCCAAAAATTCCTCGCGCCCTCCCAGTCTCCCCATCCCCAAAAAAATCACTTGCAAGTACAGTAGAACCTCGATTTTACGTACGGTACGGGACCAGAAGGCGTACGTAAATCGGGGGATTCGTAAAATAGAGGTTGGGTTAAATTTGTGGTAACCTTTGACCTAATACGTACGTAATGCTCAATATACGTATGTATGAACGAATGATGTCACCTAGCTAGGCTAGACCAAGCCTCTAGGCCTACGAATAAAACCATGTGTTTAGTGTTTTTATTCATCACTTTACGATGTCATAATAAAGTGTTCAAATAAAACCGTGTGTCTAGTGTATTAATTCATCACTTATATCTTTTATTTAATTAAAGAACATGAAAATATTGTAAGATTACCTATACGACAAAGGTATAACTTGGGAATTCCCCTTAATGCCTATTTTAAACAACAGAGCTGTGGTGTTGTCTGGGCCTGTTGAGACAAACTAAATCCATGTGCGCTGCACTGGGCAAGCCAACCAATTAACATTCGTGTACGAAACTATGCCTACTCAGCTTCGTGTAGAAAATTCCACACGAAGCTAAGGAGGAAAGCAATTATTTTGAGCACCATCGGTAGTTGTTCATCTCTCTCAGTTCACGTGGTTTCACGTTGTTAGATTATAACAACCCGGTATTAGACTCAATCAATGTTGCTGTTTAATGAAAATACGTTGCATTATGGTTTGTTTATTGTTATAGTCTTTTTACTTATGGTTGCTATGAAAAGGGCCGTTTTTTAAAAATATTTTCGGGGTTTTTGATGATGTCATCGTCGATACGAGGCGTACGTAAAACCGAGGGTTCGTATAACTGGGGTACGTAAAAACGAGGTTCTACTGTAACTATGTCTACTCAGGTTCGTGTAGAAAATTCGACCAGACGAGTTTTTCCATGGTTTGCCACACGAAGCTAAGGAGGAAAGCAATTATTTTGAGCACCATCGGTAGTTGTTCATCCAGATTATAACAACCCGGTATTAGACTCAATCAACATCGCTGTTTAATGAAAATACGTTGCATTATGGTTTGTTTATTGTTAAAGTTTATTGTTATAGTCTTTTTACTTATGGTTGCTCTGAAAAGGGCCGTTTTTTAAAAATATTTTCGGGGTTTTTGATGATGTCATCGTCGATACGAGGCGTACGTAAAACCGAGGGTTCGTATAACTGGGGTACGTAAAAACGAGGCTCTACTGTAGTTAAAAAGCACGTAAAATCACCTTATTTTGCGAGCTAGCACCCCTCAACTGATCATCGAGGCTCCCCCCCCCCACTTCACCTTCATGCCCTCCCATCAGCACCCCCATTTCAAGACTTCTAGATATGCCACTGGTACCACAAGACTCTACTTGTGACAATGCTTCATATCATCTCCCAAGGGAGCATTCAGCATAATGTAACAGCTAGTGATCAGCACAATGGTACTAGAACCAGATGTTTTACTGCTGTACCACATAATTCCAACACAATGTACGTATACAGTACATTTACATTTTCAACATGCATTAATGACACCAATGATGATAAAAAAATAAGTAAAAATGCCACACTTTCAAAATCAACATACCGAAAGATAGTTTGCATTGTCTCAAGGCCTCATTGAATCCATCACATAGTGAGAGGTCATGTTGAGTTTCTGCACAATGAAGGAACTGCTGGAGTTCGTAGCTGCATGCACCATTTTGTTGGTTCTGTTGTTGCACAGGTTGGTATTGCTGCATGGGCTGTTGCTCTTGATAGGTAACATCGGGCTGAGAGTTTCCCCCTCCTCCAGTCATGGCTGCTCCAACAGCATGTCCCTTTATAAAATAATAGACTCATTGTCAACAACAAAGCATTGCCATGGTTGAACAAGAATTCAAAATAGAAAGGGCCCAGAGTGAAAATTCTACAAAAAGGAGGGTTCAGACCAAGCATGGTTAGGACTAACTATAACTTGAGGTCGGGGTTTCAATCCCCTGTGAATTTTGCTTGTGTCCTTGAGCAAGGCACTTTATCTGCATAACTGCTTCTCTCCCCAGCCAGAAGTATAAATGGGTACCTGGTGGGGTTTTATAGCCTCAGGGAAGCGGCACATTTTAAATGCCCACACCAGTACCATAGTGCCAAATCAATAAAGATCATTATTTTATCAACTTGCTATTATTATCTATTGTTACACTATCATTGTCTTATATTACTGTACTGTACTGTATATTTTAATAAAAGTGAATTGAATTTAATCTGCATCATTAAAACACAAAACATTACAAACATCAAACATTAAAAACATCAATTTAGCAATTTACATCGAGATAGATAAAAAGGCACGAAGCCAGAAGTTTAAAATAATAAAATATAATCATTAGTAAAAAATCATTTTTCTTATACACCTTTCGAACAGAATGATGGGAATGCCTAGACAACCCATTAAAATCCAAGAGGACCTATTTCCAATGGGGTTGGGTCTAAAAAACCATCACCTAATGGAAGAATATATATAAAAAAGGTCATAAAAAGTATAAAAAAAATGAAAATTGACAAAAAGTTAAAACATCAAAAGCTATAAGTACAAAACCTGGGCATTTTCTTTATCGAAGGCTTTTGCTTTGTTTAAGGTATTCTTTAAATTTAAATCATATGACATATATACAGGTATTATTATTATTTATCAACTTGCTATTATTATTATTATCTAGTATTAATATTATTTAAGCCATATGACTCATATAATGCATTTTTTAAAAAACAAATGCAAAGGAAATCAAGGCAAACTCCTTCATAATAGGAAGACCTACCACGGCAGATCCAATGGCCACACCACCAGCTGTAGCGGCCATCTGGCCAAATAGTCCTGGGCTACGTGATTGACCAGGGGTCCCTACCATAGATGGTTGCTGCTGTACTGGCACTGGGGATCTCTGTTGAGGACGTGGAGCTGTAACTGTCCTTGGTGGTGCTGATAGTCTATGGAGAAATATTAAAAAGTCATTATCATTTTCACTACAAATTATATAAAAAGTCCGTATTTTTTTAAAAGCCATAGGCCTAGGTTATTGTTATTTATGACATGCATGGCATGTTTTATTAAGTATAAATGTATATACCAACTTTGTCAAGTGATGCTTTTTATTTTCAATTTAAAGCTTGTAATTTTTATGCGCAATCATAAAATTGACTAGGATAGTACATGTTTTTTGCAATAGGCCTACAGTTTTATGGTTTTTCTTTTAATTCTACATACAGGAACAGGCATTGAAATGAATGAACCACACTGACTGATGTTGGCGCATCGGTTGTGGCTTGGACTCTCAACCTCGAGGTCGGGGGTTCGAAACTCTCGCTGTGCAAATCGCTTGTGTCCTACTTTATCTATGGTTGCCCCTCTCCACCCAGGAGTACAAGTGGGTACCTGGTAGGTTCCAACACTGCGCCGATTACTAGCCGCAATATTATGGAGATATAATTTAATTTAATAATTTCATTTAGTGTTTAATGTGTTCCATATGTGTTTGATCCAATGACCGGGGTAATAATGTGAAGCGCTTAGAGGCTTTGTTAAGGCATTAAGCGCTATAAGAACGACATATTATTATTATTATACAAAATGTGTTCAGTTCCATACATCGTGTCTGACACTCTGAAACTTTAGGTTGCTGTAGGGCCAGGCTTAGCTTATTTTTATTAGTATTTACTACTAGGGCTTAGGCTACTTTAATAAACTTTGGCCTAGTGTATCCTAATTTTAAAGCGGTGTCGGGTGGAAAACAGACCGGCCTTGCCAGTCATGCAGACGACCGGTGTGTCAGACTTGGTTTGTTGGTGCGCATACTTACGCCAGGCCTAGCTTTGTTTAATTGAAACCCTTGCTATCTATTACATCAGGTAATTAATTACGTTTCTAGATACCAATAACTACTAGTACAATCATGATAATTACCTAACGGGTGAGGCAGATCTGCCACGACTTCTTCCTCCACGGGGCATTTTGTTAGATAAATTCAATAGGTAATTCTAGGCCTAGGCTATTTGATTATTATGATGGTATACGACGATGTCGTCATGCATCAGCGTATTATGTCCCTGACGATTTCCAGAGGCGAGTTGCATCACATGTCACGCTTGGGTAAAACACTGCCACCATGCGTTTGATGATGATGATGGTAATCTAGAATATTATCATCTTCAATTCATTTCATTTATTCAGGAATTACAATCACATATAACTTGAATACAAAATAAAAACAAAGAACAGATAAATGATTAAGAAAAAAAAGATAAGACATTAATTCTTAGGGTAACTCAAAATAGTTTTAAAATTTAAAAAACTTATTTCCATTGGACCTTAGTTTAACAAATTTTAAACAGTTTTTACCACGTAAGGCCTAATGAACATAAAACAATTAATAATAACTACATGTAGGCCTGTCATTAAAATCGTCATTATAAGAAGTTTGATTTATGGGAAAGTCTGCAGAGGGCGATTTTGACTGGTTTCCCCGACGTGCGGCAGTTGAGCCGCCTCTTGTAAATCATGTAGGCCTACCGGTAGGCCCGGATTGTGACTGTTTTGATTAAGTCATGAAGTTTTATTAAATTTTCTGAAGAGGGACTTGGGTCGACTATCATACAGATTATCGTTGATTTTATTTTATTTTATTTTTTAATTTAAACCAACAGCGAACAACCACTAACAGATTGAATCAAAACGTGATAAAATAATATATGTGAAAATTAATGTTAAAAGTTAAAAAAACCCCCCAAAACACATACTGTACATATGTTTAACAATTTTACTTTTAAAAACATTTAAACTATCATAAATGAGATCGAACTCACAAGCAGTGGCGGCTCTAGGATATATTTTCTGGGGGGGACTAAGTAGTCCGACAGGGGGGACTTGAGCTCGTAGGCTCGAGCTGGAGGAAAGGGTTGAGAGGGGGTACCCCTCCCAAATAAGATTTTTTTTGAAAGAATATCAACCTCTGATGGCCGAAAATGGCACTCTCAGATTGTGACAGACATGTGTTGGCTTGGTGTGGGCCTATTTTTATGTTTTATGGTCTGACTGCCCGACGAGCTCTGTCCGGCCTGTCTGACTTGTCCGGTGGGGGGACTTAAGCCCCCCTGCTGGCGCCGCCACTGCTCACAAGTAACAAGTAGACTAAATTCGTTGGGCAACCGCTGAAAATGCCTCGTTTTGTGCCATCAACACGACCGTATGGAACGTGGAGCAAACACTAGGATGCGAATTGCATTAAACAAAGAAGCAAGAGGACAATCACAAACAGAATTCAACAACACAAAAATATCATGTCAAAAACATTCTACGATTTTCAAGAGACAATATTGGGTTGGGACAAGTGTGACTAAGAAGTTAATAATATTGATGAGGTATAAGAGGCAAACGTACTAAAACAATGGAGTTGTTGTGGATAGTCATTATGCCTACACATAACTCAATGCGAACCATTTATAGGCCTACAAGAACGTAATTCATCTGCACGATGATGATGATGATGATGATGATGATGCAGCCCACACTCCTCTGGTCCCTTTTGCGCCACTATTGCAAAATTTGTTGATGAAAATTTGAAGTCAATAGAATGTAAAGCGACAAAAAAAGTACACAGAAAGATAAAAAAAAAAAATAGTTCCATAATTTTTATGGCGATTCACTTAAAAAAAAAGGAGGAGTTAATTTTTCGTTTACAGAAAGAATCACCCGATTTATTATTATAACAGGATTTTTCCGAAAAATGCTGCCTATGAAATCAGTCTGAGAAAGTTTAATTATAGAAGGTTATCAGTTTAGTCTGAAGGAAAATGTGAGCGGCACTGGGTTATATGTTAAAAATGGTATTCCGGTAACAGAGGCTTTAATGGTTTTAAGGAGTCAGTATGGGTAGTTATTGGCTTACCGCTCGACAAAAATTACTTGTTGGCTGTGTCTATCGCAGTCCTAGTAGTTTAAGGGAGAATAATATTTTGTTACTGAAACAGGTGAATGAATATTTGGCCGATTTTCTTTTAATTACTGGTGATTTCAATTATAAGAATATTGATTGGTTATAATGAAATTTTACTGAGATTTGGATATAGCTGAATTTTTTTTAGTGCATTACGGAGGATTTTTTGTTTGTTTTGGTATCAACACTTCGTGCCTATGCATTTTCGAGGGAGAGGCGAACCGAATGTATTAGATTAAATTTTTACACGAGACGAATGCTTGGTAGACGCCATAGGCCTAGTACATGGTTCTCCCTTAGGAAAAAGAGATCATCTGTATTTTCATTTAAGATATCCAACGATTGAGACCCCTTCGCGAACTAGAAATGTTTACGAAGCTCATTAGGCCTGTAATAAAATGAGAGATTGTTTAATAATAATGCGGACTTGGTTAGAAATAAGATTATTCATTTTGGATACAAAAAAACAGAACTTTAAGTAGTTCATTGGTGAAGGCTTGGGCTGGAAGCTGTAGGCGAAATGAAAGATCTTGGCCTTTGTTTTTAATAAGTTGAATTTCCGGTCTCGCGTTTCACATGTAATTTCTATGGCAAATAAGAAATTGGAAATTATTCATCGTTCATTTAAACATTTGGATTCAGATAGCTTTTTGTTACTATACAAGTCAGTTATTCGTCCATCATTGGAATATTGTAATATTCTTTGGGTTCCTAAATTTCTTAAAGATTAAGATAGAAATTACAGCAAAAATCTGCTCGATTTATTCCGGAGTTGAGAATGAGAATAGGTTAACTAAAAACTAAACCTTCCAACTCTCATCTGTTATTAAACCAGGTTTAAAAATTTTTTTTTAATGGTTTTGGTAAGTTGGGAGTTAGTACGTTCTTTAAATCGTCGTCAGCTGCATTTACTAGGGACATTCACTAAACCCCCTTTCTCTTGGCGTTTATCGATTCATGGAATCGTTTTTATGAGGGGGAAACCTTGAATTTTGAAGAACTTAAAAGTCATCAAAAAACACCTCAGAAGTTGGGAAAGCTTTTTTTCCGGCATAAGAATCAAAATTTTCCCGGGGAAAAGCCCACAGACCACCTTTCTCTTTGGGATTTATCGATTCATGGGGAAAAGAATACGTATGCAACTACTCCAATTTTTCATGCATGTATACACACATAAATAGGCCTATTTATTTATTTATTTAAAATGAGAAAGTTTACCTGACCGTTTTCAAGAGGGGGAACCTTGAATTTTGAAGTCATCAGGCCTAAACATCAGAAGTCGGGAAAGCTCATTTCCCGCCATTCTGAAATCAAAATTTTCACGGTTGAGGACCCCTTCCGTTTTGGTTTTTTTTTTTTTAAACATTCCCCCCCCCCCATCATTTCTGTTCACTATAAGACAATATAAATATGTACAGTATGTTATGATGGAGCTGGTTGTCTATGGAGATATGCTATATGCTACAGGACCTACTGAAATGTCGAAGGTCAGAAATGTCATTTCCGATCTCTTTGGAAAAAAACAAGTTGCATAGTAGTATACAGCAAGTTCTGAACAAATTGAAGTGAATGGTTATGGAGATAGGTCAGAAATGTTATTTTCCGTCACTTTTGGACAAAATGTTGCATTAGTCCAAATAGAAATATGTATGTTCCGAACAATATGCCAAGATATATGGATCCGGTCTTTTAGTAGATTCAAAATGGCTGCCACAGCAGACGTCAGAATTTTTTTTTTAAATCTACAGTTTCATGCTTTGGTAATAAAATGCACAACTGGGTCCTTTAGCTGTTCTGCTATTTTCATTTCATCACTAAAATATAATTCCAAACTTTATCAAAAATATGTCTCAGATATGTAAACTAAATATATTGAAAAAAACAAAAATACACTAAACATATTAGCATCAGGCATAACATTTTTAATGTTACAAAAATACACTAAATATATCAACACTCGGCATACAAAAATATACTAAACATTAAATTCTCATAAAATGCCAGGGAGGTATATAGTAAGAAATTTGCATATAATAATAAACATCACTTTGAAAAAAAAAATCTTGCGGACCTAAATTGCAACAATTTCGTAAGTTACAAATATAGAAACAGATACAAGATAATTTATGCTGAGTTGAATAATAAAAGGGAGATTGTATGAGTTAAAATTCCAGTCTACAGCAAAGAATTGTGATTGAGGTATTTGATTACTTTTTCCTTTATTATTGGTCTTTGATTAGATTTATAGATTATTGTTACTATTGGTTTTATTTTGAATTGAATTATGGGTTTATTCAATGTCCAATCACAAATCAATCAATATCAGTTACCAATAAAAAATCAAAATATGAGGCTTACCATGCCCAACATTAGTAACCAAAAAATGAAAATTTACTTTTTAATATGCTTCTCCACATTGT
This sequence comes from Anneissia japonica, assembly GCF_011630105.1. Lineage (NCBI taxonomy): Eukaryota > Metazoa > Echinodermata > Crinoidea > Comatulida > Comatulidae > Anneissia > Anneissia japonica. Next base: position 2,691,719 of record NW_022686322.1, read on the forward strand.
AAGATTTAAAATGAAGGGTCATTTACTGGATGTTAATCTGATGCTATAGTTCATTTCAGCCGCGCCCCTATCATTCTGGAATGATGTGGACACGAAACAACCATAAGCACCTCTTTACCGCAGATAGGTAGTCACATGTGATCACAAATAAATCAATATGTCAGTATTGGTAAATAGTCAAGCATATCTCAAATCAATATTATTGATCACAGATGGAGCAATATCAATCAATATTGGTAAATAGTCAAGCATATATCAATTCAATATTACTGATCATAAATGAAAAAAATATCAGTACATTTAGGTCAGGCATATCTGAAATCAATATTGATCATACGTCAATGAATACCAGTTAATATTGACCAATATCCAACATCTCATAATGACCACAAACGAACAAATATTTACGTCAATACAAGTAAATAGTCAAGCATATTTTAAACCAATGATCACAGAACAATGAATGTCAGTTAACATCAACCAACAGCCAATACCGTCATATCAATGTCAATCAATAGCAAAGGCCAACAAGAACATGAACATTATCATTACATAAAATATTAGTAAGCATAAATTTAAATATGAATGACATGTGTGCACATACTATTTTATAGTATTGCATACAAATAACTATTCAACCACATTCTCTGAAAATTAAATATGAGTAAAGTATAATTTATCTACAACATACACATTAGAATACACTTAGAATACACATAAACACAGTTTCTTTAAATACTTTTTAGACTGTTTCTAATTTTTTATAAATGAAAAACCATGAAAATATAATAAATACAAACACCATCAAACTGGTTTAATGACATTCTCAGACAAACAAAATGTTCTAAATTCTACATACAGTACCAGCATACCTATCTAATAATGTTAATTTAGCACAAGCACACCATCACGTTAACCACAATAACAATATGACCTACCTAATCTTATCAAAGCTGGTTTAAAAGTGTGTGACATTATCAACCTCTAAAAATATAATTCACCTTAAGTATAGTTAAATATATATGTATCTTAATTCTTATACCATTTGTAGTTTTAATGAGTTAGAGCACTAGTTGTGTAGTTTGGATACTTTCTTTTCTATCCTAGTGACAGGATTTTTCCTTACAAAATCAACTCCATTCTCTAAGCCTCATGATGAGACAGTTTAAATTCCACAATATTTCTCTTTTTTTGAGGATTCATCTCAAAAAAGGCTAAAAGGCACTCAAGGTTAATTGGAGAAATAAATTGTATTTATTTTTTATTTAAAGAATACATCAAATGATCATAGTGAATTCCACAGTGAAATACAGCATGAAAAATCTTTGTGTATAATACATTTGTGAAAGTTCACTACTGAAAAATACCAAATTTGGGTGATTCTAGGAAAAAATACAAATGACAAATCTCAGATATACCGAGCTGCTGCAGTTTAGGGCCGCCTTTAAGCAAAATGCCATCAACACGTTTGAGTGTTCTATTACAAATAAGCGTTTTTCAATGTTATATTAATATACATAATATACCATAGTATCTAGTAGAAGTAGATTATGTGTAAAGTATTTGAGGGTTTCCTAGACTTACCTCATACATACACAGACATTATTATCCACTGTTGAAAGTTGGGTATACAGTGCATCCTCCAATTTCAGACTCCTACAATTCCAGACCCCTACAATTCCGAGACTATTTTAATTCGAGACCACTTTTTTGAACCAAACAACAATCTTTAATATTTCAACACAAAGCTAACCCTCTAATTGGAGACAAAACCTCAAGACCACCCCAAATTTCCGGTCTCAAAGGTGGTCTCGAATTGGAGGGTGAACTATAATTACAAAACGTGAAAATTGTATTCTAAAGCAGCAACCAATTTCGAAAATGGTGAATATTTACTCATTTATTTATATTATGATGAAACATAGAATTAGGCGAACAATATAGATTTGAATAATTGTATTTACTAAAAAATGAAGGGTTCTGAAAGGCCGTCTAGGTTCATTCCTTAGACTATCACAAGGTACACGATAACCAGGACAGACTGAGGGGACTACCACAAGGTAGGCTTACGCCATTATCAGGACAGACTAAGTGGACTATCACAAGGTACGGCATAAACAGGACAGATTGAGGACTATCGCAAGGTATGCCATAACTAGGACAGACTGAGGGACTACTGCAAGTTACCAGGAAGCACTGGGGGGGGGGGGACTGAATATGTTGTCCTCCCCACACCCCATTTGAAAAATTCTGACCAGGACAGACAACTATTTCAAGGTACGCCATTACCAGGACAGACCGAGGGGATCATACATTCTACTTACTGTCATCAGCTTACTTCATTGCAATGAATTTGAAATCTAAAATGTTACACAAAGTAAATGTTTTTGGAATGTCGATTAAGATCTAGCCAACAAGGACTCATGGACATCCCTAGAAGCACATCATCATTCAATTAACCAAATCTGTCAATTTCCACCTCTGTAATATTGCTCTTATTAGAAAATATCTGTCCACATAACTATACAATTATACATGCCTTCATAACATCTCACTTAGACTACTAGTGTTTCTCTCGTTTTGGCCTTCCCAAAAATTCCATTAACCATCTTCAACTATTACAAAATACTGCTGCAGGAACCATAACTTTCACAAATACTCACACATCACAACCATCATACATAATCTTGATTGGCACAAAATCTATAACTGGATAAATTACAAGATTCTCCTCCTGACTTTCAAAGCTCAAACTTTGCACAACTATCCTACCTTCTTTACTTCCTTCTCAAATATATCCCTTCTCGTTAACTTTGATCCTCTCACCATGCCTTTTATCTATTCCACAAACCAACTTTAAAACTATCGGCAACAGATCTTTCGCTTTTGCAGCTACAGTACTACTCTACTCTCTGAAGCTCTCTCTGTGGTATTAGAAATAAGTTTTTCCTGTTGCACAAGAATTTAAAGAATATTATTTTGCCTATCCAATTGTGGTCAAAAAGCACAATTTGTACCACCTTAAACCTAAAAATCAATTTCCGAAAATTGGGCTTTGACCCATTAACGTTCAACAGAAACTTCACTCCCAAATCCTTACTTTTTGGTTTTGACCAGATACAACTTGTTGCCACTCCCCCCCCCCCCCCCCACCTCCTTCAGTGTCTTATTTGGAGCCATCGATCAAAGTGTCCCATAGATTCACCATATACCCATCTCACTTCTCAAAAATCACACTTTAAAGTTTCTTTAACAGTCATAGTCAAGTATCTCCTCCATTAATGCTGGTATCTCAATGTCTGACCATTCCAAGCGGAATCTCTTTGTGCTCCGATTAAACAGCACAGAGAGTGTCCTGACATTCGTGACCTGCATGAGGACCTTTGCAAACAGCTGCCGGTTCTTCCAGTCACGTCGAGTTACTTCTCGCATTAAGCAATCCAAGTATTTGCACTGTAGCTGTTCAACCTTCTCAACACTGCACAGACCATTTCGATCTGAAGAAGACAACAATTGTTAATAAAATTAACTATACATTCTTACTCTTACAAGCAGCTTGTATGGAAGCTTCAAGCTATCTTCTGAGTTTCCATAAAAAATTATTTTGGAAACATGTAATAAAGCTGTGAAAACATTAAAGATAATTTACGGTACAAATATTTTAACATTGCTATATTTTTCTTTCCATAATATCTGTATACAGGTATATCATTGTGCTGTTTTAAAATTTCATACACATTAGATTTTATCAAATATGAATTGTAGGTTGATCAGTAAGGGTTCTGGTTTCCCTAGTCATTTTGTGTATTCAGAGGCATAGGCTGGTATCGGCATGGGGGGAGGGGTGTAAAAATTGAGAATGCAGAACTAAATCAATGAAAACTTAATGGTCATATTTTGTATCTTAACCCACTTAGTGGAACAAATTTGCCACCATGTGGGCGGGGGTTTGAGGTGTCACCCTCCCCAGCCTACGCCCATGGTATTACGAACCTGGACTCAGCAACACAACAGCAGTCAGCAGAGCAATCTCACTGTTGATCAGTTTCAATTTATTGAAACAGCTGACAAAGATGTGCACATGCTCCCAAAATGAATCATTGTAACCAAGGTAGGAAAGCTGTGAGCGGGAAAATATCTGCTGAGATCCAAATGACATGTTGTCATCATCCACATACAGCTTACCGCTTACACGCATCGTCCAGATCTCAAAGAAACCGCCCTTCAGCAGCGTCATCTGGTCTTCCTAAAATTCAAACGGAAAGCAGCTCAATGATTTTAGATCGGTATCACTGGGAGCAGTTTTGTTTCAGTGTTTCAACCTCAAGACTGGTGGTTTGAACATTTCGCTGTGCATTTCGCTTGTGTCCTTGGACAAGGCGCTTTATCTATTGTATGTCTTTCTCCGCCCTGGTTGAAATATTCTGGGGAGGATAAAAAGGCTGCAGAGAAAGGGACAGGCCACCCTACCACACAATGGGCCAACAACTCATTCTGCAATGTTCAATAATGAATATGGGACTACCTTATCACTAGGGAGAGGAATTGTGATTTGAAGCGATTTTACTACCATTCTTTTTTTTAACTTTCATTGCTTGTTCATTGCATTTGTTGCCTTTTTAATTTTTATATAAATAATTCAAATGGAATTTACTTACCTGACACAATGAACAAAACCCTGGTAAGTTCTTGCTAAACTGGACAATATTAATGACAGAGGGCGCTAGAACATCTGACAGAAATGTTTTAACTGAGCAGGTCTGGCCGTAGAAATGGCACAGGGTTCTGCTTTCCAAATGCTCTTCCTCATTATTTGAGAAGAAGCCAAAGTCCATCTCAAAACTATTAACTGTTGTGTTATAAGTAGATTGCATCAACTTGTACTGTTTATAGAAGGTAGATAGAAAAAATACTGAAACTGTTATGCAAAAAATTGTGTTCATTTGCAAAATGATAAAATGAATATAAAATGAAATATTTAAAAAATAAAATACAGTACAAGAAAATCGTCTTCAGTTGCAGAAAATAAATGAAAATTAAAAAGCAATTAATTACAACTCACCAATGATTATTAAACCATATTAAAAACTAAACAGCACAAAACAGCATTTATCAAGAAAATGTTATTGACAAGACAACTTTTACATCTGAACATTGAATTAAAAAATGGGTATAATTTACTGCCATGTAAATATCTAATTAGATATACATGTGCCTATATCCCTGATGCTTGAAAATACTGTAAAATGTTTTCATGCACACTATAATGAAGGTATAACAACATAACAGCATAAAAGGCATTATGTGTGTGGTTATGTAAATTTTAGCAATGTTGACACAAATAATGGTATAAATGAGAAATAATTTCAGCCTTTGTAAAAAACTTACCAAAGTAGACCAAGAGGAAGGGCCAAGTTCCATGACGTGAAAGCGAGGTGACGCAGCGAAATTAAGGATACACTTAAGCTTTGGAGTGGTCTGAAACCTTTCAAAGCCAAGTTCTCCATGGATTAGACATAATGCTCTAGTAAATTACCTTGACTTCTGGCAGGATGTTCTGTTGGTCCTGTGCACATACTGGCTATTGCACACGAAAAAAGAACTTGGTACATTATGAGGATTAAGATAGAATTATCTCCCGGTGTACTGAGAAATTCGCTGTCATGTCCGTACTGTAATGTTTAGTCTTTGAAACAAGTTGTACGCATCCTGAAAATTCTTCAATGTACATATTGTACATAAAAGTAAAATTTTGTATACAGGCCTATTAACGCAGCTGTCATTAAGATCTGATTTATGATTTAAATATAAATTAATTTATTACTTGTAGGCATACAAAATCATAATAGACCAGACCTATCCTTTTTTTGACTCTCAGGTTCATTCTTTCAATAGTAATTTAAATATATATAACCGACAAAAATAATGCTTGATAAATGGCTCTAATATTTTTTAAAATGTTCAAAATGTTCTGTATTGTGCTGAGTGTTCAGTGTTCTCTGTGTATGGATCATTATGGTTAACATCAACATCATCACCATGGAGATGTTTTCACAGTGTTTGTCTTACCACAGAGGAAAGTAAGCTTACATTCCTCCACGGTCTTATGCACATTGCTTTTATTTCAATCTGTCTTGTAGCACTGTTCTTGATGAGCAATGGTGTCGAATCGATGCACATGTTTTTGCTGCATGATGTATATTCAAGGTTGCGAAGGCTTGGAAGAACAGAATTTATACAGGGTACCAATGCAATTGTACAAAACATGAAAGCATCAGTAATGCAACTGAAGCGGAATTAGCCCTGCGTGCTTGCACATTTTCACTTTTTCTGTCTGGTTTTGTCAATCAATCTCATTACCAGATAGGCTAATTAATGACTTCAAACATAATCTGAAACCATCCAACAATTTTAACAAGAGGCACTACCAAAATGGAACAAAAAAGCAGCGGATGATGTAACTTGATGTAACAAAATGAGAGACTGATATAGGTATCACCAATCAAAAGCAAATGCGAGGACCAGATGACCTACACTTTTACAGGCTTCACAGGCCTGGCAAAGCTTATCATTAAACCTAAGTGCTTCCTCCCACTCCAGGGGTGGCGCCAAGGGGGGGGGGGGAGGCAGGCAGGTAACAGCATCTTTTAACGTGCACACAGGCCATATTACACACAGGACCAATGGATTAAACGTCTCTTCCGAAAGACTTTGCATTTCAGCCTGCCCTCTGAAACATGTGGCGAGCAACGATTGATTTGAAATAGAGACCCAAAATCTGCAAAAAATTTCGAGTTTAGCCGATTGAGCTATTTTGTACTTGAGCATTTTTTTCTTTCTTGAAGCATGATAGAGTAAATCAAGAAAGGGGTTTGTCAAGACACAATACAACATGTACCAGATTGATATGTCGATTGCATCCAAAGAAGGGCAGTATTTAAGCAATATGATGTGAATCGTCTATACATCTGTCTCTTATACACATCTAGATGTGTATAAGAGACAGTGTATATTCAAGGTTGAGAAGGCTTGGAAGAACAGAATTTATACAGGGTACCAATGCAATTGTACAAAACATGAAAGCATCAGTAATGCAACTGAAGCGGAATTAGCCCTGCGTGCTTGCACATTTTCACTTTTTCTGTCTGGTTTTGTCAATCAATCTCATTACCAGATAGGCTAATTAATGACTTCAAACATAATCTGAAACCATCCAACAATTTTAACAAGAGGCACTACCAAAATGGAACAAAAAAGCAGCGGATGATGTAACTTGATGTAACAAAATGAGAGACTGATATTCAATACACAAGAGGACAAGCGTCTCAGGGGCGGATCCAGAGATGTCCAAAAGGGGGGCCGAAAGGGGGGGCCGAAATTTGGGCCGATCGAGACAACAATGACCCAGGGGGTCCGGGGGCATGCCCCCGCGAAATTTTTGTGTTCTAGACTCCCGAAAATAACATTTGAGGCGTTGTGGGCTATCATTTTTTTCTTTTTCTTTCTTTTTTTCTTTTTTTTTCTTTTTTTACCTCCCAAAAGGGGGGGCCGGGGCCGGCCCCCTAAACCCTAAATCCGCCCCTGCGTCTAGTAGTTTCTTTCCAATAGCGAGAATAGGTCCAAAGTGGAACAGCTTCTTTTGTTTGCATTTGGAATTCTTCAGTGTGAACATTGAGGATAACCCATGAAAGTCTGAAAAGGTATTTCAAAGACGGGATCTTCTGCTGGTAAAAGGGAACTACACCAAACAATGCAACAGCAAGAGCAATGCACACAGGCCATATAACACACAAGACCAATGGATTAAACGTCTCTTCCGAAAGACTTTGCATTTCAGCCTGCCCTCTGAAACATGTGGCGAGCAACGATTGATTTGAAATAGAGACCCAAAATCTGCAAAAAATTTCGAGTTTAGCCGATTGAGCTATTTTGTACTTGAGCATTTTTTTCTTTCTTGAAGCATGATAGAGTAAATCAAGAAAGGGGTTTGTCAAGACACAATACAACATGTACCAGATTGATATGTCGATTGCATCCAAAGAAGGGCAGTATTTAAGCAATATGATGTGAATCGTCTATACATACATACATAGGAGTTATGTTTTGCCCTACCTGACGTGTTATCGTACCGAATACTCGGAACGTACCCAATTTCTTGCGAAAAAAATGTTTGCGTGTGTTATTGAAATAGCATATTTGCAGTGCACGCTGCTTCTTGGGGATCGAATTCCAGACTAGTCACTAAGCACAAGCCCGTTAGTATAGTGGTTATGGCGCCAGGCTAGTAATCTGGAGGTCGTGGGTTCGATTCCCACCAAAACAATTTTTTTCCCAAAAGTATTTGGGGATGTACTGCATATTCGGTACAATAACACGTCAGGTAGGGCAAAACATCACTCCTATGATATTTTCCTGATGCAAACTCACATAAACATACACACAAAAATACACGCTGTTTATTTATATAGCGCCACTACATCAAGATTGTAGCACTGAAGGAAAAAAACGAACAGTCCAAGTAAGCATCTGTGCTGTATAGGTGCTGTACTTACTATTGGCAATCCCTATCCTATCAAACTAAAACAAACAAAGCTAAGAGCCAAATGCGTCTTTCCAAAATATGAAAAAAAAAACATAGCAGACACACTAGTCAGTGTAGCAACGATAAAATCAAACTGTGTTGTGGACCTTTCCTGTCATCCGACTCTATTTCTACCCCTCCTGTTTTAGTATATACACTTTTGGCGTCATTAGGACGTTGGCTTTACCCATAGAAGTTACCACTACTACTACTACCGCTGTAGTGTATTCCCCATCACTGTATAAATAAAACACTGCTTGCATTGCAAGAGATCTTATTATTACTGATCACAGATGAAAGACAAGAGAACCTTTAATATAATTCCCCAAAGGGCTCTTACTATCACTATTTATAACTGATCAAGGAGGAAACTTAAAAATTACAAGCTAAATCTAAGGACTAGGGAATATAATTGGCCATCCCAGGCAAAACAACAAACTGACATTTTTGTTATTTTGAGATAATATAATTTGGGAGTATATTAAACATGTCTGAATTACTTGTGAAAATTTTAGGTCTCAATAATAAGCCGTTTGGGAGATAGCACCACCTATCTTTAAGCACTAAACTTAAAATCTAGCGATTTTCCGTGGCAAAACAACGTATCTACGAGGAAGATATGTTTAATATCTTTTCATGAGCTGATAGGGTTTGGCAAGGCAAAATCAAATGGTTATTGGTGTTTTTATATCAATAAAACAGCAACGTACAAGCTAGGTAATGCATATGATTACCAAAAAAGTGATAAATTCCAAAAATATGTCTTACTTGCAATAATACCAAGCCTGACATCTTTCCGAGGCAAAACAACATATCTGTAATTATCGCTAATAACTTTGCAATAAAAAAAAACTGTAAAATTTTACATATAATCAAAATGTCAATAGATACACAATCCTGAAAAATTTCAAAAGGGTACGACAATTTATTGCAAAGTTGGGAACAACAGTGAAAATTTCAAGTTACGTTGTTTTGCCACGAAACGGCCGTAATACTCCATTATAAAAAAAAAATTATTGCCCAATGTTTCAAATTAGATTATATCGACAAACTTTGTCAGAATTTCAATTATATTTTGTTCATCACATTTGTACTTACCTTTAGAAACAGTTTGGAAGTACGACGTAGCTAAATTCCCATTGTTTCGACTGCTGCTTCGCATCTGCGCGTACAGACCATGATACGTTCTAAATGCTCAGACACTAGACATATGAAAACTGATGGCGACTCAGAATTATTTTAACCGAATTGCATTAATTATTCAAAATTATTGTCAAAATATGGGAAAACAAATGAAATGGTAGTATGCTGTCTCTTATACACATCTAGATGTGTATAAGAGACAGGTTTTACAGATTGTAGATCAGAAAATAAGCTAAAGAAAAAAAAATTGGTTTAAACAATAAAGTTTGAGCTTCAAAAATATACTGTACGTGTTAAGCTAAAAAAAGTATAAACTTAACTATTTGGATTGCTTACTTTGTATACTTAAGGCAAGATATTTAGCTTTCACTTAGAAATAAAAAAGGTATGAATCACACCAAGGATAACCCACTACTGTATGTCCAAAGACTAAGTTGCTTCCAGCGGGTTCCTTCCGGTGGTGATTGGGCAGTACACCTAGGGAGACAATCCTCTACTCTCTTCCGAAGAGTGCACATGGGCCATAAATGCACAAGGGCCATAATGCACATGAGACCAACGGCTTAAACGTGTGCTATCGTAACTTGCATTTCAGCCCTCCGCGTGAAACACAAGGAGAGCAGCGATATCTGCAGTTCAGTGCACACTCAGTGACTACCACCAGTTTAGCCGACTGAGCTAAGCTACTCTTACAAGCGATTAGATGTTCTTTTAGTCTATATTCACATGGATTCTATATTCTTAGCATATACCCTTAAAGCTTGGGCATAAATATTGGTCGAAGGGCCAAAGCAAATTTTTTATTTAACACTGAGGGCCATACCCAACTTTTCCAAAAAAACTTTTGAATTTTATACTGCTTTATGCTCAGTTTAATACGTGCATTACTTTCATGCAGATGATGGTGTCGAGTCGTAAAAAATACTTAGCCGTAGTGGGCAGCAATAAAATTATCATTGGGCTCCACTTTTCCCACCTGTGTCTTTAAAAAATTACCATCCAGGAGCAGATCCAGGATTTCAAAGAGGGGGGTTCAGAAAGTTCCAAAAATACCCAAAAAAGAAAGGGGGGGTCAATGGGTCCTCCCCCGGGCAAATTTTGATTCCTAGATGGCCGGAAATAAGCTTTCCCGACTTCTGAGTTGTCTTTTAATAACCCTTTAAGTTCTTCAAAATTCAAGGTTCCCTCTCTTGAAAAAGGTCAGGTAATTTTATCTCATTCTTAGGCCTATACATAGAGAAAAAAAAGAAGACATATGCAATGTATAAATATTCCAACAATATTGAGTAGTTGGATACGTAGTCTTTCCTTCATGGATCGATAGGCCTAAGGAATGCACTTTCGTACATACCGGTAATTATTATGACATTGAACCAAAAACAGTGTTTCTTAAATTTATTGATTTATTTTATTTTTTTTGCTAAGCATAGTTCGTCTGATCTGCCAACTGATGCATAGGTAGGTTAGCATGCCTTTTGCAAGCCAGGACCCATTAGTATTTTGTTACGTTTCTTCACAGAGGGGGGTTTGTCCGAACCCCTTTAACCCCCTGCCCCCTGGATCCGCCACTGCCATCTCCATCTCAAACGATGAACAGCTAATTTGAAAGGATCAGTTAAGTTGTGAATGTTACTTTTTTGCAGATGATGGTGTTGGGTTGTACACCATACATAGACTAACAGTGGCATTAAAATTTCCATTGGTCTGCACTTTTCCCACATGTGCCTCAAACATATTACCATCCCAAAAGATGAATAGCTAATTTGAAAGTATCAATTAAGTTGTTAATTTTAAATTCACTAATACAGAAATAAGTAATCAACGCATCAACTAATTGAATTTTGTTTTCTCATTCATTCAATTTTACTTGAAAGGTTAAACACTTAAATAAATGGTTCAAGCTGACTGTCACATTGTTCAATTCAGCTAGACAAAAACTGACTGATCCTCAATATACACCTAGTAATGCAGCTGACACTATTTGGTCCCCCTAAATTTTTCTAAAATTATGAATAAAAATAAATGGAGAAAAACAAACAATTATATTCAAATTCAATAATAATAAAATGCCATTTTTGGCCATGTAGAGGTGCTGTAATCATAAATTTTCTTGGTGTAGACCTTCCATCTGTGAAAATCCCTCCCTGGGCCCCCTTTCAAAGTTCTGGACCCGCCCACTGCTGTTTTCATTTACCAGTTCATGAGTAAGCTTCTACATGTGGGCATTCTCCTCACTCAACCAATGTTTTCAAATTGAAAATGTACCAAAAACGGCATGATCTATTTACTCAGATATACAAAACACAATTCTGCACTGAATTTCTTAGGCTTACATGGTTTAGATCGTTATAACTATGATATGCAATGATATTTAAATATATATTTAAATAACTTGTTAATAATGCTGTTTTGATCTGTACCATCTTGCTATTTGTTGTGCTGGACTGTAAATGCTGAAGCTGAATGTTTCTGTATGTTCTTATACTTAAATCATAAAGCAAAAGAACAGACTTAAATAAATAAAATAAATAAAAAGGCAAGCTAGAAACTTAAATATACAAAGCAAGTAATCCAAATATTCAATTTTGTTCAAGTTTTTATCTCAACACAGAAACTACTATAATAACAATAATAATAATAACAATAATAATAATAATAATAATATTATAATGATGATGACGATGGTGAAGATGATAATTAAAAATCAATAAATTAAATATGAGCAACACACCATTCAACTAGAGTGAATCTTAGTCTTGTTTTAGGCGATATATTTTGCTGTGTAAACAGCTATAGGCCTCAATTTAGGGATTTTTTTTTTAGCTAACTGAATTTTTATCTGTGTCTCATAAATTAATTATTGAGAGTTATCAAAATTATAAAGTGATTCGATGAGGCTAATCAAGACTGTGCAATGTACTAGAATATAAAAACATCTTATTGGGTTAAACATTCTTATTGATATCAATATTATAATAATAAGAGAACAAACCTGCAATTGGAACTTACATGGGCAGCTGTATCATTTCTGAAACAAGTATTGTCATGGGCTGAGACTACGATCTGTATAAGTTGAAACTGCGCTTTATCTTTTAGGTTGCGTTCTTCAACCAGCGCTGGAGTACTTAAGCTTTCGATTTCTTTCAAGTTCTTCTGTTTCTGTTTCTTGGAGTATCGTCCAACACGAACAGCTGCAGATAATAAATTACAAGCGATTTTGGATTGCAAGAATGTAAGCGAATAAAGCAACAGTTGTATCGTATTATCAGTCGGAGAGCCGCATTGGAGATTTGGACAGTTATTGCAACATTTTTAACACGGCGTGACGTCATTGATTCTAGACGCCCTCACACGGCAGAAAGGCTTTTAACTTTTGCGCGTTTTCATTAGCATAAAATGTATGCTATTTCATAGCTGTTGAATAAACATTGGAAAAGCAGAAGGTACCCAAATATGGTAAAATCAGTTCCTTATATAGCAAAGAATCCTTACGTCATTGAATTTTCTGATTATTTTTTGTACGAGTTGTGCGTTCCAACGTTTTTGCCCAGGTTGTGTGACAGCCGTCGAATCGATACAATTTTGACAGCTATTTGTTTACAAATTTCTGATTAGTAGCATTTGCATCCTATACAGCGATTTTCTACATACATACCATAAGTCGAAAAAGTGTTTTTCGGCTTATAAAAATCGGTCTTGTACCCTATTTCAGTTTTCCACGACAAACATAATTTAAAAAGATCATAATTCACATGTTCAGCTATGCACGGTGGTGCTTGATGCACTGCCGCAGGCTGTGTGGCTGTGGTGAGTGGTTAGTATAGTGGCCTGATACTAGGCCGTGAGTGCATCATTTGATGGAAACTACAGTATTGTATACTCACAGCCCTTGTCGGAGAAGGCAAACTAGGAAAACCAGGCTTATATATGCTTTGGTAATAAAAAATATGTTTAAAAGTGGCTGTATGGAAGAAATATTTCTGCATTAAAAAAGCAACAGGGAATTATTATTATTGTAATATTATGTATATAATAAGTTTAAAAAAAAAGGCCAGGTTATTTATTATGTAAATAGATAGAGTATAGTTACAAATATTAATTCAATATCATGATACAAATATTGGCCAGTTACTTTTGTCTAATTTGATTTTTTTTCTAATGATATTTCTATTTTTCAGGAGTCACAATTGGCTGGAAATACATTTCTACTTCTATACTCAGCCCACCATGGAGATGTGATTACACCGTAGTATATTATTGATGTGTTTTGTAGTTGAATGGTACATGTATACTGAAAGTGGTGCATAATTAAAATAGGCCTATCTATGGTCATGGTAACAATGTTACTATTTTAAAATGTAAATATTAATTTACTGCTACTATAATGAAGAAATGCAGTATTTATTTTTGAGCAAATAAAATATTATAATTTCTAAGTAAACAGATCACATATACTGTAATTATAACCAACACTATATAACTTGCCAGTAATGTGACAGTACACTTTTTTTTATAAGAGCAAGTAAAATTTTTCCCTGGCTCAGCCTACTTGGGTGGTTTTTTTTTTTTTTACCTAAGCCCACCCCTTTTTTGCTGGTAAATTAATAGTTAAGGAAAAATATATAGAAAGTCATTACATTGGAATCAAATTTATATAAAAAATATTTTTTTCTTGTACCAGTAAACATATTTGCAAGAACTCCTGAGCTTTTCAAGCGAAAAAAGTAGAAAAAATGATCGTTTGATAAATATGTTGATTTTTAAAAAAATCAGAATTTTCCCAAAAGTGATGAGGGAGTGGGTGCTAAACTAATATTTTTTTATGGGGTCTTACATATTTCATGACACCATACAACCTTCATCATGCCTAGGCCTACACCAGGCCCACGTACGCAGCACGCTAGACAATGCCTGGAAGGCTTGAACTGAGAAGTAGGCCTAGCCTAGACATCGACCTGCAACAGTCGCGGTGTCGCATCCTCCTCCTACCTAGCCTGTTTTCGAGTACCGACTCTTCAGTGGTGGGGTACATCATGGTTTGATTAGTAGCAGTTGCATACCAAATGCCGTATATAGTAGATGTTTACATTATTGGGTAGTTTAATATATTATTCAATGGTAGACTTTAAATTTGTGTTTGTACCTTGTGTAGAAAATGTGAAATTTAATGAGTTTTGGCCTTCCATTTTGTAAAAAAATCGTATGTTGAATTGAAGCCTAAAATATCGATATTTTTCGATACCAAAAAATATTGAACCGAAATTTTAGTTTTAATCATCATTTAAACTTGTAGTTTAGTTTTTTTAATAACATTTAGTGCCAAAATAACCACATTTTCAACACATAAAAAAATGATGCGTGACCAATGCAGCTCTCCAACTGTTATCAACCAACATAATCACATGACCTTTACCATCTTGATCTTCAATAGATCATAAGATCATTATGTCCATCAGCATAATTAAATAATCTATATACCCTGTATCATCCATATCAATAAATTGCTTACCTTTCTCTGGCCATCAACATAATCATATAACCTTTACCATTGGGATCATGTGTAAATACAATCATATGATTTATATCATCCTGATCATCAATTAAATGAGCTATAGGTCTACAATGTTCTTTATCTCCCTGATCACTAAAATAACATGATCTCTACTTGTCCTCATCAATAAAATCACAGGACTGTTATCATCCTAATCATTATAATCAAACAATCACTATCATCCTCTTCATTAATATAATTACAAGATTTATATCATCTCCTCATTAATATAATCACATAATCTACTGTATATCATCTTCCTCATTAATATAATCACATGATTTATATCATCCTCGCTCCTATGGTTCTGGTGGTGGAACAAGTCTTCTCGGATAAGGACTATAAACCGTAGGCATAGTGTACACAAATGCTCATGTGCACTTTAAAGAACCCAGTACATCCTTTGAGATGAGTAGGGGGTTACCCCGGTGTACTGGTTCACCCGGCCCCTGTCGTGGACTGTTTTATGTGAACTGGGCCTCTGGGAGAACAGTAATTTTTTGTTACTGAAGAGGAAACCCAGTATAAAGAACAAATAAATAAATAAATAAATAAATGATTTATATCATCCTCCTCATTAATATAATCACATGATTTATATCATCCTCCTCATTAATATAATTACATGATCTATATCACCCTCCTCATTAATATAATCACATGATTTATATCATACTCCTCATTAATATAATTACTGTACATAATCTATATTATCCCCGTCATTAATATAATCACATGAAGTATATCATCTCCTATACAATCACATAATCTATATGATCTTCAAATATAATCACATGATTTATATCATCTTCCTCATTAATATAATCACATGATCTATATCACCCTTATTAATATAATCACATGATTTATATCATCCTCCTCATAAATATAATCAGATGATCTATATCATCCTCTATAATCACATGATCTATATCATCCTCTATAATCACATGAGTTATATCATCTTCCTCACTAATAATCACATGATCTATATCATCTAATTTAAAACACAATCACATGAAATATGACAATCTTGTTTATGACAATATTAATTATAATCTTTATTATCCTGGTTTTTAGCAAATATCACATAATCATTACCCCAAACACTAGTCATGATATTCGCCAGCCTCAAGACTAAAGTATTCTATTAGTAGGCTGGTACTAATTACAAAGTAGGCCTACAGAATCATGTGTTTTATTGTTCACAAGTGATCAATATTTTGACTTACAATGTATTGACATCCCAACGGCTTGACATTTTTGGTATCGGCAATATGCACACCGCCCTCTTGTGGACCTCTCAATGACACAAACTCCGTCCTTTTGACATTGTGTAATTAGAGTTTTATTAGCAATACATCGTCTAAAAAACCCCTATTATAGTAGATGTGATTAAAAAAGAACAAATGATAAATTATTTTATATAAGTATGTAATATGTAAAAAAAAAATTTGTATGGTGGTTCTCATCGGAAATTAAGATAACTTATTACCAAATCAATGTTTATTAAATCTTTTTAGAGTTTCTACATTTTATCCAGGAAAATTTGGTAATCTATTCTATCATTAATAAAACGTCCACTTTTTTATCTTTGTAATTAATATAACTTTAATACTTTTTTTTTTTTAATCTGACTTATTTGTCTACTGTAGTTCGATAGATGAGACTTCTTATGCCTTAAGTAACCAAGGAAAAAAGTAATTAGAAAAATCATTGGTGAACCCACTTACTTTGCATCCTTCACAAGAGGTAATCCCATAGTGTATTCCCGAGGCATTATCGCCACAAACACGACACGAAGTTAATGATGGTTTTGAGTGCAAATACACTTTTGTACCAGAACTAACATTGTTTTCAGACATCTACAAATAAATTTAAAATGAGTACAATTAGCTGAGCAAACATTAAATCTATCATGTAAACATACTGTAAAACCTTGAATAGAAGCCCAACGGGCTTAATCTCGAGAAGAAATCTATCTCGAATTGAAGCCCCCTCTTTAGTTTGCAAAAGTAGCCAATCTTCTCCATAAATTTACAGCATTCATTTAAGTTAAAAAGAAGCCTCCTCTTTACTTTGCAAAAGTAGCCTCGAAAAGTAGCCCATATAAAAAAACCCTTGGCTTCAATTCCAGGTTTTAATACGGTATCACATTTCTTTTTGTTAGACTTACCGGTTCTAATTAAGTACTAATTACAGTAAGCAATTTTATGTTTTGTTATTCAGACACTTCATGGTGACACCAACATTTTCACATTCTTTCTCTAATTTTTATTTTTTAACTTGAGTCCCAATAACTTACTGTATTAATAATGCTATATAATTTCATGAAAGCGCCTACCAAACAAAAGCTGCATACTCGCTACACATGACGGTCGTTGGCTAACCCGATTCTATGAAGAACGCAATGCGACAACGCGTGTGCAACAGATCGTTTGTAATGACATTCCCTTCAGACTGCCACCACCAATCAGCAGACACCGTCGTATTGTCTTGCGCTCACACGGAATGGAGTTAGATTTGTTGTGCGACCTCTGGAGACATCGGGATTTTTGGAAGCATTTGAATTAAATATTCATAACTTTGCTAAATACTCAACCAATTTCCATAAAATAAACACCGTTTTTTTATGCAGGATTGTAAAATACCAAAAATTCAATTCAGCCAGAACCAGTTACAAATATGGAATACTTCATATGAAAAAGAACGTGCAGGATATTGAACCATGAAGTGATCATTTGATTAACATTTATCTGTTCTTAATAGATACAGACTGCTGAAAGACAATTTAAAAGCTGACAGATTTTACTGTCTCAGTTCCACAACATCGTAAATAACATTTTTGACATGGCTGGAAATTTCAAGAAGGCCCAACTAAATTAAATATTATAAACCAATCATAAATACTTATTATTTATTTCCATAAATTTATTAGATTAGATGCTGCTACCACTAGAGTGCCTGAGAGTCAGCTGGCTGGTATCTGCTGATGTTGTCAGACTCTGGACAAATAAACTGTTTATTTCAAAGGTCAGCCTAGGGTAGTTTTAAGTTCTATTATAGACTACATAAAATAAAAAACTTTTAATAATAATTGTAAATACTACACAAACTGGTATGGTACTCATGGGGGAAAAGAGCTACTGGGCTGAAGCCCTCAATTTTGAAGTTGGCCCTTAAGAAGATGAAGAAGAATACGATATCATCATCATGAAGAAGAACATAGGCAAAAACAATAGCCTCCCAGAACTTCGTTCCTTTGGAGAGGCTAATTAAATTATAGTAATATAACATGCTAATGAATTGTTGGATATTCCACTCTGAAGGGTTCACTCGTAATCGACTACTCAAATACAAGGGGACCCAAAAACTTGTTATGCCACTGACTACATATGATGACGACAATGTTAATGAGGCTACAAAACAAAAAATACTGTACTACACATTTCACTTTGAATACATGCTATGCTACAAATACTAACTACATAATGACAATAAAACTGTGTACAAATTTGCACTTTATTAAAATAAAAAGTACATCAAGTCCTTGACTAAATCCCTTGCGTTGCTCTATAATACCAAATTTAACCAGCACTTTTAAAACTTTTCTTGCCTCGATGGAATGCAAACTTCTGAAACCAAACAATATACTCTAACCACTTCAATCTTCAATCCTATATTTAACCCATGGTCACCATTCCTTTTAGTTCATAAATATTCTAATTACTTGGTACTGTATTTCTCCCCTTAAAGGAGGAACAATATCTTTTAGTCATCACGGTTTCTGACGCGCACAAACTTAACCCAGCATCCTGTAATCTCTTATCCATTAAATGTACATTATTAATGATTTAAGGTTATGTTGCATAATGTATCTGTTTTGTCTCTCTAATGTTGATACTGTACTTTTGATGCATTAATACACAAAGCACTTTATTGCTTGGCCCTGGATGATAATAGCGCAAATACTGTCATACATCATGGGAGAGAAATTGAGAACAATTTCTGAGTTCGTGTGTGAACCCTTTTCTGTTTGGAAATGTTGATACTCAACAAATTATAGGCAAGTTGGATGCTGTTTAAGACGATAGCGCCGAATCGTACAGCTACAATATCGGCAATGTTTTGAACAGCATGCTCACTCTTATAATTTTGTTCTATTTTTATACAGTAGTGCTCTGAAATCCTTTACCATCAACTGCGTTTGACACGCGATTAAAACGCGATGAAAATTCGAGGGCAATATTCAGTGAGGCCCTATATTTAATGATATTAATATGTCTTTTTCTCAAGCCTGGTCCAATAATAATTTGTAGTTCTAACAAAATCTGTAATGTAACAAGTTAAACTGTACAGTATTACTTATTTATATAATTTTGTTGGTTTGGCTTATAAATTAATACTCAATAACAAAACTATATGTTGAATATTTATAATATTATTATAATTATTGGGGTGTGATGATAACGATAATAACGATAATTATGATGATAATATAATAGTTTTTTTTTATTCCAATACTGCTTACCGATTTACAAAGTTGAAGACCGAATGTCAAAACCTGC
Source organism: Anneissia japonica (assembly GCF_011630105.1). NCBI lineage: Eukaryota > Metazoa > Echinodermata > Crinoidea > Comatulida > Comatulidae > Anneissia > Anneissia japonica. The sequence continues at coordinate 2,711,562 of NW_022686322.1, forward strand.
CGTCAACAACTGTAATGATTTAATGGTCGCTTTGTGCAAACTTAACTCACATTATCCGTCCTTAGTGGACAACCTGCCAAGCTTCTGACCTACTAAACGGTTTTTGGAGTGCGCCAGAAACCTTGTAAAAATGAAAGGTATCCTCATTTTGGCGGTCAATTGAATCTTAAACAGCATACATTTTTAAATAAAATGCATAATGCAGGTACTAACAATATTTTAATACAGTAATACTTTGGTTAAAAAGGATGATGATAACTGACTACTTTGATGTTTAAAGTGTACGATAGGCTTACTACGATCAAACTATATATAATTTTGTTTTATCTTAATTTTAAGATTCACCAGATTTTGTAATAATTGGGAAAATAGATAAATTGTTGAAATAAAAAAGACCTAACAACAACAATATATGCAATAATTGATGATTATAATAATAATAATAATAATAATAATAATGATAATAATAATAATAATAATAATAAAATAATATAATAATAATGATAATAATAAGTTAATCAACAGCAATAATGATGATGATAATAAAAATAATAGGCCTAATAATAATAATAATAATAATAAGCTAATCAACAAAATAATGGTGATGATAATAATGAATAACAATTATAATAGCAATTAAAGGGTAATGATAATAATAACAATAATTAAATAAAACAGAACCAACAGTTGACATAATAAATAGAATATAGCATTGATGATAATAAAGTCAGTACAAGAACAGGGTTTTTTCCGCTATCTCCATCGACCGATTTACAACAGTCGTAGGCCGAATGTCAAGACCTGCCATTAACAACCGTAATGATTAATGGTCGCTTTTGTGAACAACCCACACATTATCAGACCTACCAAACGGTTTTCGGCGTGTGCCAAGAGACCTTGTAAAAATGAAAGGTGTTCTAATTTTGGCAATCACTTGACGCTACAGCATTTTTCTAAATAAATTATATAATATGCCTATTTTTTTTTTAGTCAATATTCTTCTATCTGGTTTTAAGAAATGACAATAAAATTGAATAACTTGATGTTATCACTTTTTATGATGCTAGTTTCTTTCAGCATATTTTCATAAAAAAACTGTACCTAATTTTATTCAAATAGTACACTTGTTTTATTTTGTATTTATATTTTTTATTACACTATTATTATAATATTTTCGTATTCTGTTAATGGACCTGTATTTTTATTTCTGAAGTGAAGGATATTTTCACTTTTATGCATTGGTATGTGTAATTTGTACGAATTAAGTGTTGTGTTTATGCATTATGCTCGAATCCCTTTTAGAAGTGGTGGCTCCGAAAAGAGCCGTTTGGTTTGAAAATTGGAATACAGCCTAATAGCCAGATGCTCGCCCTTCTCTTTCAATCACTACTGGTATCACCTTGTCTACAGTAAATGCCATATGTTAACGGAATCATAACTCAGGCGTTACTGGTTCCCTCCACCAAGCTAAAATGCCGTCTACCAGTTTTTGTTGGAGCCTGGGTTTCACATGTCTTCTAAGATGGTGTTTAAGTTAATGCCAAACATTCTCAATCCGTTTTAGATCCGGGGATTCGGGTGGTGTTTTCCACCAGTTGATGTTGTTTTCCATCATGTAGTTAGTTGCTAATTGACTGGTATGTTTCGGTTCGTTGTCCTGTTGAAATCTGTGCGAATCTGGAAATACACAGCGCACAAATGGGAGTAGTGTGCCTTTAAGAATTTCCTCTACGTAAAAGTTTGCATCCATGTTTCTGCCGAAAATGCAAAAACGCGTCACACCCCTTAGTTTAATAAAATAATACATTCGCGAAGATATAGTGATAACTGTCCTTTCATTTTGAAGTTCTCGATTGTACTGAACAAGATTTACAGTAATTTGGGGTGCAATGGTAGAATATTGTAACAACTGACTAACACTCTAAATAAATCGACTTAGTGATTGATATGTTTCCTTAATCATGAATGACTGCGAAATTACTTTCATGCCCATGGCGGCCATAACAAACGTGTAGTGCAAATACCACAGCAAACAAAATACTCCATTCACAAACGTTTTTTACCGCGCGCCGTAACAAACTCTTGATAAATATAAAATGTTAAAATATTCCATTTAACGGATTTGATTGCTTCTTACAGATGTTGTACGTACCGCTTGGTGCCTTATTTAATAACAAACAATGATAGCCATATCAAACAAATTTCACTTTAGAAATAATTACTATGATACCAGAACTAAACCAATATTAACACTAGTTACCAAAACCAAAAACTGACTATAAAAAAAAAGCTTATCATATAGAGGTGCAAAGATTTGGAATGAACTAAATGACGATCTAAAAAATTGCAAAAACATTTCCTTATTTAAAAAACATATTATGGCAATTTTGTAAAGAATTTGTATTTTTTTTTAATGAAACTATTATTGTATTTTCTCTGCTAGTGTAAACTCTCTATTTTATCAAATTCAGCCATTCACAAATTATCAAACAATACATTGTTTATTCCAGTAAGCAACAGCAGTCTTTCTGCACATACAAATAAACAACATGCTTTTGCTACGTAGGTTCGCTTTGCGTAGCCTTGCTTAGATTGTTTATATCAGGCTACGAAGCCTGCGCGCAGGTTAGATTGTTTATATCAGGCTACGATGTATCTACGAAGCCTGCGCGCAGGTAAAAGTGCAATATTTCACGACTGTACTGTAGTTTAAGTAGGCCGACAGTATATCATCATAACTACAGTATGTTGATACCTGACCTTTTATTTGAACTTTGTAACGCTTTAAAAACAGATCATGGTAGTTCGCACAGTTAATAAAAAGACGTTTTACATCATGCCCTAATGCCTGACTGGGTATCGAATCTCGTTTTCTTGCTAAAGGTTATCGTATTACCAATCAATGATAGCTCATTAACCGCGAGTTGCTCGAGTTTCAATCGCGGTTCGCTCGCGTGTAGATGGTAAAGGATTTCAGAGCACTACTGTATGTAGTACTAGTACATTACAACGGTAAATTTTTACTTTTAAATTGTACTTTATGTTAATATTTATTGTTTATTCACTTTTACAATTTTAATCATTTATTTTAGGCAATATTTTACATTATTACTATACCGTATGAGATGAGACTTAAAGTAGGATATTTCCACCCGAAAAAACTGGGGGTCGTCTTATACACAAAAAATATACAATTTTTTTTACTTTAAAATCATGTTCGTCTTACAGTATGTGTAGATTGTCTGCAACATGCAAATTCATTACTAAAATGAAGCTCATTAATGATGGGAAATACGATTTTGATAAACATTTAAAAGAAAGCTCATAAAATGATATTACTGTACTTGGAAAATTAGAGATTGCCTTATACGCTTTAGGCTTTTATACTGTTTTGTCATTGATTTGTCTATTAAGGTGGGCAATTTAATATCAGCCATGTTGAGAGGGCTACCCACCAATGATTTTTTTTATCACTAAGTTTTTTTAAAAATATCAAGTGAAGTCAAGGGAATAGCTACACAGCTTAAGAATTATTTGCTTGATCAAAATCAATATCTGTCCGCCTAAATCCCCTTCCTGGTTCCTTCTCTGACTTGTCAAGGATAATACAGTAAAGTTATGATCTTTAACTAGTCCAACATGTCTAGTACGTGAACAATGTGTTTTTTTTTTTCACCCACAAACATTCAAAACGACCTACAGCTGAAGGAATGCTCTTTCATTAAACTGCTAGCTGTACAAAAATTCCATTAATCCATCTCAAAAGAACACTTGCAAATGGCTATGATATCCAGATGGACAGAATCTACTATAATTACCATTCTATTTTATCATTATTTCTTGTTGGACTGATAGCCTTCCTCTTATCTTGTCATTCAACCAGAATGATGATGCGCATACTTCATTTTTATTTCTTTAATTAATTCTGAAGTATAGAATCATTCAAGGATAAAAAAAAAACACACAAAAGTACAAAAAACAAAGTACAAAATTATTTTCACTGTGATAGATTAAATTATGGTCTAGAGGCAGACCTTGGAATTCAAAACCAAGGGAGCCCAATGTGAACTTTTCAGGTGAAAGGTCTAGGCCATCTCAGCACCACCAATGTTGGGAATGATGTCCAAAATATTATGGTTATGGTACCTCTAACTGGCCGGAAACGGCACTCTCAGGCTTGAGTATTATTACAAACCATTATTATGATACAGTTTGCAGGTAGGTTTAGATTCATTAAACATACAGAAAATTTGCAGATAGGCCTATAGTCATTGGCTTACTGTATCTTCTTTATAGCATTATTTTATTCAGTTACAGTATCTATTAAATAGGCATTCCAACAAATAATCATAAATTTCCTTACCTCAGTCCCAACAATGGTGGTACTCAGGTGTAGACCCTCCCTCCAATGAAAATGTAAAAGTCCATCCCTGGGCTGGGCGCTGGGATCCCCTTCCTATTTCGAACTTCTGAATCCGCCACTGATTCCAAGTTATTTAATAACAAATCCATCGAAAGAGGATTGAAACCTAAGTCTGCCTATTCAAAACTTCAGTATAGACCTAGGGCCTAGTTTTAGTATCGAAAGCCAAGATAACCAAGTGGTACCATACAAACACTGGACAAGAAGAAGTTTGCTTCCCAGTGCTTCAACAACCAGCCTCAGTAGTGACTACAAATACTACTACTACTAGGCCTGAGGCCTTCTCTTTATAACTTAAAACTCGTAAAATCAAAATGACAGCTGGCTTTCAATCGGTTGTACAATAAAATGACTCAAACCTAATAACTCCTTAAAGACGTATAGAATTCTTAACTTACCTTTATCATTTAAAAAGATAACTAGGCCTATGCGTATTATTAATAATTATTAATAAACGGCTTCGGTCTGTCGCAGTTCAGTGACAGCAGTAATGAACTTCGGAGACATCCACGCTACCACATGGAACTCTTGCTTTGCATCATCATTACGTAATCAGCCTTCACACGACATGAGCAGGATTTACATTAGTTTAAAGGATAAATTAAACTACTTAACTAACATTAATAATACTTTATTAAACATCGTACATTTATTATGTTACTTTTATGTAAAAACTATGTTTGTAAGTTTAAGTTACTTATATTCTTTAAAATTACAATTGGAACGTTGTTTGTGTACATTCACCTAATATAATATAAATGGAATATTCTACGTTGAGGCGCTCATGAATATTGAGTACCTTGGTACTTGTGGAGCCTTATGCACGTGTTTTCTTTTCACATTAGCTATATACTGTAAAAGAAATGACAGCAGGACTTTTTAAGACTAACTTGTATATAATTTTAAATTCTCGAGCTTTCGTCCACACATTCAGTTACTGTACTTATTACCGTATTTCTTATGGTATTAACCCAGTTTGTGTCAAGGAGGCTTATACCCAAGATATCACTTTGGCACGGCACAAAAATAATCTACCTGTATGTAATTTTCAGAAATGGATGCAAAAGACAATTTTCAGCACTGCATGCCTAATTCACTTCAAATCTTCCTCCTAATCTTAAATTTTCTTCTGAAAGTATTTAAAGATGTATTGTCCCATGCTAAATACCAAAACAATCAAAAATATTTTTTTAAATTAACTTGCCCAATTTTGAAGTAACATAAAAGTTATCAACTTGAACATACAAATTAGTGTATTTAAAAAATGTCTACCCATCAGTTTACAGTGAAAAATGATAGAAACACTTCCAGTCAATGAAAGTGTTTTATTATTTTTATTATAATTTTTTGGTTTAAAAATCAGGGTACACATTTTTTAAATTCAATAATTTTTATGCACAAGTTAATAATTTGTATGCTATTTCAATATGAGCATGTTTATTTCAAATTTTTTTTTTTTAAATGATTTTTTGACATTAGCAAGGGACAATACATCTTTAAGTCAGCTGAGAACTTATAGAAATCATTCACTGAACATTACATGGACTATTACATAAAATTGGATGTCAAGTATGCATTTTCCCAAGAAACTATATAGGCTTTCATGTTAATTGTGATTTGCAATTAAAACTATTCACTTGTATAGAGAATCATACATACACCCATATATATTAAAGAAACTCCACTGCATGTTTCAACTCGACTGTGATTTTGATATGTTGAAATATCCTTTTTTATATAAGTGTCATGATTTGAACTTGTTTGAACAAATTTTTGATTTTAATAATTTTACTTTCAATAACTTTTCAACTAGAACTATTGACAACTATATTGCAGATTTTTCAAAACAAGAATGGATAAACAAAATACAACCAAAGACATCACTAGAAGGTTATTCAAAATTAAAAAATGACTTTTTTTTTTTTTTTTGAATGATAAATATTGTAAATATGTTTCTCGAATTTTTTATTGTACACTGTTTGAATTTGATGATTGTATGTGCTCTGGGGTCGTCTTGCTGGCGTAGAGAGCTTTATAAATGTCACTTATTATTATTAAAATCCAGTCCAAGCCTTGAAAAATATCTTCTTGATAAAACAAATTTTTTAGGGGCAAGTTTAAAATTTGAAGTAAGATCAAATACTCTACCCCTAGATGGCAGGACCCGTAAATGGTCAAAAGAGATATCCGGCCATTGTACCCTGTGCGAAAATGGTGAGATCGAAGATGTCAGACACTTTTTATTTATTTGCAAATCATTCGATGTTGTTTCTGCAATATGGGAAAAGTTTAAATATAAATATATATAAATATACATATATATATATAAATATATATACACACACACATATATATATATATACATATATATATATATCACTCATATAATGAAAAATATTATTATGCCTTTGTTTTTGATATTATTTTTATTGTAGTTTATTATTTAATGTTAATAGAATCAGTGTATCAACAATGGGACTATGATCACCTGTAACAGTTGTTCTCAATCAGGCCACGCACCTCCCCTACAAATACTGTTGTTTATTATCTATCTGCACTATTTCCTACTTCATTTATTTTTTTATTCCCTATCTTCTATGCAAGCATAAACCTCAACAACTCTTGCAATATATAATAAAATTGGTATTCAAAGAGTATGTTTAAATGTTTGACTAAGCCTAGGAGGAAAATTTTAATTAAGCAATCTGGCTGACAAACACCAAACAATACCAGAATCTTTGAGACGAATCTTTCTGCAGTCTGCTCACTTTCCAAGGCATTCATGTGTTTGTATTAAAATTAAATTTCAGAAGTTCCTCCAACGTGCCAAAAATATCTCGCATCATGCCCCACCCCACTGAAAATATTCGAAGCAAAAAAACATGCAAGTTAAAAATTACCTCATATTACCTTATCTGCGAGCTAGTTCTCACCGACCTAAATTGTTGAGCTTGCCACCACCTCCCCCCCCAACTTCACTTTTGCACCCCAACCATTCCCATACTATTTCAAAACACCTATATGCCACTGCCTGCGGTGGTCTCTAATACATTTCATATCTCTGGTTAGAGCTAACTTAATACCTGAATTACTTAGCTTATAGTAGCTTTAAGTGAACGTTAAATGTCTGCAAGCAATTCTATGTAGAGAGAACAAGCAGATTCAGGAATTCATTTTTGACATCTTCTATGAGAATTGACGAATGAGTCTAATTTTTAGTTTCAATAAATTTTGCGGCTCTTGGACGAAATTAAATACAGATTTCCCTCAAAGACCCACCCAAATGAAGATCAGCTCCAATTAAAGACCAATGTCTCTATTATTCTAATTAGAGACCAAAGCTGCTAAAGACCATGGAAATCCCAGACACAAAAGTGGTCTTTAATTGGAGGGAAACCTGTAATGTATATCGTATGGTATTAGTATAACTTAGTATAAAACATACTCCAAATAAAGTAAGACTAGTCATTTTGATTCAATATTTCGATCTTTTATTAGATCATCATCAGGAATGAATAAAGATTCCAACATTACAAACATATATTCTAGAAGTGTTACAAAAAATTAACCAATGAGAAACAGTCAATAATGTAGCCAATAATATTCAGAATTAAGTGTTGGTGATTAAGTATAAAGTATCAATAAGAAAGTATAATACATACTCCAAGTAATGAAATACACGCCATCGTGTTGGGATTCAATATTTCAACATTAATTATGTCATCATCAGGAATCCACAAAGTATCAATAAACAAGCTTAATAATGTGATGAAATAAACAACTGAAACTGAGAACTAGGTAAACAATGATAGTTCTTTGGATGCTTTCAGTCCATTGTTAAGTAATGGGTTGTATGGTATTAGAGTGAGAAAATATTCCACTCGCCAATTAATAGACTTGTAAATTAATACAGTGCGGATTAAAATTGGTTGTTGTGGGTGGGGGGAAAGGATGGGGTTTCAAAATTATACAAAAATGGAGGGAAAGAAAAGGAAATTATAATTTCTTGGATGGACCCTCTATATGTCAAAGAAATCCCCCTGAGGCCACCTCTATTTCAAATTCTGGGTCCACCACTGTAATAATAGACTTGTAATACATACTCTTTGCATAAACCTATAAATTAGTAAATATAAAGATTTTTGTAGTCTATAAATTATCGAAAACATGACTGTTACGATCTACTTCTCATTCCATTTGAAGTTATTTCATCCTTTTTAATGAGCAATCCATGTGTTAATTGAATGTTGAGGGTTCCCTGGTTTTGGAGCATTATATTGCTCATTTAAATGGATCAAATAAGATTCTTTGCTCGACACAGGCAGTGTATATATTCAATGGATGATTGTTAGATCTGGGCCTCAGGTATAAGCCATTTTGGAATCTATTGTTGAAAGAATGCATACTGAATTAATACAATAATTCTGCTTCATAAAAATACTATGTTCCTTAGGGATGCCAGAAGTGATGGTGGTCACAAAAACAGCGTTGTAAATCACAGAATATTTATCTTCTATCATGGAAATCATAATCCTGGTATTTATGCATTTGATGTATAATACCGGGTATCAACAAATTCAAACCAAACAGCATAAGAATCCTCCTAAAGATCGCTGACCAGTAGTAGCAGTATCTTCCATTCCGGCCATTGATGTAAGACCATCTAACGAGATTTGTTGAAAATTCAAATCAGATTACAGCATGCATCTGCATTTGTGCATGCATAGTTGGAAAGCAGAGGCGTAATAGGCGTGGGGGTAGAATTCCCCCTCTCTCCAGCTGGGTAAGAAGAGGAAAGAAAGAGAGAGGGTGAGGGAGGGAAAGAGAAAAAGGACAGGAAAGGAAAAAGGAAAAGAAATAGAAGAAAAAATAAAGACAAGAATCAAAAGGAAGATTTGAACACATAATATTCCCAAAGAGAAAATCGTTTTACCATAAAAGATGGGCCTCATTGGTCCATTCTAAAATGCAAAAAAAAAAAAAACTACAGTAATAATTCTTTGCATGTGTATTGATGGTGAAAGAATATGTTTGTAATAAATAAAACCATACTGAAAATGCTTATATTTAGTTTCAAACACATGTGTCTGTAGGCCTAATATTATATATTCTGTTAAGATATATCATATTTCTATATTGGTGGTGGGGGGGGGGAGGGAAGCTGGCTCGAGGGGGAGGGTATCACACCGGGTCATAAATTACTAGCCAGGAAAACTATTACCTTTGTCCCTCCCTGACCCAAGACCCCTGTTACGCGTTTGACTAGTTCTCGATGCGCCACCAATAACAGGGATCAATAATACATGTCCTCATCATACATTTACTTAAGCAGCAAACAGGATCTACTGTACTAAAGGATACTTTAAAAATCAATCATGGCACAATACAGAGATAAACACTAAAATGTCTTGCAGTAATGCTATAATTATACCACAATATATATTCTTCAAACTCAAGTGGGCCACCAAAATATTTTGGTGGGTAACAAAATTGACATAAATCATTAAAAATCAGCTAGATCTTGTATATATTATTACCATTAATAAACAAAAACGTGTTATTTTGAAATAATATTCAGTGTTAAACTTGACTGTATAATGAAAGATTTTCTTGATAATTGAAATTTAGGAAATTGAATTGAAAGGAAATGTGTTCCATAATGTAAGCACGATATAGATCTAGCTCTTCTCGACTTATGCGTCTGCTTAAGTGGTCACTGGGTTGCTACTCAAATTTCCTAAGTTGGTCGTCTGTCTAATATGTTTGCGGAATGATGGTGTAAATCAACAACATATTTAATCCATTTTAATAGGCAAATATATTTCATAAAACTGAATATTAGAGGGTTTTCAAGATGTAATCATCAACAGTTTTTGTTCAAATGACGCTGACGTTATGTTCACGGTACAGTTTTCTCCTTGTTCGTTGCTCGAGGCAAAAATCTAGATCTCTCGGTGACGGAATTCCTTTAATTGGCCATGTGACGTTAGTAGGCTGGAAGAATGTTCGTGTGTTGGCATTCTGGTGTCCATAAATAACAGACTCTGATGTTCTGTGAAGTGGAAGACAATAGGCTCATTAACATGTTTTTAAAGTTCCCTTGAAACTAGAACGCTAATAGTTAACAAAAACACTTCAAAATAAATTGTCATGCAATTGTTAATTAACAAACTGGAAAAGAATTATGTAAATTTGGTTGATGACATAATTGCATAAAGATGCAACATTACTTACTGTTAAAATGATACAAGTACAATACATACTCTACGTAACAAGTTATTGTTTACACATTGTTTATACAAAATATATCTAATTAATTGGTTTTTTCCCCATTTTTTTCATTATTAAATGATTCTTTGGTCTGCATTTGTGAACAAAGGATATTAACAGAAATAATATTTTGTTAATCTATTGGCGATAGATGCAAGGAAGAAACAAAAATTTGTGTAGCAGCAGTTCAGTATCCTCAATCCTGGATGTAGATTTTAGAACACATGTTGATGACTTATGAAATCACTAAACTGGACACAATGCGACCACAATTTTCTTGTAATGGCATTCAAATGTTAAAAGGCTTTGTTAAATTAAATTTTATGATCCTATTTATAATTATCACAATATAAATATAAGAAGCAAATCTAAAAACAACTAAAAATAATTTTATTTAAAGATATGACTGGTTTGGTTGGTCTTGGCCACATATTTTATTGTGAATAGGGCATGTTGTACTACATGTGGGTGTGGAACATTGGGGTTTAATAAGTGTGGTATGGGAACGTGGAATTTTATGAAGATGGTCGTGTATAGTCTTACATGCCCATCTTCAATTTCTTGTAGAATTAAGGACACAGTCACAGGTTGGGGAGAGTAAGCCATGATTGTTAAGTAATGTCACAATTTAAGTAGGCATAGATTTTACGAAAGAACATTTAGCATGACCATGTTTAATTTTCTCTATGGTATGACAGATGAATACATGGATATTGGATGTCAGGTGAACACTTTCAAAATCCGAAATTACAGTAAGCTTAATTTACTTCAAAAGAAAATACTGTACAAAACATCATACCAGTTTGAATACCAACTAATGTTAAACATGCGCATCAGAGGAAATGAGAGTTTAAGCAGGTAATGTACAGTGCATTTGGGGACACTTTTATACGACAACAACGTGACATAGTATCATGAATGAGGTGTGTCGAAGTAAATGCTCACTTCAGAGCTGCACAAATTCTAGTACCAGGAGACCCGCGTTCCAAATCTGTTATATGACTGCTCCGCAAATTCTCGCTTGAGGGCGTACCGGGAACATTGCGTAAAGAGAAAATCATGTGATCTCTAGTTCAGGATCGCGGATCGTGTCTATTAATTTACAAAGTCGGCAACTGAAATACCGAATTATATTAAAAAGCTTTTCATCAACACAGACAGTTTCACATCCTCGCCCTTATCAAATTTTGGAAGCTCATGAACAAATTTACTATTTCCTATTTTTTTAAAAAAAGACAATAATTTTTCAATTGAAAATAAAAACGACTATTATGAGAGCAGCTTACGGGTTGTTCAACATTATCAACATTTTCACAAGTGTACAAACAGTATGCTGGGGGGAGGGGGGGGGAGGTGAGAGCAGCTTACGGG
>NW_022686322.1:2723740-2746995 GCF_011630105.1 Anneissia japonica
AGATGTGTATAAGAGACAATTTTTAAGCAACCAAGTACATTGCTTTAGTTGACTTCCCCCCCCCCCCAAAAATGGAGAATGGTTTTACAAAATCAACATTTTTTTGTACACTTTCAGAGGGGAGGGAGGGGTACTGAAATAGAGTACTGTTTGTACAATTGTGAAAATGTTGATAATTGTGAACAACCCCTTAGCTTAGTTGGCTAGACTGGTGGTAGCCACTGTGTATGCGCTGAACCGTGGAACCTCTTGGTCGCTGGTTCAATTTCCATCGCTAACTTCCTTGTATTTCTGCTGGAGGGCTCAAATGCAAGTTACGATAGCGCACTATCTTTCGGATGAGACGTTTAAGTTGTTGGTCCCATATGCATTATGGCCCACGTGCATGCAAAACGCAGGGCACTCTTCGGAAAAGAGTAGGGGATTGTCTCCCGGTGTACTGCCCAATCACCAGCAGAACAATACCACTGGAAATAAGTCTTCTTCAGACTTTCGTGGGTTATCCTTGGTGTTTACACCACATGAATCCTATCTTAAATATCGTATTCAAAGCCTACAGATAGAAATGGCAGGAATAGATTATAAAGATTCATTTTACTTCTTTAAAAAAAAAAAACAAATACAAAGAAACAATTTTTATTATTTACCAGCCTGTTACCACTAGTATGCAGGAAAGTAAATAGCAAATAGTAATAATAATAATAATAATAATAATAATAATAATAATATATAGCCTTTTATATAGCGCTCTATACAACTAAATCTCATAAACTAATAGTTACTCTCACCAAAAAATAATTTAAAATCCCAGATGTGAAACTATCAATTAAGTTTATACAGCTTAAATTTCTGTTCACACAATCAGGTTTGATGTGACAAAAACTGTACCCAGATGTGATTTGCTCACATATGGGTGTTATATGACATTATCATGCCCCATATTTGGTGTACTATGTCATCATTATGTGGGTAAATCACACTTATTTGTATTGTGAGGTCTCTGAAATGCACTGTTAGTGAAGTCATATTAAGATATTCAACAAAATAGGTCAAAATTTTTACCAAACTTTGATTTTAATGTTTTTTAATAATTTGTTTAAAAAAAAAAGTGTTCTCTGTGCATATTCTGTATTTCAGTCTTATTCCTATATTTGTATAGGCTGATTTTCTCAGAACCTGGTTGTCATACACTTAAATTTCAAATACTCACATCTCAGGATCTAATATCCTAGGGAAAGCCATTAAAAGACCAAATTAATGTTTATAATGTCATGTGAACTCAATTTTTGATTTTGCAACCATGAGACTCATTTTGTGGTGAGACTTCACATTTGTCATATAAATCTTGATCATAGATAGAGCTTAATTTGAATGTTTGCTATTTACCTTAAGGTCAGATCTGATATCCTGGCATTTCGCTGAAACTGATCACTCATTATTTGAAGTGGGGAGGAAAATGATGATGATGCCACCAGACTCTTCTCAGTGAAGTTTACACCTTCCATAAAAATGAGAAAACAGGAAATTTAAATTTTCACACAATTAAAATCAACAGTAAAATATATTATGTTGTATAATAGCTGGGCAGATCAGGCTTTCAGCACTGCTGGAGCGAGGCTCTGGAATAAACTTCATCTGAACATTAAACAATCACCTTCACTTTTAACAGTTTTACATCACTACTCAAGATGCATATTTTAAAATTCATATTTCATACTTAGTTATTTATATAGCGGCTTTCTTTGCAGATACGAAGCGCTTTTGTTCCTGGTCATTGGACTCAAATGCTTAAGTGTTGCTGCTGTAGTCAGCACAGGAGCAATCAACCCCACCAGGTACCCATTTATACTCCTGGGTGGAGAGAAGCAAAGCAGATAAAGTGCCTTGCTAAAGGATGTGAACAGCGAGGGATTGAAACCCCGACCTCAAGGTTGGGAAACCAAACCTTTCACGCTGTGCCAAACCGCTTCTCTTTTTTTTGGAACGGCACCGCAAGCAGCGTTCGATTTCCAGCATTTTTTGTGTGTAGCAAAAATTGCTATGCACTTTCTGTTTTGTGTAGCAATTCCGAAATTGTGCATAGCATTTTTTCTGCTGAGATAATGAATGATTATTCAAGAAAAGAAATGACGCTTTTCAATAAGAAAATCACATTGATGCATCTTTATTTTTCAACACTAAAGTAATTTAAGTAAAACACTGGCACATCCTCACTGATTTTAATGTTTCAATAAATATCACTGATACACCATTTTCTACTGGAATCGCAACTGTGCTCAATTATTTGGTAAACAACTTTGAAACATACCCCATAATATTCCCTTTATTTAAATTTCCCATGCCCACCCCGTGCAGAAGTCAACCTGACAGATGGTGATTACCAATTTACCGACCATGTGACAACTCTGACAAGCACTGGCCATTTGCTTGTCTCACTCCCATTGTCATACTTATTCACTGCAAGCAATGTCCGGCCCTGTTTCAAATAGCGAGAGTAAACAGCACAGAGAAAAAAAAGTAAGATAATTTGATACCACACATCTACACGTGCTGCGAAAGTACGATACATACATGACATTAATCAACTTTACTCCTCACTGTATAAATACGTGTGTAAGCGAAAGCGATCTACAGGAGAAGCAGAACAGAGGAGTGGTGAAATATGAGGTAATATTGTAAACGCAGAAAACAAGCCGACTCGTACTCAAACCAGCTGCATGAACAAAGATGTACATGTAGCATTGTATGTGTGCACTCGATGTAAACAAGCATATTGCGCTATTATTGGCCCTAAACATTAGATAACAACTTGATTTTGACTGTTTTTAAAACAATTTTCTGGACTTTTTGTGCACCAAAACTTAGTTTTTACAGCCAGGCCTTGCTGCAGACTGAAATTCCAGGCAAATAATTGCGTCACATTTTATTATGATGCATTTGTGGAAGTACTTCGCAATTAGTTTAAAACGCGTCGCATTTTGCGATGTGATACTGGGTAAATCGAACGTTGACTGCGAGCAACGCCTGTTGGAATGACAACATATAAATGAACAACAGATTGATTGATTGATTGATAATACTCTATAATAATATATACTGTAATTATAGGAACCATTACAAAATAATTATTGTAAAAATGCATCTGAGCTCACTTGAATAGCTTTGTGGAAATTCTTTATTCAGAATCACAGTATTAAAAATAGAGATAAAACTATGAAAAGGCTTATTATTTACTAATAATTCTAGATAAAATGGTCATATATTCATACATACATTAAAATTAATTAATTTTCGTAAAATCTCAAAAGATGGCATCAATTTAACAGACATGAATCAAAGATGCCAAAATGACCCATGAAAGTTGTAATAAAAATAAAACATCTTATTTCCAATGGGATACAAACACAGATATGAACAAAGACAAAAGCATAGATCATGGAAATGGAAATAACAAATAATAAATTAAATAATGATTCATTGTGTGTACTTAATTTCTTTCTTAAATAAAAGTATTTCATAAATATGCATTAATTATCAAAGACAAATAAAAGTACTTTAATAGAACAGATAATTCTCTACTATATTTATGGAACCAGATGAAATTCTTTGAAAAATGTACTTTAGATATGCCGGTAATTCTCGGAAATGTGGGGTAAATTTCAGGAAATTTTGATTCCATTCAACAGAACAGAATTCACCTTTTGTTCCATACTCCTCCTGGTGAATGGAACCGGAATATCCTTCAAAAAGTACAGAGGTGAGTAACAATTACTTCATTTACTTTAATACTGCAACAACTAGCACTGATTAGTTATAGTACAATGGTCGGAAACTATGAAAAACAGGAAACATTAACAATGTCGATATTGATCTCAAAAAGGCTCAACAAGCTCCATTCTTGGATAAGGAACTTTGTTGTGCTATAAATATATGAGGGTGTATAAAGCTGGTGGCTTCTGTGATCTAATTCTTTAGTGCTGTCAGGTCGGGTAAAGTCATGTTAAAATAAGCATACCTATCACATTACCAAATCTCATTAAATACATGAAAGCATTTATGAACGGTATGGCTATAGTTGAACAGGTATCGGCTTAAGAGTAATAATAAGATAAAAAATTGGGGCTTAAGATGATCCTGTAGAGCAAGATGTAATGCAAATTAGATTCCTTAACAAAATAAAACAGACAGTTATCCTACACTTCACCAGCATATATATACTGAATATATAAATATACGTTTCTAAGAATTCCACGTGTTTTTCCAACACATTATCTACAATGGATGGGTATCTCTAGTCAACAACAATGGATTATATTCATTGAAAATGAAGCACCTGTATGTTAAATTACTGGCATTCCTAGTTGGCTGGACTATGAACTCGTACCGAACAGTTCAAGGTTTCCTACAGGCAATATAGACTGAGAAACATAATAACAAAATAAATTGGAGCTTATGATGATCCTGTAGAACCTATTGCAAAGAAAATTGGATAACATAACAAAAGTCAATATAGTATATGTATACGTTTCATTGGTATAATAATAATAATAACAATAATAATAATAATAATAATAATAATAATAATAATAATAATGTAACTTGGCGTGCACTTTATAACCACAAGGAAATAGGCGCATTATATACGCCTGGCCCGGGATTTATCAATCTCAGCTTAGCAAATGTCTTAAGTCAAAAAAGTTAAGATGTCCCTAATAAATATCTTAAGCTGATTTATTACCCAATCTTAGCAAAATCTTGGCTTAAAAATCGTCTTAGATGGCGCCAACATACAATCGACTTTCTAATTTTAAGCAATTTTTAAGGTAAGCAATATGGATAAATTTTACTTAAGCAAAAAAATGGACTTAAGACGAATTTAAGCTGATTTCTAGCTTGATAAATCTGGCCCCTGTTCCAGTACACGGTTTCTACAAATTGGATGCTCTAAAACATCCTGTTGACAAAACTCAGTACTGTTTACAATTGTGCAGGAATTATTTTAACCGGGCTACAATAAAATAATATTTATGACACACTAAATGGAACTCCCTTTCTCTCAACATTTTGAAAAACTGTCTCAAAACACATTGTAATTCTGTTTCATCACCAAACAATGCATTGAGACTGTATGTAGGTGCGATAGCAAATTAATATACATTACATTACATGGAACATAGTTATTGGAAACCAGTTGAAACTAGTTACCCAGTATACTAGTATACTAATAGGTACATGGTATAGACAACTGACTAGAAAGTGTATATTAATTATTTCATCTTGCACTGAAGATAATCAGATTGAGAGTCTACTCATATGATACATAATTCCACATTTCCATTGCACAGAATTCCAGTTTTTGACATTTTCATATTATATTTAGTGAATTTTAATGTTCTGCAAGTTTAAAATACATATTTTCATAAACCATCGTTATTAAGTACACTGCAAAACGACCTTTATTCACTCCCTAGAGGGCAAGTATATGAGTTTATGAGAAATACAATCATAAAATTATGAAAGCAGAGATGATAAAATCTTTATTTTTACAATATATAAAGTGATTTAAAAACGTTACATAATATTTATAGTAGATGATCATTATAGCTTTGCGCTCCAATGCTAGAGAGCCGATGTTATTAATTACAATAAATATTTATTATTTTCATGGCCAACGTATATCAGAATCAGTATTAGTAAATAGAATACGCTATTTGTGTATATTTATGTGACTATATCAGCTGTATTTTAATGTAATAATAATATTATTCTTATTATTACCAATATAAATTTTGTATGTATCATAGGTTGAAAATAAGCCCAAAATATTTATATTCCAATTTATTCATTCACATTTATAAATATAGGTTCATGTTAAATTACAATTAAAATATTAAAAATAATAACAGAATAAAACACTAACGTCATAGATATATTTCACCAGCTATGCAGAGACAAGCCAATTGCAGGGCACATTAATTACTGATTATGAAGGTGATCAGGTAAGGTTAAGGGCTGTTATTAAACCATTCAATCTTTGTAGGTAATACTCTTGAACTTCTTATTACTACGGAGGTCGATGGGATAAACCAATGCCGGAGCCTCTCAGGCTTGGCAACCACCTTTCTTAAGTCCTGTCCAGACTATAAAATTATATTTAGGGGGCAGGGAGCTTAAGACCCCCCTCCCCCCGGCCAAGCTCATCGGGCATTCGGACCAAAAAAAAAATTTAAAAATAGGCCAAAACATGTTTTTCAAAGATGTAGAATGCCATTTCTGGCCATCAGAGGTCCCTATTTAAAAACATTTGGGAGGTGAGTCCCCCTCCCAAACGTACCCTCTTCCAAACATCCCCACTCCTCAGGCATACAAGTTCAAGCCCCCTGTTTGACAGCTTAGTTCCCCTCCCCACAGAAAATGAATCTTAGAGCATAGTTACCGTCTCGCATCGCGCGGGACGGTCCCGCATTTCAAAGTGATTTTAGATGAAACACGCATTTTGCTGAAACACATTCGTGATCATATATTTGTTACGCATTTAGCGCAAGTCTATGCGTGGTGAACGAATTTTTTCACGAATTCATGGGAAAATGTATTTAAAATTAGAAGAAATTGGTTTTATTAAATATATAAAAACGGTCATGCAGTAACTTGAGTCATTAGAGAGTTTTCGTAATAATTTCTGGATCCCGTCGGGGAATTGGCCTGGCGCCCCCCCCCCCACACAGCCCGGCTGATGTAGTCGCGCATTTCAAATCTCTCAGGTTGGTAACTATGCTAGAGCTGCCACTGCCTGTGATCAGGCAAAATCGCCAGGCTGAGTGTGATCAGTTCTTTTTCATAGCTACTGCACCAACTACATACGCTGAATGTGCTCATTGCACCTTCCCTCAAGTGTTAATCAAACGTAACAACTGGCCAATCAGAGTATTCCTAAGAACACATGCTTAGCCCGCAAATGTACATGTCACACAAACGCACATGTTCACAAATGTTTACATTAAACTTTTTGTGAGACCTTAGCAACAGTATCCAAGGGGTGGGACTTAGCGGAAAAGCCCATTTGCATTTTTGGTTGCCTTAATGAAGTAAAGTACTGCATAGCTGTATCTACCAAATACATGTGGTAGAGATGCACAGTATTTGCTGTCCAAAATTACATTGATACTTTATAAATATGAGGAGCTGACGAAGCCACAGCATCTGGTAAATTAAATGTATATATTGATTATCACCTCAGGCCTAACTTACTTCTCTTAACCAGAATTTTCTTTTTGGTCAAAATTGTGGATAATCAATATGGAAGGTTATTCAGCACTTTTGAGAAAGTTTTACAGAAGATTTATGCAAAATATGCACAGATATTTTGTGTTTCTAACAGCATGTTTTGCTGTGAGTAGGGGAATGAATTATTTGGTCGCAAAAAAATGTATTTGTATTGTTTGTCCTACTCACCCACCCTTAGGATCAACAAAGATTAATATTTTGCAGTATGTGCTCCCAAGCTTTGAAACAGCCTGCCAGGTTCCACATACCTGCCACACTGGAATTTTAAAAGTCACTTGAAATCAATCAGGTGTTGTTCACTTTAAAACACTGTGTTTCCATGGTGATTTTGATTGATTGATTTGGTTTAGATTTTTATTGCTTACTTAAAGCGCGACATTATCTGCCGATTATATTGAAAATAGAACTAATATACCCATTAAATATTAATTAGATAATAACAGCATTTTTCTTCACAATAGGAGATAATCCTAATCATCCAACTCCTTGGGAATTATAATTCACTACTCTACCTCAAACCTTGTTGAATTTGTATACTACACAACTTCACAATGCTCAGTTGTTCAATATGTGAATGGAATTTACTGCACAAATATTTGAAAATACATCACCTTAAACATCATTTTCCATCAATGTGACACTTTCAGAGGATTTCATAATAAACAAATAACTACACAAAATACCAAATTAGCAAACCACTAAACAAATAAATTTACCAAACTATGGAAAAGAAAAATTTATTGTGAAACAAAAAAAAAAAAAAAAAAAAAATTTTAAATAGTAAAGTTAAAAATAAGAAAATAAGTATTTAAAAGTTACACAGAACAATTCAAAAATATTTACAAATAAACAAATGTATAAATAAAATAAGAAAATATTGTTAGGTATTTCTGGTTCTTACCTCGGAGCCTCTGATCAAGCTGGTTAAACTGAATGAATCTGTAAGTCTTTGTCTCATCCTAAAAACATAAAATTGTTACAATTTATGGAACTCAAATACTGTAGATATCAAATTGCTAGATTATCTGCATATTGAGCTGAATATTTCAAAAATATTTTAATATACTTTTCATTTAGATCAGTTAGATTTTAACGATTGATATTTTGTAGAACTGTTCTCCAATATTACATATACCATAAACAGCATAACCTGAAACTGATAAATGCTGATCCTGGGGATATTATGGAGGCTAGCACAAAGTTTTAAATGCAGCCAAATGTAAGGTTTTGCAAGATTCGGTCACATTTATTGGCTTTTCCCGCACCAGTGGAAAAGCCATTGTATTGTTTTCATTTTTTCCCCTTCTTTTATCCCATTTTCCTATCTTTTGCACTGGGGTTTTCTGTCCACCAGTTATTGATTTATTTTAGTTTTACATGTACTTTTTACTTTATAATTTTATTGATGACATTTATTCCTTCGCAAATTCAACATAAGTTCTCATTATGGCAATGACGAAAAGCCCTATGTCCTGTTTTTAGTCTATTTCATCATTAGATCCAACCAATTTTTTCAGTATTTTTAGGAAGAAGGTTATCATTAAGTATCAATGATGAAAAGATATTTTATTACAACCAACAAGGAAAGTAATAATTATTTATAGTACCGTACTAAGAAACCTCACACATTAATGATGTTTACATAAGGTCCTTATCTGAAGCATACTGACATTAATACAAATCCTTACCACTAATACTGGTGAATTCACTACTTGGTTTAGTTCTGCCTCCAAATCACCCATCAATGGAAGTGCCATCTTCCACTAAAATATAACAATAAAAATTGAAATAAAGATATTTTGTTAAATGCTAAGAAACATGTTTGCTACTCATAGGCAAGATATGCTAATTTACAGTCTTTTAACTAAAATGAAAGAAAATGATAATGATGGTGTTTTTGGCAATGAAGATTATAGAAAAAAAATATACATAAAAAGTACATATAAAATACACATGTATTTATGTGTATTTAATAAATACACATAAATACATATAAGATATAAAATAAATACAAAACACATGTAAAGTACATAAAAAAAATACATAAACACATAACGCACCTTAATTACTATTCTTGACAACTAGATTATAAATACAAAAATACTAACTCCCATTTGTATGAATCAAAATTGCAAAAATCGCTAATAATCTCAACAGAAATTTTAATGTAGGAACACAAAGGAAGGGAAGATCCAGGCTCAAGTGGCTGGACAAACTATCGCTCACTCCACGAACTAACACAATCAACGTAGTTTGTGTTAGTTCATGAAAATCAAGAAAATGTGTAAAGTACATGCTGTTGACACAGATTATAAGAATATCCTTGAGTATGTGCAATAAAATATGAAAAAATGTATTAGCTTGTGGTGTAATAAGCGACAAAATAGAAAGGCAACTCTCCCCACCCCCTGAATCAGCCAACGGGATGATTGACTCACAATGTGTTTAATACTATCAACAATTATTTCTACCATTGTTTTTTATGTGAATCAAATTTGTTTCCATTGTTTTTATCATGTTTTAATCACACTAATAGTAATAGAGAGATATTAAATTGGGGTTATTACTATAATTAGATAATCAGTCATTCTAATAGTCAGTCAATCAATCAATCGATCAATATATCCACTTTTGAGATGTAGTTAACAGTGGCGGATCACGGAATCTAAAATAAGAGAATCCCAAGAAGTGACTTCAACAACTAGAGGGTCTAGGCCATCTCAGCCCAAAAATGGTTGGGGCTGAGGAAAGAAGATTTATGTTTCTGGCACCTCTAGATGGCTGGAAATGGTACTAAGATACCTAAATTTAATCATAATTTTCCTTTTTTCTTAATTATTTTCATAATTTTGAAAAATTTAGGGGAATCCGCCACTGGCTAATTTTAAAATATAAATAGCTTAATTAAACTGAACGTTATTGTTAATAAGGTATATGCATGATGGACTGTACGTACTGGGGTGGATGCAGGGGGGGGGGGGGGACACGGTTGTTGTATTAAGAAAAATAATTGTTGTATTGTATTGTTGATATAAATTACCAGTAGATTTTTGAGGTATCAGGGTGCAAATTCTCGGGCACTTAGAGGTCAATATTCTCAAAATTTTTCGACCCGTAGCCCCAACCATGGTGGGGCTGAGGTGCCGCCAAATCCAGCATCCCTACAAGAGATAGTGGTACATGGTACAACACACTTCAAAGTAGTAGCATATCTCTATTCATAGTTTGTAACCTTTTTACCTTTTATCGAAGTTCCAAATGTTATTTGAAGTTTACAGAGATTAGCTAATAGCATTAGATAAAAATAAGCTATTGTTGAAGTATGTTTTGAGAAAATCAAGACACACAAACAAATGTACTACACTGTAGGGCCATCATGATGTCATATCACACCCATATATGGACATGATGATGTAATATCGTACTCATATATGAGCATATCTCAGATATTTGTCGCAACAAACTTGAAAAGTGAATATTAGTTTTTTCAATAGTGTTTATCAACAGGGAATAACAAGGGAGATAATTAAGAAAAAGCAAAGAGTTATGTGTATCATAAAATGGTATAAAAAAAACACTGAAAAGTGCCAAAGTAACAAGCTATGATTACAGTTATTCATCATCTGTAATAAAATGGCTGTCATGAATACACAAAAGCGATATTGCACCAAGTTGTCTGGAAAAATAAATGTGATGGTAATTTTGTATAATTCACTAATTAGTTTTACATATACACTATAGATTACTAGCCTAGGGATATACCTGTAAAAGTGTTGTAACTTTGCAGAAAAAAAGGTATACATATCATTATGCTAATTAAACATAATGCTCACAGAGCCTCTTTTCAAGACACTTAATCTTCTGAAATTATGTAATATTGAATCATAAAACTTTGTCAATTGAAGTTTTATCACAGATACATAAATAACCTGCTAGATGGCTGGAAATTGGAGGCTTAATTTTTCCAAAATCTTGCATTACATACGAATTCAAACATACATTCACATAATACATGAACACAAAACAATATATACAATATGCAAATGAATTTGCAAAGAAATGTATTCGATACACCACCGCTACCGGTATAATGAAAACATTATAACTAAAAAAATACTCAAGTAAGGGTTTTTCCACATACTAAAACAAAGTTATTTCTGATTATACTGAAACATGTCCCATTCAAAACTGTTATGCTATGTATGCCTAGAGATTAAGATGGAATTTGTGTTGTTTGGTTTGGTTGATTTTTCTAATTATATGTAACTTATAATATGATTCGGCTTTTATAATCTATTCAAGGAGGGAAAAGTTTGTACATTACTTTTTGTACAAAACATAAAAATGAGATTTTGTATTTTATTTTAAGAAGGAAAATGTTTCATGCATTTCTATTTCTTTTCAACTTTTCAAAAATTATTTAATTTGCTGGGTGGCACTTGTTTGCAGCCTCTGCCCTTAATGATAGTCTCCCGATCTTCACAACTTCCAATTCTCTTTTATACCTATTTGTAGTAGGGGCAGATTTTAGATTTAGATTTTAGAAAGTAAGAAAAGAAATTATTGATCGCTCAAAATGCCTCAGAGGGTGTCTAGAAAACGAAAGTTTTCCAGGGCATGCCCCTTGGACAGCCTAGAGTAGTGTTGTCTCTCGATCGGCACTCTTTCGGCCCCCAGCCTTTTTCGGACATCTCTGGATCCGCCCTTGTGTAATGTAATAATAAAAATTCTTTCATCAGAAAAACTCAACAAAAACATCAAAGTATGCTGTTTAGTGCTAACATGTGTTTGGCTACAGCTCTACGGTGTACAAGAGGGCGAATCACATAAAAGTAGGTTCATATTATTATTATTATAATAACTTTATGGATGCATGATAATGACACTCACCAACTTATTTATGACATGAGAATTATCTCGGAGTTTGTAGTCCATTAGTGCAAGGAGTACCATTTCAGAATGTGCCTGCACATATAGGCTGCATTTCTTTAATTGATACTGGTAAAAAAAATATCAGAATGTTATTGTTAGACAAGTCAGCTTATAATAATAGCTAGCATTATATAAATAAAAGTAAGCAAACTAATCATAAGTGAACATACTTTTAATCAATCATCTGTGAACAAGTTCATTATTTACATTATATTAATATTAGGCATAGGGATATATTTTGTCTTCCCTTCCCCTATATATTGCAATATATTGTTAAGTGCTATAAATGAAAAAATGAAAAAAAAAAAAAAACAGCTTACCAATTCATCCGATGCCTTCATTGGTTCAAAGGATCCCTTGCCATCAAACTTGGCATCTGATGGCACAGAAAAATGTTCTCCACTAACTGATGGTACATGATGTTGCTCTCCTGTAATTGATGGTGCATAATGGTGCTTTCCAGTAACTGATGGTACATGATGAACACTATCATCACTTGATGGTTCACAAGGTTGTTTTATATCAACTTCTGATGAAGCTGCTTCAAAGTCTGTGGAATGTCTACTAGTTTGGATATCAATTTCAGCTTTATGTAGACCTGCAACATCTTTTTGGTTGTTCTGATGTGTTGTTTGCAGGCTACTGGAAGTTGTATTTCCAGTTGCAGAGTATTCTTTAGGAGCTAAGTATTCAGAAACCTCTTTAACCTGGTTTTGACTGGTTAAATCATTATTTGAATACTCTAACTTATTTTGATATCTACACTTTTCACAAACAGAACAAATGTTCAAATCCTCAGTCAATATGTGTATATTCTGTTGTGTGGAAGGGGAACACTCAGTTTGTAGACCTCTAAATTTTGCAGTGTGATTACAATAAATTTCAGTGCTGGATTTTCCTTCACTGTATGCTTCTGTTGGTTGACTGTCATTCTCACATACAGAATGAATTTCAAAGCTACGTTTGTTGTCAACATTTCCTAGTACTTTGTTCACAGTACCAGAAACAACATCACCAAGTTCCACTTCCTTAATCTCCAATGTCGACAGATCTGATGTCTCTTCACCTACACCTTGAATTTTCTTTGTGGCAGTGATGTCTTTTATAACTTTCTGGGCAGGAAGAGATGGTTCACATTTTATATTATTGAGAATTGTGCCTGAATTCAATTTATGAAAATTATTTATATCATGCAAATCGTGCATATTTAACTTCACCGGTTCTAAAGTACCGCCCTCTTTTGCAGGTTTCCTGTCATTTAAGATGTCACTATCATTCTGTGATGTCTCTTCAAGTCCAATAAATCTAACACACTCTGGTAGAACAGTAGAACCAGTGACACTATCACCCATATGTAGTGTGTCACCCTTGCCTTTAACATGTCCATCATCTTCACCTGAACTGTGAGATGTCTGTTCTATTCTGATAACCTCAAGATCACTTGCCTTGGTAGGATGACTTATTCCAGAATCTTTCAAAGAAAGTTTAATATCTAGTGAACCGTCTTCTTTTGGAATTTGTTGATTGTTTTTAGATAAATTAGAATCGATATTTAGTGGTTCTATAACTGATGTTGAAGCTGGCTGTTGATCAATAACCACAGACTCCTCATGACAGATGATATTAAATTCTTCAGGTCTCAGATAAACAGATAAGATAGCAATTCCCTTTGGTAGTGGAAAATCAGTATCAGCTGCTAAAAAAGGCAACTGAAAATCGATGAGAGAAATAAAACAAGTAAAAATAAATGTTAAACTATAATAATCAATTTTAAAATAGTCAAAATTAACTACAATTAATGTTTGAACTGAGATGATTTATATTGCCAAATTATCCATAATAAAACTTTAACCTACAATCTGTTACAATTGTGAATTATAAATCTCATCAGTCCTTTTTCCTTTGTAGATTTATTAAACATGTTATGTAGCTATGATATTCCTAGTATTAATGTTATGTAATATTATTTAAATGTTTTTTTCTAGGAAAAAACATTGGAAAATTAAACAATGATGATGTGGTATTATTGGAATTGTGCCTCCTCCTAAATATATAATACAATTTTTAAAGGTTTTTTTTATTTACCACCAATCACCAATCACAATATACAAAGTCAGGATATTTAGAATAATAAGGATGAATGTGGTCTGATATTAAATTATAGCATGGGATTATTTTTAATTCCTATAACTTTTTCCATACTTATAAATGACAATATACTAAATAATACTGTAGTATATTTGAAAACAGTACAAATCATTAAAAAAACATATAATAGATTATAGGTAGCTAAATTTGTAATACTTCTATTATATTCATACAAGTAAATAGGAAACAGATACAAAATTGCTTTACATACATACAGTATGATGATATCATTAATGTATCAATACGTGGTAACGCAAGAATTTACCCTTTAATTACATCGATCTGGATAAATACCATTTATATCTCATAAGCTGTCAAAGGTTTTAATATCTAAGTCTTTTACATTAAGTGATAATGATTGATTTCCATAACAGTAAACAGTTTTTTTTTGTTGTTATCAACGGATTGTGACATCTTATTATGGAGTTGTCTTGAATTTTCTGCTTCTAATATTTTAAAGAAAAGTAAATTTAATCTTCTTAAAAATGATGCCTTTTCTGACAATTCAGTAAATAACTTGTTAATTATGGTAGGTATAATAAAAAGAAGCATATATTGCTGGGTAATTATAGTGGATGTAAATCGTTTAGTGGATGTATTTTCATTTTGTTTTATGTTATTTTTCTTGATAGTGTTTGAATGCACAAATTTCCTGTTTACCAAAAAAAGGAAATGAATATTCACTTGAGTGTTTATCGTGAAAATTCATCAAACCCTTGAATGACAGTCAAGTGGTCGAATGGTCAAGGTAAGGGTGCTACAACCTAAATCATTGCCACTGGTTCAAGACCTTCCTTGCTCATGGTTTTGGACTCAAATCTGAAGGATGGCTCGTGTGTTATTTAAAGAGCCCAGTGCATCTTTCCGAAGAATAGGTTGCCCAAACTTTTTATCCAGTTCTGGTCGAAATACGAGCACCCCAAAGTGCCCATAGTTTAGTTACTGGAGTGGTTAGAAACTATATTTATTGAAGGCGGATGAAAAACTTCATATAAAAAAAAAATGAATTACAACTACATAGACACTTACATTGGATGTAATCAATTTAATGATCTATAAAACACCATCTTATAAGAAAAGAAACCCTTAAATAATGTAATGTGGTTGGATTTATATACCGCTTTATACTGAAGCCTCAAAACGCTTGAGGTGTGGATTAGCTTGAAAAGTACTAATAAGGGTCTCTTTGTGCCTGAGCTACCAGGTAAACCGGTACCAGCTATCTCTCATCTGTCAACAATAACACAATAACAAGATACATCACTAGAAGGAGAGGTAGAGATAGACCTAAGCTAAATTTGAGAGTGGGAGATTTTTGCCAAAGACAGAGAATTGTGGAAAGTCATGATCGCCAACGTCCAATGACACAGGTCATGATGATGATGATAAAACAGTCAGAATAATCTAAAACTAAGGCTTTTGATTGAATTCTTGAAATATTTTTCAAGTTCATCAGAGTATATCCCTAAGATCAAAATCAATAGGAAAATAAGAGTATGTAAGATATGACAATTGGTTATTTATTTACCATAGGAAACATGATACATAATTGAATCACTATTCAAAACACTGCTAAGTTGTTGATAATTAGATTCTTTTTCTTGTGCTTATTTGGATTTGTTATTCACATAGAAATAATAGCAAAAGGATTTTCAGAAATAATTTATTCTCTTAGTGCATATTTCATTGCGTCAGTCAGTAAGCATTGAATAAGGTCAGTGACTCTAAAACAATGATCAGTCGATTACATAGAAAAAAAAATGGCTGGGCCAGCTCTGCCTAAATGCTAATAAATTCACCGATAAATATGTGGGAATATTTACTTGATTTATTGTTGCGGTAATATTAAGCTGTATATTCCTATGTTTCTTAGAGTCTACTGGGAAATGTGGCATCAACACTGTTGAGTGACTTTTTTTACTGCAACAAAGACATAAGCTATATTAAAACAATATTAAAAAGAGAAAAGGTGCCCTGACGATGCAACACTCTCTGATAACTGTTGATGTCAGTCTGAGTTTATTATCATTAAAAAATAATCCACTGTATGCCTCTTCATGTTGCTTTTTAGAAATAGCACTGTGTCCGGCTTAATGCCTTGCAATCGTTTTAGGTCTAGGCATTATGATTTAAATTTCAATGGGGGAAAAAGGGTTAATTTTTGAAAACAATAACAGCTTCTAATGGCACTATTTTCCCAATCAATGACTGAAATAACTTTTGTTTTATAGATCAATAAACCATGTTATCTCATCTCAAATTAAAAAGTCTAAATAAAATAGAAAGTGAATATACAAATACAACAGGATTAAAGCAGATGCCATAAATTGAAAAAAATCCAAAAAACAAACAAGGGCGTAGGAAGCGGTAAAGCTGGTCCAGTATTAGCCGGGCCAATAATTTACCAATCAATATCGTTGTATGCCAAAATTGTCTTTTTGACACAACATAGTTTTTCAACAAAATTATGACACATCCCAAGTTTCAGGTCCCAGGTGGTTTTGAATTTTACTTGAAAAATTTTTTTACTTTGAAAAATATTTTTTTTTTAATTGAAAAAATATATGCAAATTTTTCTCATCCTTGGTTGTCAATTTCACATAATCCTTTAAACTATCCTTTAAATGTGGGTGTGTATGGTTGTGGGTATGAGTGTGTGGACATGAAGGAAAGAATTGGACCTCAATGCTTGAGAGTTAAGATTTAATTGTGTTAAAAGATTGATGACTTTGATTTTATTTTATACTACTAATTTCATTTTTTATGTCTTGTGAATTTATTGTACTGATTATATTATATTTTCTATATATTTTTATTACAATTTTCGCCTGTAAGTGGGAACGAAGAGTTCCTGTTGGACGATTGAAATAAAATAAAAAATAAAAAATAAAATTTGGTTCTTTGAAAAAGAGGTCTCGTATTAGAGGGGTCTTGAATTGGAGGATGCATTTTATATTTAGCAATATTGAAACAATGGCTGGATCTCGGTAGTAATACAAATTTGATAAGCAACAGCTAGAAAGTAAACGCCAGAAATAGAACAAGAGCTTTTGGACAACACTAGTCCTTCCTCAGTTGTGAGTAGAAGGTAGAAAAGGCCAGATGGTGTAAAGGGAAAAGTAAGGCCAGATGGTGTAAAGGGAAAAGTAAGGCAAGAGTGATTAGAAGCAATAGGCAAGGTGAGATAGGGCAGTGAGTGAAAAATTAAACTTCAGAGGCCCACCAAATGGTTTATAGATAAAATTTAGAATGCCATTGGCTAAATTTAGTGTACTGGGAGAACTTTTCCCAATATTAAGACCAAAAAGTGTTGTGGGGTTATAAGTAAAAGTTCCCCGTGATTTTCTTTATTCTTACAATTTTTGTCACCCCAATATCTCTGAAATCCACAAAGGCCTGACCAGCTGAACTGAAAGCTTTGGCTACTGGTTGATCAAGCTTAGATGTTTTGATATCAGATTGAACCTATGAAACAATTGCTGCTGCTGCTTCGTCTTATGGGCAAACTTCATAATTGAAGCATCGAAGACTTTGGCACAATACAATAGCTCATGTTTTTTTTCAGGAAAGTGCCAAACCAGTTTGTGCAGTATTACACAACAAGGCATAAGGTAGAACAAGGTAGAGATTATTTATGTATTTGTATTGTCTTTATTAACCAAATAATAAAAATCTCAATTCATGCGGAGGAACAATTAATTTTTCTACCATTTCATAATACACTATATTCACACAAAATCTGTTCCCATTGAGGCATAATTTTAACTTCTGTGGTCAATTATAGCATTATCACACCTGGATGCTTGTCTGGGCTCACTCTATAACAAGTTCTCCATTATTGCAATGGTCCTTGTTCTGGTTCTTATGTCTAAACCTAAAACTCCTAAGGATTCAAAAAGTGTAGAGGGTTAGAAATAGGGTCAAACCATATTAAAGGTCCACCACCGCAGATTAAGACGCTCAGTAATGTCAACAATTCTAAGTGGTTTCGAAGCAGAGATATAGATAAACATAGGTTTCATAAGGCAGCCATATTGAAGTCCCAAGATGGCCTACAAAAAAATTAAATGCTATAACCTTAATGAGCATGTAAAAAACAATTGGTGCTTTTGTCAGGAACGTCCACATTCAGTTCAAATATGGCCCTAAGCTGCCTGTCTATAGGCCCCCTGCCTTTATCTCAGTGAGAGCTCATAGATGTATAGCCACTGCTTATGGTGGGTGTATGAATGGATCCAGTCCAGAACCCAGTTTGCCAAATGCAATTTTACCAACTCAAAAACCAAGAATCCCAGTTTGGTGAAACCCAATTAAAGCAGTGAAACATTAACAGCAGCATAAAATTTACATAGAACACTCTCTATAAGAAAGGTGGTGGTGTCAGTGGAAAGTCAGGGCCGGCCAGAATTGCAACATTGAAAATTTGGAAGCCATTATTTCAACATGATCTGATCACTGTGCTTTCGTACAATAACTAGCGGCTTATTGTACAGTAATTTAATGACTCTTTTTGTCTTATTCTGTAAGTCAAACTTGATTAACATTCGGCTATGAGCAAAAAAATATAAAGCAATTCAGTATTCAGCATACGATGTTTAATCCTTCATTTCATCATTTCCTTTTATTCTAATTTTTAACTGATAGCCATGCCTTCAAGTGTGTTTTACCTCAGCATAGTTGTTTTCCAGTATTTTGCCTTTTAATTTTAAATAAATACGTCTCCTTCCTTACCCACCCACCATGTTTTCAAAAGTACAGTATGCTGTAAACTACTTTTGTACGAAGGTGACAGCAAAATTCGGCAAACTGGGTTGTCATGATTTTGGTGAACTGGATTCGGCAAACTGGGTTTTAGCAAAACGGCCATGGACACGGCAAACTAGGTTTCAGCAAACTCCATGGGTTTCGACAAACTGGTCGAGTACGGTACTATTAAAAGCAAGTTTCGTTTTCATACTTACATGCCCACGATTGGGTGCCTGGATCAACAAACTTGACAGTAGCGGAGCTGGAAATTCATTACAAAGAACGCTAAAAAATATTAGAAAAATAATTTGTTCAAATGAATGATGGTTCAGATACATTCCTTGTTATCTAATTCACATGCCAGGCCCAGTGGCTTATCTAGGATTAAAGAATGAGGAGAGGATGGCTAGGTAGTGTTAAGAAAGGTTGTTTAGATGGGGGTTTTCGGGGCCTCCCCAGATATTAAAGGCCAACTCAGACAGCTTCGTACGACGCGATTTGTTGTCGCATCGGGTCTATGTGAGTTAAACGCACACAACAAATCTCAGTCTGGAATTTTTAAACTTTTATTTATTCTTACCACCTACAGTAAATTACAGTAATTTTAAGTAATGGCCATATTTAATTTTAATATTCATTTTTAAAATGTTTTGAATTTTAAGTTTCTTTTATATCATACAGTGTTTTTATGTGAATTTTAGGTGTTTCATATTCTCAAATAGAGAAAAAATTTCCAGTGCAATGTTGGACAATAAAAGTTATTTTATCTTATTATTTATAGCTTTTTTCACACCATTATTATCACAAATAAGAGAAATATTTTTATATTTATCTAGGAAATAATCTGACAGGCAAGATAGCAGAAAAATAAATAAAGTCCTTGCCCGTGTCTTTTACTTTTTTTTATGTTGTCTTATTAAAAAAATAAAAAAAATTCAAATTTCACAATGTACTACATGTACATTCGCACAACGATGAACACATTGGAATATAATATAACAAATTATAAGAACAATAAAAATGTAAAGTTGCAGAATTTTTTTGGGGGGACCTAATAGGCAGTCCACACCCACATCAGTCAAACAATGGTTGGATTTTTGAGGAATTTTGTTTTTAAATCATAAAAAATAGTCTTCTTTAGAATAAAGCCTTGAAAAGAAGCCTTGTGGGCTGATTATGAAGAAGCCCATCTTGAAACGAAGCCCCACTCCATAGTGGAGTTGAATAGCTTGGTGTTTAAGATGCTTGCCTTCCAATCCCAGGGTCCTGGGTTCAGTTCCTGTCAGTGTTGCAGGATTTTTTCTCACGACCAAAACAACTCCACTCCCTAAATCTCATATTGAGATTTAGTTTATGTAAAGCACCGTGTGTGTATGTTTGTCTTGTGTAAGGGATTGTCACTTACAAGTAGGACAGTGATATATTCGCTATTGACAATCATTGGCACATGTATTGTGTGCCTAAATAAATAATAAGAATGGTAAGAATAAGAATAAGTAGGCAGCTTGTAAACAAGCCAATCTTGAAAACTTTAAAATGGTATGGACGTCTTGTTGACATAGTACATACACTGTCAATGAATGACAATAAAATAGATTGCGTATGAAAGAAACCTAATAGTTTATATATTTAGGTCGTTTTAAATGTCAAATATAATCTGTGACACAGACATATGATGATTATGATAGTGTGTCAGCATCAATTATATTTTACTGTAGCATGGATAATTCCTGCACGATTGAAATTGAAACGTTGTGTTTGGTGGACACAAGGTGTCTTTGAACACTGTTGTCATTCCATTTGGGGAAAAAAAAAATATTTGTTTTGGCCACGTTTTGGGAAAATCCAAAAAATAGGTAGGTCGGTAGAAAAACTTTTTTTTTAAACCAAAAATGTGTAGAAAAAAAGTAGAAAATAAACAAATAATACAACAATTTAGGATTTGCATCGCATACCATGCACCAAAATAGGCTAGGCCTTGGCCCCCTATACCAATCCAAGGCTATTCCAGCCTTACAAGCTCATGAAAAAAAAATATTGTAGTCAAAAAAGAAAAAAAAAAAAGAAAAAAAAAAAAGCTAAAATGCTGACCCTAAGTTTCGTAAAATTTGTGTCGGTTAGACGTGGCCTTAGTAGAAGCATTTTAATGCGGAGAATGTATCTTTTTATATAGGGTTGGCTAGGTCAAAACTAACTCCGGATATACACCTACCTACCTACCAGAAATTCAATCACCTTTGTGGTGTCGAAAAAGAAATGAGTATACACACACAACACATACTAACCTGTACATCCACAGAGTAGTGGAATAATATAATAATCAATTTTCATTTTTATAAGACAAAATTGTGCTTAGACTTGTTGATATTTAGGGTACAGTATATTCTAAACCCAGTGAGGTTATGTAAAAGATGTAATGCATTGTGGGAAACCAATATAACTTCTCCATTGTTTGTACATTGTGGCCATACTGCAGTGTTTGAGAGAGAATATTTTGAAGGTACACAACATTAATGAAAATAATTGTACCCAATTCTATGGTTAGAGCACCAATGAAATACATACTAGACATTTTTACTATGTTCACAAAGCAAATACATACACACAAACTTTTTCCTAATCCTATGCTTATTCCGATAATCGATTATTACCTGTTTTTGTACAGTATACAGCCAGCCAGGACGCCATGGTGACGGCGACAACTCTGCAAGATATGAGATGCTTTCAGGAACAAACTCCCCACATTCTGTAACAATCAAACATAATAATCTAATAACAACAAAAAAATGATGATTTAGTAGTAATATTGAGTAATATTGCACACCCTACCCACTCCCCCCCCCCTCACAACCCAAAAAGAATTCAGTGCCAATATTATAATATAAAGACTTGAGTTAAACAATTTATTGTAATAGTATATACACTTACATGAAAATGAGAACAAAAAAAAATCTTTTTATTTCCAAAATAATAACAGTACGAGGGGTGATCAAGACACAACACTATCCTAGAGAAATTTTTGTTTTCTAGATGCCCGGAAATAACCTCTGATGAATTATGCGCGATCAATAATTTCTTCTTTTTTTTTTACTTGTCAAAAAGGGAAGGAGGAATACCCCCTAAATCTGCCCATGACAA
Organism: Anneissia japonica; assembly: GCF_011630105.1. Taxonomy (NCBI): domain Eukaryota; kingdom Metazoa; phylum Echinodermata; class Crinoidea; order Comatulida; family Comatulidae; genus Anneissia; species Anneissia japonica. The sequence continues at coordinate 2,745,989 of NW_022686322.1, forward strand.
CAATATGTTTTGAAAGTTTAATTAAAATACAAGGCATGGATTAGAAAGTGCACTTATCACTATAATATAATGTTGGATGTTTGACACTCTAAATTTATTCACCAAACTGCCTTCCCCAGATTGGTTGATATTTTTATAGTGTTGTTATGTCTAAATACTGTAGATTTATAATTTAAAAATATTGTTTATGCTACATATTAATTAATTTGGTATAACTTCATTAAGTCAGTGTTTTCATTAGTTATGAAAGTACACTTTTTCAGTTTCAGTGTATTGTTTTTTCATCATATCATTTTATCCCCCTTTTGTCAATGTTGGTTTCTTTGTAGAAAATAAAAATTGATGATTTATTTATCTTGTTAGAACAAGATTGCTGTATATATCATATTACACTGATCAAATTCAAAATGGCTATTGAAACGTCTAATACAGTATTGAATTAAAAATGAGTTTCGGAACATTCTCACTCTTCTAATACTAGACCCATGTCTTTTTTTCCCTGAAGGCAACCATTCATAATAACAGTGCAGTACAAGTTGATAACCTCTATTCCTCATCATGACTGCAATCTTTAATTGACTATCCTCTTTACACATACATCATCCAGATACCCCTGCTAGCATCCTTATCACTTCTCTCTAGCTGTACTACCTATGGATCCTTTTGTACTTAACATTGTATTTAACATTTTAAATACAATGCACAAGGGTATGTTCTCACACAGCCGATAGTATTTTTTATATTTTTATATGCCTTTTTTGATAGTCATTTGTCCACTTGACATTTTATTTGACATTATTATATTATTATCATCATCATATTTTTTGTTGTTTATAGGCCTATTTTCTTGTTTACCATTCATTAGTTTTGCCACTCGAGTCTGACCAGTTATTTATGCCAATTTGCTTATGTCAGACTTAAGGCCTCCTTATAAACTATTGCTAGTGATAAGACTGTGTAACCTATTGTTTATAGATCTGGTGATTAATCACCCATTGTATATTCTT
>NW_022686322.1:2748373-2801784 GCF_011630105.1 Anneissia japonica
CCTGTATATATAATAAAAAATCTAAAAATTATCCATGTCCACATTTCAAGCGCCCTGAGCATCTTACATCTTACATTAGATGGATATGTGCGCTATATAAAACTACACTATTATTATTATTATTATTATGTATGGGGATGGACTAAATGTTGCCAATTTTGGATGAAAAGTGACAGAGAAAAGTTGGAGAAAAACACAGTGCAGTAATACGCTTGAATTGGATGATGTTTGCGTCGAGAAAGTTTACATTTGATTGGTAACCATTAGCAGCAGTCTCTCTCACACTGCACTAATGGTTAGGTTAACGGTTAGCACCTATCACGATCAGAATGCTCTAATGTGAACCAGGCCTAAAGCTATAACAAAAACACATAGTTTACGACAGATAAATCAATTGTACCACTTGGATAAACGTACAGCATTTTTTATGTCAAATTCTTAATTCCCTTTCCCTCTTAATTTCTGTTTGTTGAAATTATAAAAGTAAACAAGGCCCACAAGAATTCAATCAACTGATTACCACTTTTCTTAACACAACTGATGTGATAAGGTGACCAAAGTAAACTAACTTTAGACTGTGATCGAGAGTTGAACATATGTATAAATAATTTAATGACCATTCAATATTTTAAAGATGCACTGTATACCTGTAATATATCATTTAATTACCGGTATACATTTATTTTTCCCTGTTTGAAACACACAGCAATGCAAATAAAAATCAATATTATAAATAGAAGACAAATGTGAATTCTGATAACAATTAGTTAAATATAACTTGTTTATATTTTACCTTGGTTATAAGTAAGTATGTGATCATTACTGATCATATAAAGCTCACATTACAAAAGAATTACATCAATTAAAAATAATATTGAGCTGCTCTAAATAATATTTAAAATCTATATCTATCCCTTTTCAAATTCAAAATGTAGAACAGACTAAGGTCAAATGGGCTTACATAATATTTGTTATATTTTATACTTCAAAATGGTAAATAAATTTGTAAATATACATATTATAACTTCTTGCAATATAGTTTAGACAAGCCTGTATATGGTGTTTTTACACACTATTCATGTTTTATTATAAAAAAAAAAAAACCCCTCTCTAAATGGTCATCAAAATTTGCACTAAAAAAAACAGCACCATTACCTTTGGAATATTGACAGCTGGAATGGACTCAAATAAGGACATCACAGAGTTGCCATGACGATGAACAAAACGTAGATAACAGCTCCAGATATCTTTCATAGTGCAGATGAAGAAGTCTCTATTCAGAGACTCCTGAAATTAACATCATTCAAACATTTTTATTATATGGATGCAACATATTCAGGAATAAAAAGTAAGTGTAATTAAGAAATTCTTCACTGAGTAATAACAAAGCTACAGCAGCAACCATGCAAGTAAAAATTGCATTTGGTAAAACAGATGGCTTTTCCCCATTGAAATAATTATAAAATGATGTTTGAAATTATGAAGTAAAACAAAAATACATAAAAAAAAATCAGTGCTACACTGAGACTAAAACTTGCTGAGGGTAAAATGAAGCGTTCTAACCATTGTGCTGTTTTTTTTTTAGTGTGTATGAGTGTATATTCTGTCACAGTGCCTTGCATAAATTTTACAAGTTGAGTGCAAAGACTGTTTTTGCATTTCATGGTACATTTGTATTGTGACTTAACTTTACTACATTGAACTGCTTAAGAAAACAAATTGGGCAATTTTGTTGTAAGTACCAGTAACATTTTTTACTGGGCACATCTTTGATAGTCTTTGCTTGCATATCTCCACACCTTCCCAATGTTAATCCTGGATATGGCCCTGACCAAGTTTGGTGAAGATCGAAGCACCAAAGTAAAGAGGAGGGTAGAACAATGCTGTGCAAAAACATAGAGAAACAGGATGGAAGAAACAAAACCAGAATAAAAATTGAGATACAGTTAAACCTTTTGAAGATGAGTCTAAACTATGCATCATATTCATACAACATTGGTATCATACGCTCATCATCATATGCAGTTTGTATGATCAACAAGAAGGCAAAATCTGTTCTTCATAGAATTTACAGTAATTTAAAATTTCTTCCATAAAGTAAAATAATAATAGAGGGCGCTCATAATCATTTCTAATGCATCACATAATCAGAAGAGGGTAATGCCATGCATACATTAATTTATACCTGAAATATTTGTCCCACGCAAAATACCCCAAAAAATCATAAAAATCATTTTTGAAAATAACTTGCTCATTTAGAAGTAACATAAAATGAACACAGAAAATAGTGTATTTAAAAAATGTCTACCTATAATTTTACAGTGAAAAATGATACAAACTTACAGTCACTGGAATTGTTTTATTATTTTATTAATATCATTATCCAGTATGAAAATCAGGATACACATTTTTTAAATTCAGTAATTTCTATGCTCAAGTTAATAATCTGTATGCTACTGTTAAATGAGTAAGTTAATTTTTGAATTATTATTTGTTGATTTGTTGTCATTTTCAGGGGACAATACATCTTTAAAAAATACATCTAATTCAAAATGGCAGCCATCTGAGATATATACTGTATATATATATATATATATATATATACAGTAAATATTTCTTTTGTCTATTGGAATACTGTATCTTAAAAAAATTGGGAATGTACTTTGCCCTATATTGCAAGGCATTGTCATACCTCGGTAATTACATGTCATAGACGGTTGGTTTTGGTGTCAAATTGCAGAAAATGTATATATATTTCTATACTAAAAGAATGATTATTAAGAAAATGACCGGATATTGATCCATATCCTCAGGTAATACAGTAGTTATAAATAATGTACCTGTTGAACCTTGGTAATGGAGCCATGGAATAATGAGAAAAGTCTATAGAGGGCACCAAGTCGATTCATCAGAGTCTCGTTTGGTAATTCCAGACTACCAGCTAAAGCCTACAGTAATAAAACGAAATTTATAAATCTTACGTGAATTAAAACATAATGCAGATGATTTCTTTTGATTATGGGGAAAAATTAAAAAAAAATCAAAAATTTGAATCTTTCAATGCATGCTATATATTTCAAATTAAAAATTTGTGATTAATTAGGAACAACTATAACAATGGAAAATTAGTTTTAAAAGTTTCAATTTCTGAGAATTTAATACACTGGAGTTAGTATTCAAGTATGAATCTTTGACTATACTATTATTTATTTAAGACATTTTCCATATTATTTACCTGCACAGTAACAATAGCATTCCAAAAAGCAAAGATAATCATTTGGAGCAAGTCATGATGGTAACTCAATTAGTTTATGAGACTTGGGAAGTGGATTTTATGTACTGTACACTACTTTGTGTAAAATGTCTTGTCAGTAGGAAGCGAACCTAGCCCTAGAACAAGGCAATGAACATAACAACCAAAAATATACAAAAATTGGTATTGGACTAAGCGAACAAGCCACAATTCTGAACTTTGTTTGTACAGAAACAAAAATATAATGCATTTTATTACTGTAGCTTAAATAAAATGCTTATTAAACTATTTCATATGGTAATTTTATTATATGAGTCTATGTATTTAAATTCATATTTTATTTTATTTTATTGGATGGTGGTTGGAGAGTTTTTTTATTTATTTAAAAAAAAAATAATATTGCTATTAGCCAGGGGTGGGCATAAAAATCGGTAGAGGGCCAAAGTAAATTTTTGATTTAACACAGAGGGCCGCACCCAAACTTTGATGTTTACAGCGTGCTTCCAAAACCCTTCATGCATTGCTTTTATACCACTTTATCCTCAGTTTTAACATTACTTTTTACAGATGAATGATGTCTGACCGTAAAAAACAAGGTGTTTTCTAGTCAAAAATGTGTGGTGAGCCACAAATATAGGCTTTTGAATTCAGTTTCGCTGGCCGCAAAAAATCACTGTCAGGTCCACCTGTGCAATCTGGTCCACCTCTTGACAACTCTAGTGTTTTTGTTTTCTGAATTTGTAATTTTACATTAAGTTACAAAATAAATGAAATGAAGGTGACCTTAGGAACAAATACGAATCATCAACTCTCTCTTTAGTTTCAATATACAATCCATAATTTATGTTTTTACTACATGCTATAGTTCAGATCACTAAACTGCAAGGTCAGTTGATACATAATACATCACATGACTGCAATCATATGACCATATAATATATTTTTCTCAAACATTTATTATTATGACCATCACTGGATGAATTCATGCTGGCAGGCAACATACTTCAGAATAATATTTAGTAATAAACACAATGGACTCAATCCAATTCACTAATTGGCTAGGATGATGACCAACTGTGTAGGAAGTAGGCTGCATGCTGTGGGGATGTCAGCATTTCCCAAAAAATGGGCTACACTGCACTCCTCAGCCCCAACCATGGTAAATCTGAGGTGAAAAAAATTAGGTTATGTCAACTCAAATGCCTGAAAAAAGCACTCTCATGCCAGCTTTCTCTGGTGTTGAAAAACAATTCTAATTTTTTTCTGACAGACTTTTACCGCGAATAACCAATGGCTTGGCAAGGTGTCTCCAACGGCTGAGCCTGAGCCAAACTGGGCCATCAGCTGGCACTCTCACGTGCCAGTAGGTCTACTCACAGCATCTGCAAACACTTTGTAACCACAAAGCAAACTAGGTGTGTTATATTGAATATTACTTACAATGACATAAACCCCCTCATAGCTGATAGCAAATTTTGTCTGTTTCATCCTAACAAGCGTTGGCGATGATGTGGAGATGTTGGTAATGAAGCCAATGGCCCCAACCAACTGGCCGCAAAGCATACATTGCAGGTCAATAGAAACCTGAAATTGTACCAAAAAAATAGATTATTTTCTTTAAATCAATGAAATGGGGTTGAATAGCTTAGTGGCTAAGATACTTGTCTTCCAATCCCAGGGCCCTGGGTTTAATTCTTGTCACGGTAACATATTTTTTTCTCATATGACCAGAACAACTCCACGTCCTATGCCTTCTGTTTTTTTTTTAGAATCCGAAATTATATGGCGCCTTTCACATTCCGGAAAATATACAAAGATGCTGGCATCAGTATTTCCCTGGTCACTGGATACTTCCAGTAGTTGGCAAAAACCAGCACATTTTGTGCAACTTTCTCTGTTCCCTGGGGAGTATCCCTTGTCATGCTGCCTTACACGCACAACCACATACATTCAATGCCACATCATCCTACCAGGTACCCATTTATACTCCTGGGTGGAGAGAGGCCAACGTAAGTAAAGTGCCTTGCCCAAGGACACAAGCAATGCAACGGGTGTCAGTCTTGGACCCCCGATCTCACGATCAGAAGTTTAACACCTTACAAGCTGCGCCACATGCTCCTACCTAAATTCACAATGGGAGTTTATTAGGGCATCTTGTGTTTATGTTTGTCTTGTGAAGGGATATGACTTAGAAAAGTGTTAATTTGCTTCTTGGCATATGCTTGGCCTTCAGCCACAACCAATTAAAATACAAAAAAAATAATACAGAGATGAATATGAAAGAGATACAGAGTTCATAATCCACAGATTTTAACACAAAATAGAAATTATTTTATGTTAGTCATCTTCCATTATGTAAATTATCGTTTAGCCATATAAATAATATATTCTGATTGGTTAAATTAAGTTCTTGTATCATTAAGATAGTGTACTTATTATTACATAGGCTAAAGGACTGCAAATGAGGAATATAATCACTCTCTTCATAGAAGCAGCCATAGATGGACCATAATGGATTGTGCAGATGAAAAAAAAAAAACAGTTTCTCATCTACAGTTTTTTTTTAAAAATACTGAAATCAGGTCACAGTTAAGAAATATGAAAAAGTACTGGCACTATAGCATTTAATGGTATACCAGAGTGAAAAGACAGTTACAGCCAAAAAATAAAATTTTATTTTTGTTTGAAATTATCATGAGCTGCAGGCAATGCCAAACAGGCTATAAAAAAACCCTTGCCTATTCTTAAAGTGTAGGCCAGTGGTATAGGGAGTATTGTATTTACTAGGATGGGAATTAATTGGGAATACTTACAGTGTTAGGATGAAAATAAACAATAGCATCCTTTGGATCATCCTCCTCCTTCTTGTTGATGCATGTGTCATACACAAAAAAAGTGTGTTCTCGGCTGATCCTGTTACGAAAATAAATTGAAACCATAATTATTTATAGAAATATGTAAATGCTTGGACAATATTTATATGTATATTTCGTGCTCCTCAGTATTCTATTTTATGGTTTTCCTGTCAGGTCATGTATACTTGATACCACCTCATGGATTCGTGTGGGAGTTTCCCATTACATGGGGAAGGGGGTTCCGGGGGACGTAACCCCCTGGAAGCTTTAGCTATTTATGATCATAAGGGTAAATCTCATGATTCTTATGCTTATAGTCTTTACTAACATTACATTACATTACATTGTAATCATGATAAAGTGTCAAGGTCAGCGTGACTTTGAGGTGCCTGTATCGACATTTCTCGCACCACTCACGAAGAGGCTATGCTGTCGCAGAGCAAAATATTAAAAGATAACCTCAATATTGAGGTTTTTTCATAGTATTTTATTACAAAAAAGACAATACAAATTAATAAATTAGTACGCCACGCAATTTTTTGTAAACCGGGAGAGCATGTGAAAAAATAGCCTTTTCACAAATCAGTAGACATCTTGAAGTAATGACAAACATTGCGTAACCAACAGAAATAAGATAAGCTTTTGGGCTGATTTTCTGACATCATGTTATTTAAAAAATCATAACTCTATAACGGGGCATCGTATCCACAACATTTTTCCAGCAAAATGATCTTAAAAGACTAGTCTATACCACTATATGATTGAAAAAAAATTGAAACATGTTTTTGACCTCTGAAATCATGATGGAAAAAGAAAAGCCTATCTAAGTAGTGTATTAAAATAGGTCTATGCATTACAGTGCAGTAGTACTAGTAATACTTAGGACTAGCATTGTTTTAGTTACCATATGAGAGTTTCCTGTGTTAAAAACATGATTTACTATACTATACTTCTTTATAAAGCATAACTTGTACTTTATAACAAGAGAAATATCTGTATATTATCGATACCTGGAAAAGTAACAACACGAAAGTACTATGCTACTGCACTGTAATGCATAGGCCTATTTTAATACAATTTTTTTGGATACGATGGCCTGTTATGAAGTTATGATTTTTAAATAACATGACGTCAGAAAATCAGCCCAAAAGCTTATCTTATTTGGTTACGCACCGCTGATTCGCAATGTTTGTCATCACTTCAAGATGTCTACCGATTCGTGAAAAGGCCTATTGCGCGGAGGATATCTAAAATAATCAGCTCAAATTTGTGCGGAAAATCGCTAGGAAAATAGTTGCGCAGAGTCGTAATTGCTACATAATTGCATTGGTTATTAAGATTTGGTCAATATCAAAGCTAATTGTTGGCAAAATCTGCGGAAATCGGTCCTTATTTTGCGAAATACATGGACAGATTTCTATGTCAAATTTTTGCACGGAGGATATAGTCCCCACACAGGCCTTATTCTACAGTCTGGGCCATGTAGTAGGCCTATCTATGCCTGTGATGGGATATTTGTTTTTTTAGAATCCTGAACACTTCATTAATTAGGGTAGCCTTGCTTGGGTAGGCCCTAATCTTATAGATACGAATACTTATTACAATTTAGCCAGGCCAGGTCCTACACTGCCCCACAACCATAGATCTAGCCTAGCCTAGTAAAATTTGGGCCTAGCTACAGTAGGACTCTGAGGCCTACCTAGGCATTAGCATAGATAGGCCTAGGTCTACCCTAGCCAAGCAAGCTGGCAAAGAAGGGCTTGCCTAGCTGGCTTCGTCAGAAAATATTTAAACAGTAAATGCAAGAAACATACCCTGTCATTTATACGTATCACTGTGTCTGCAAATACCTCATTATTATACCGTATTCAATAATAATTAACGAAGAACTGACTTTATAGATGAAATACCCGTATCCAAAATCACACCTCCTACAAAACAATACGTCGCACCGATTACATACCACCTGACTTTCATGCTGCAAGTCATGTGATTCACCATGAAGTAAACAACACATGTTAAACCAATCAGTGTCAGGGTTGCCATTTGGCCTTTTTGACGGCCAGATTCCTCAAATCTGGCCGTATAAAAATTTGCCTGGCCGTAGCATTTGAAAAGTCACGGCCAAACTATATTTGGCCGAATTTGGCCGAATTTTGGAAAAGATTACATTTTTTTCAATATAGGCCTAATATAACGTAGACTTGTTTTGGATATTTTGTTTTTGTTAGCTTAAATTCTATATTTGATTCTAATCTTGTACTTGTTTTTACCTGCACTAAACACTTAATATATGTTTCCCGATTCAGTCGATTTGACGTAAGAGAGTTTATTTAAAAGGTAACAGTTACATTTAATAATTTAAATTGTTCGGATGAAATATAAATGTACCCACTGTTGTCTTCTAATCGGATTAAAATCTGGCCGAATTTTGGCCGATATCGAAAAAAAGTTTGGCCGTGAGATGGCGTGTGTTTGGCCGTGAAGCCTGTCGACTATCTGGCAACCCTGATCAGTGTGGCACTTGGCCAGGCAGGTCACATATAGAGGGGCGGCTTTAGGATATTGGCCTAGGCCTAGCTTTAGTTTCGTGGAATGAAATAAGGAATGCTACTAAAAGTAACGAATTTTCATTTTAATGTATGTATGGTGATATACAGTACTATATTATTATAGTTCCTTTTTTTCATTTCTTTTCTAGGCCTACCCTAGGCCCTACTAACTAGGCTAAGCTGGGAAACAGGCAGGCGCGTGTCAGAGCACCCATCATGTGTGACACTGGTGTGTGTAGTGCAGGGTGGCTAGGCCTTGATTACTGGCCCCTATGCACTAGCATACTGGAGAGGTCACGGCCTGTCACGGGTGTATGCTGGGGGCGGATGCGGACGCAAATTAATCAAATTAAAGTGGGTTAAAATAGTAAAAATGGAAAAATAGTAAATATTAGGAAACTCACCGTAACGCAGCCACTCAATTACTGAAGTGGCGTTGAGGGCTTGTTGTGGGTCGTTTCCAACACTTTAGTAGCCGCCCTCATCTTATATTGTTTCTTAACTGTGAGCAGTGGTAGCTCCAGAAATTTACCGACAAGGGGTCCGAACCAAGGGGCCGAAAAAACTGCCCTCTGTCTCTGTCCCGAAATTACAATCCCATATACAGTATAGGGTTCACAGGGAGAATTTTTATGGGTTAGAATGGCACAAATTGTGCTTATACTGTACAATATTAGGGATTGGCAATAAAAATAACTATTCGGATAGGCATTATTTTTGATCCAACGACCTCGTCATGGTGTCGGAGCACAAAGGGTCCGGGGGGGCAGTTGTAAGAGAGAATATAGACTGTTATTGCATTACAGTACTTTCGCTTACACAATGTTTTTCTTTTTTGACAAACCCAGGTAACAAGAAGTCCACAATGATGATCATACAGTACAAACAAAAATGTGCATTTTTGTGCAGTGTGGTGAAGAAGAGCACAATCTTTGCGAAAAATAATCCAAACATTTATGTTCAGTCTCAAATGGTGCCATCTTTCAAAAGAATATTGGTTAATAATTTATGTTTAAGAAAGCAAGATAATGGCAGTGTTACATGCTTTACAAGAACTATGACAAGCAACAAGACATCAATTTCAGTGGTAAGTTTACACGGAGGACTCCCTCAAAAGACATTGCAGATTCTCTGTTGGTTACCAACACTTTTAAACATGGTTCCTTATGGATTTGTTGCTTTTAAATCGACCAACTCGCAACTAATTAAACAAAGAAGAAAAATGAAATATCCTGAATTGAATGAAGATGATTTGGAGGAACAGTTTGTCAGAGGAAGTGGACCAGGAGGACAGTCGACAAACAAGACGAGTAATTGCGTTGTTTTGAAGCATAAACCGACAGGGATTATAATTAAGGTATGCAAACTAAAGCCCTGTTCACATTGGGCTCTTTTTTTTTTTTTTGGTCATGTACCTGGTCTCTTTGATACAAAAAACATTCAGTGTGAACAGCCTAGGTAACATCATTCTCCTTGGCCAAATTCGGAGACCACAAGTTGAAGGAAGCCACTTTCGGGCGATATGTTATTAAACACACATCTAGTGATTTTATGCTTGTAGTGATACCCTTCACCAGCAGACTTCTGGGAGACAGATAATACAGTAGTAAACACATCAAGAATTGTTTAGTTTCCAGAAGATCTTTACTTGTTTGCGGGAGCATGGGAAGCCGTTACAATTTCCAGGAGGCTCGCTATTAGCAGGAGACTTGCGACCCCTGTACATTACACAAGTCACTTGTAAGTTTAACTGAGTGAATATTGATCGGGAACAATGAACAGGCTGTTTTCCCCAAGCAATGAAGTCCAATGGAAACAGTGCAATATCTTCCTAAACACATGCTACTACCAATGCATTTCTAAACTTCTCACAGAATGTATTTTCAATTAAATTGACCTCTCCAGAGTGTCAACCAAATTCAACAGCTGACCAATCAGAATAGTGTTAAAAAAGGTCAATTGATCATATATGCACAAAACCTAATAGTATCCATCGTTTATTCACAGATTTGGTAAAACCTACTCCATATTTAAATCGAAGTGCAGACAGTGGTACGATTTGACCAAGGTGTGAAGTTAACCTTGTACAGCTATAAACTAATGACAATCTTGCTTCATTTCATTTACTTTGCTTTATTTTGTAGTGCCACCAGACTCGATCGCAACATGAGAACCAGATAATCGCAAGACGTTTACTACAGGAAAAACTTGATCAGCATCTGCACGGCGAGAACAGTCAAATAAATCAACAAAATATGTTAAACAAGAAGAAACAGAGTGAAAAGAAAAGGAAAACTAGGATTAAACTAGAAAAACTAAAAGAACTGAGAGAGAAACTTAATTCCGAAAATGAAAAATGAAATAATAGTGTTTAAATTGTTCTATTTTGATATTAAATGTACACTTCATGATTTTGTTTCTATATCTTCGTATATCATCAAATTATAAAAGCAGTGGCATAAATATGAGCTCTCACTAGCTAAAGCCATTGAGCTCTGACCCTGGGCATTTTGTTGCCTGGGCCCATTGCCTGGGGTCTAGGGGCCGTCTAGGGTCTCAGTGGATCGAGGAGTCCCCCGGAAGCTACAACCTTTTAACGGATTAGAGGACTAATTTAATCGATTATAGAGTGCTTAATTTTATCAGGTCATGAAAAATAAAGTATGGAAACATGAAAAGTAAAAGCTATCCTTCCTTTTATTGAAAAGTAGAGCTGAAAAGATTCATAGCATAAAAAAAAAAATGACTATGGCACCTCTATATGGCTGGAAATGACACTCTTGGACTTACAATTTGAGTAGAATTTTCTTTTTTCTCAGTTTCTGTTAAATTTTTGAAAAATTTAGGGGGGCCCCTTAATCTGCTACTGTCTTAATATATTTATTCAGTATTTATTTGACAATCGAATCTCTATCACATCTAACTTTCATGTATATTGATGGTGTACAGGGTCCAAGTCTTTGAGAATTATTAATTAATGACACAAAGCATATACTATTTGATACATTGTAAACATAAATTCTAGAGTAGTAGAAGTCATGGAAATATTAATGAAAAAGAATTAAAAGCAATTAATTACGAGCTTTCATTGATTCAACGATCAGGTTTATTTCAAGTCTCGTTGAAAAAACACATAATACTGGATGAATGTATATACGTTTAATAATTTTTATTTATTTATTTTATTTTTCATCTAGCACCCTGGGGCCTGGGACATGGAGCACTTGCCCCGGAAGCCCCATCCTCTCGACGGCACTGTCCAGACCTAATGGGACCCAATGGCTTAAAAAATAGTTAGAATAAATAGTATGGTTCCATATTGTTCAACATTTGCGGTACAGTATCTTGAAAAAATAATAAGACTTTTAACTACATAACCAATTGATAATCTGCAAACCTTATCAAGTTATTACTGTTAGGCCTAGTAAGTTACTGCTTACCTGAATGCCTAATGCACTTTAGACAAATACAGTATTGATAATTTTCCTGAGCCAGTCACTTTTAATGTGTACATTGATAGAATATGTTTGCTTCCCCATTTGTCCACTGACGCCTGTTCAAAATATTGTTATCATAAAATGAACCCATGTGTACACTATTTGCAAGATAGTCCTGATACATGGCATTAGTGAAGATGTTATCATTCAGACTCAGTTATTCATCTCACAATTAAAATTTTTATGTGAAGATCATCCCTGTAGACTTCCAGTATGATCCATATGCAAACGATTGTAGTCTGACAATATCTACTGCAAGTGATGCAACAAAAAAGCTTCTTCGGGTCTTACTACCACAGGATCCATCATAATTCCTTTTCTGAATTTGTAATATTTTAAGGATTTATTTTAAAGGTTCTTTTAGACGTTTTATTTAAGGAACCCCTCAAGAGCCCATGATCCTGCAAAAAATGTGTTGCTGTCCAGGGCAGCTCATGTTTATGGCACGGCAACTCCCAATGGTTTATAAATATTAATACACAAGTGTTAGTGAGCGCTATCAGCATGTTGAGCGCATTTCTATAATTAACTAATCACACATACGCATTCCTAATTTCCTATCGGCCTGTCCTATAGATCTGGAATTTTCTTGTATGAATTCGAGGGTGAGCGTGTATGTTATTTATCTGGATCCTGCTAACCGTTAGCTGGTGTGTGTGAACACAGCTAAGATTTCTAGATAATCAACATGTCTGCTCACACTTCGTAGTAGTCCTTGTTTCAGACATATCTTCCTCATCAGCAAGTAACTTACGTCATCACAACAACAAAAATTCCATGCGTGTTTAATCCAGTGTCTGTGATAAGAATGTGAAATTAATCCTTCGGCATTAAAGATGTATTGTCCCTTGAAAATGACCAAAAAAATCCCTGATTTTTAATAAAACTTTATAATTATAATAAAAATAATACACTTCTTTCTATCATATTTCGCTGTAAAATGATGGGTAAACATTTTTTAAATACTACTACTTTGTATCTTCAATTTGATGATTTTTATGTTACTTCAAAATGGGCAAGTTAATTTTTAAATATGGTTTTTATAATTTTTTTTGGTATTTTGCATGGGACAATACATCTTTAATGTGCAATTAAATGTATTCCTTGTTTAGCGAACCTACACCTGCTGATAATGGTGATTTTTGATTACAAAAATTTGATTTTTGGCTAGTTAGCGCACCCACTACCACAAAAAATTAAAATTTAATAAAAAATAATTTTTTTACTATCCCACTGCTGCTTTGAAATTACCCAAAATAATCTTCCTCAACCATATAAGTTTAAAGCATTTATGTATCCCACTCTCATTTGACTGACATCATACTATTGATTTTGATTTTTAAAAGACAAAACAGAATCCACACAAAACTCATCTTTTATCTAAGATAACTTTATTCTCTTATCTTCCTGATTAAAAATTTAATATATATATATATATATATATACAATATATATACTGTATAAAATAACACTGTATATGAATTTAGTTAAAATTTCTTTATAAAAATTAATTTGTACAGTACATGAATTTAAAGTCATTACTGTATATCATTCATCTTACTATTTATCTGATAATAATCAAAGACATATTAATTGCTTCAAATTTGTATGTTATTCATTTTATTTCATTTGCATCAATACATTACAGTGCATGGTCATCGACACTGTACAATTTCTAACAATGCAAAGTCCTGGTAAGCTTAGCTTGTATTGGGTACTGTGCTATCTTAAATACAACTCAATTCATTCTACACAACACTACATTAGGCTTATTTATTGAGGCTTGCCTCTAAAGTTTAGTTTTGGCTTTCCTGTTTACTTGTTTAGGCTGTTTATTCTAATCTCACCCAGCCTATTGTTTTCAATCATGCTTGCATGAAATTCTCACTTTATACCATCTAGCTTTTTCTACCCTCTCTCACTCGCCACTGAGGAAGGACTAGTGTTGTCCGAAAGCTCTGGTTCTATTTCTGGCTGTNNNGGGGTATCTAAGTATGGGCAGCCAACATGAGGTTGAGACCTGAATGGAAACCTTTTTGCCAAACCCCATTATTATTATTATTATTATGACAATAAGAGAAATACTACATATATGCAATATTTGAAGCACTAGTTGAGATGATAAGAAAGTGTCTACACAAAAAAAACTCAGTAATATAATTCATTTCAGCCTCAGTGTTCACTGTCTTTAAATTTTATTAATTTGACAATATAAAATAGTAACCTCACTTGACTAGAAGTCCTCTTCAAACTTTATTTTTATACACATTGAAGGAGAGAAGTACATAGAATTGTGAAGTATAAAAATTGAGATACAAGAAAACATATTTCCCCCAATAATTTTTTTTTTTACTGTCTTTGTACTTGCAGCACCTCATTGAACAGTAACTGCATAGTCAACTGTTTTGGTATAAAAGGTGACACCTGTTACACCAGCAGGTGTGTGATGACAGGATGATGACACCTGCCTTGATCAGCATACACAAGTTCCATTGGACGGCGTAGTGTACATACCTGCCGTTATCGGGCTGAAAGTTGGTCCTTCAAGACAGGTACTGTTTTCATCCGCTGCCCATTCTGGGAACTGGCGAGCATCATATATGACAATTCCGTAAGTGTTCATCATCAAGTTGACCACCAGGATACCGATAATATTCATCATGGCACCGGCCTTCGCCTGTATCAAAACAAAACACAACCACAACTTGTATTATATTTAACCGTAAGAGAAAGAGAGCAGCTTAGCTCAGTTGGCTAGACTGGAGGTAACCACTGTGTGCATGCTTAACACTCAAGATTCATTGTTTATTACCCAGTCCAATTTCATATGCTGCTTGCTCTCCCTGCAGTTCAGCTGGTGGGCTGAAAATCAAGTATAAAAAAGTGCAACATCTTTCGGAAAAGATGTTTAAGCTGTTTGGTCCTGTGCGCAATATTGCCCATGCGCATGTTAAAATAAATGCAGTACACTGTGGAAAAGAGTAGGGGATTCTTTCTGCTTAATTAGCACCAGAAGTACCCCACTGAAATAAGTCTTTGGATTTCCATGGTTCATGCTGAATAAATTAAATTGGTAGATTTACATGTAGGCACAAAATAGTACAGTACTCATTATTGACATTTGGTTTTTCTACCTTCCTTAGCATACTGACCTAAGGTGTTACATCCTATAGTCAGTGTATAAAAGTGAAATCTCACCATATCTGGAATACTGAGTTGGCCATATGAAAACGCTATTGCGTTAGGAGGTGTGGCCACTGGAAGCATAAAGGCCAACGAGCATGCAAGAATTGATGGGATCACCAAGTACAATGGGTTGATACACAAGGCTTCAGCCTGATGAGAAAATGAAACACAATTCACTCAATTGAAAAAAAATCATCTATATATTAATATTATTATTTTCATAACTTGTCACTTTTCAGGAAATTTATTTTTGCCTGTTAGCCCACTCTCAACTGCAAGGCATTATAAGTGGAAAAAAAAGATGTTTTCTTATTATCCCACCCAATATATTTGATGTATTGCTCATATGTTGTGTTGTGGATTCTGCTTGGCAAGATAGTTTTTTTTTTCTACACTTTTGACAATCTAGTGATGACAGTTTGCCACTTTTTTTTTTTTATTATAATCATATTTATGTTCATCTGAAAATAAAATTTGAATTATATTAGGCATTGATAATTGCATAGGCCACCTAGGCTTTTTTTTTTTATCAATATTAAACTATCCATAAGTAATTTTCATTTGTTGTTTCAGATAGGCAAAGTCTAGTCTTGTATTTCCAATACTTACTGTCCAAAACATGTTTACATTTAAGATTATTTATATCAGGGGTGGGCATACAAATTAGTTGAGGGGCCAAACACTTCAAAACACCTTCATGCACTGCTTTTTACCGCTTTATACTCAGATATAATATTACTTTTTACACATGATCGGTGCCGGGCTGTAAAAAACAAGGTTTTTTCTAGCCAAAGATCTCTGGCTGGCTACACATATAGGTTTGTAATTAATTTTCGCGGGCTGCAAAAAATATTACTGCCGCAGGCCGCACTTTGCCTTCAAGTGATTTTTACAGTGAAACTCACCAGTTGAGCTAAGATAGGTGCAAATATGGAAGCTGTGGATACATTGCTGGAGAACTCGGTGAAAAGAGCAATAATCACAGTGATGATAAGGAGCAGTGTCCAGGGAGGTATGCTGTCAAGGCTCTCAAACTTTTCACCCATCCAGGCACTCAGCCCCGATTTCTAAATTTAAAGAAACGACATCAATAATTACCAATATGTCAAATTAAGAGATACTCATCACTGTGTTAAGCTAATAATGTAAAATGTAGTGCTGTTTAATTGGAAAGTCTTGAGTACAGTAGTTGAAGTAAAACTGGTTCTGTCAAAAATTTTTTTTTTTCGTGTGTGTATAACACGTTGGCTGCCAGCGACGAGTATACTCAGCCACAGGGTGTTGCTGAGGGCAGCAGGGACGAGCATACTAGTCAAAATCGGGGTAACATTCTAGCGTTCATAACATCTTTGTTATACATTGCAGAACCACAGACTCAAAGGCTGGTAGTTCGGGTAAAATACACCTAGACAATAACATACAAATGACATATGTATGTTTGTTTTGTTATGCTGCCGGTAGTACACTCGTGCGACACAAGTGGGGGTGCCCTTTGAACTTATACCAACCCATGAAAAAAGCAGTCGAGATAACTTGTACTTGGCACATTCAATAAAATGTTCTATCACAGTGCCGTCGATGAGTTTATTTGTTCCCTAATATTTCCCCGTTATTAGACACATCATTTTGATGATATATGACTAGATAAAATTTCAAAAAAGAATGTTTGTACATGTAAACTTGTTGTGGCACACGGGAAGGAACGTTTAAAAAGGTCTGGCAGTCAATGTGTTAAGATTATTAATTTTTTGATACAAATGTTTCTTTTTTCTAAAGTTTGTGTGTCTCTGGGAAATTGTAGATTTGTAGGAGAGGTTTGGCGCAGCGGTTGTAACCTCGCTGTGCATTTTGTTGTGTCCTTAAGCAAGGCACTTTACCCACCGAAGTTTGTCTCCACCCAGAGTACAAATGGGTACCTGGTAGGTTCAAACACAAAATTTGCTGATTACAGCTGCAACATTATAGAATTCTCCCCAGGGAGCCTAATGTCTTTCATATGTGCTTGATCCAATGACTAGGGGATGTGAAGCATTTAGAGACTTTGTTGGCATGAAACACTATTAATGTATATAAGTCTATCATATTATTTCATATCATTAGATGGGTTGAAGCCAACGTACCTCACATCCATCAGCTAATGCAAACCCCCCACCAAGGAGAAATACAATATTCCAGGCCATCTTTTTCTGGGTAATCTTCCAGTCAAGGAGGGCTTTCCTCGGTCCTACTGGGGAGTCATCTGTAAATCAAATTACAAGTATATCAAACACTAAAACCTAATTCACACGTACACATATAATAAGTTGTTAAAAGTTTTAGCAAACGAATGCCACAATCTTGGTAAATTTCCTTGTGAAATCTCGTAATATCTCGTAACAACTTGTAATTTTACCGGCCTCGTAGTGGCCTGTAAGATTACGATTTTTTACAGTGCATGCTCAATGATTTTTTTGGGCGAGAGAAAGCTCCCTTCGATGCGACAAATGTGGCCAAAGAAATGCATCCAAATTTAAATGCACCACAATCAAGTTTTATGAGATTGTTAAAAAACAAGACAACAGTGGAAAAAAACTTATTATCTGGACTGCTTTTTGCATATTACAGCAACGCTGGTAAGGTCCAGGAATCAGGCTAGCTAGGCCTACGCCTAGGGTAGGGTTTTCTGCCTGTCAAGTTCACCAAGCAAGGCGGCAATAGAATCGGGCATACACTAGCATCCCTTGCTCATCTACACCTATATGCGCCTATAGGGACAAGCGCTGTGTGGAATCTGTTCAACACATTCTATTAATGTTCTAGTCCAGTAGAATCACATTTTTTTAGCCTGTTGGTATCTTCATGATCACACAATAATACATTTTGATGGTAGTTATATGTTGTAGTTCCACATTTACAGCGAATTGAGTAATACAGCTGTAGGTATTCATATTACACTAAAACATCCCTCAACAACCATTCCCAAAATAAATATGGTAATTGATTTATCTGTAGTGTATATAACTAGTATTAATTATTTAAAAAAAAATTCCATGTAGTACTTTAAGATGATTTGCTAAAAATATGGCACA
This sequence comes from Anneissia japonica, assembly GCF_011630105.1. NCBI lineage: Eukaryota > Metazoa > Echinodermata > Crinoidea > Comatulida > Comatulidae > Anneissia > Anneissia japonica. The sequence goes on from NW_022686322.1 coordinate 2,766,785, forward strand.
CGATAACTGTATCATAAACAGTTATTTGACTTTAAAATAGCAACATGTAAAAATTAACATATTTATGATGAAACTAACCATCTTTCCTTCTACAGCAAAGAAAATTGGGAACTTCTGAAGGGAATACATAGAGAAGGAATGAAACAAAAATTGCTGCTGTGGCATCCGTTATGTACCTGGTTAAAAAAAAGAAGAAAAATAATGAGTTGTTAGTTCTCTAAAGACAGTCTGATGAAAAAAATTAAATAATCATAGGCCTGATAATATGTCAGTGAGTAAGTGTATTCAAATAACTGAATAACATAAACATATAAATAATATAAATAGCAACCATATCAATAAGTAGTAAAATAATAAGTAGTAAAATAATAAGTAGTAAAATAATAATAATAATAATAATAGCTACCATATTAATATGTAGTAAATTACATAATACTGTATTTATACTGGGTCTGGAGGAAAATAATCATCAGTGATATATAAAAACTACAGTAAAAAAAAAATTCGTGTCAGGATTCTCCAATTACTTTCAGTTGCTAAAACAGTTTAAAGGTAGAGTATCATGCCAAGCTGGTGGTATACAGCCTGGATTTTTTTCATTTGGCCATGCTTTGCTAATGGACTTGACTCCAACTATTAATTAACTAAGCTAAATCTGACAATCCATCTGTTTGAATACTCAAAACTCTCCTTAAATTTAATTAAATTTTGAAACATTGCATATTTTATGACTTACTCTGGCTCAGGAAAGATAACAGACCATCCGCCAAAACCTGGTATAAAAGATGGCTCACGGAATAGCCACAGTAGTACCAGTAATAAAAAATGACCAAACACTGCGCCCTCTGCCCACCTAAACACGAATAATACACAAAATTTGAATCAATATCAACGTACAGCTTTTATATTAATTATTTAAACATTTTAATCAAAATAAATTGTTAATAATCACTAATATATTTAATATTATCATTGTAAATATTATCTATTAAATTGTGAATTCTTTAATTTTTCAAAATTACATTAAATTACATTATAATGTATTAACAATACTGTAAATGTATAAGATACTACAATACTGTACCTACAAACAAAATATTATTCATACACAATAATTCAACAATTCCAGGATGGAATGCTCTATAAATAAATAATCTTCATGAAACTTAGAAAGTGAAGTTGTTTTTCTATAAGAGAGTAATTCTGTTTTTTCACAAGATTTGAGCCTAGGCCCTTTGACTAAAGTCAGGCTCCAGAGGAAAACATTTTTCTGATAAAAATGTGGTTACGCCCCTTTTCCCCAGTTTTTAAATATTCAAAAATCTGTATCTCATTAACTTTTCCCGAGATTTTTTGTCAAATACCCGTTTTGTGTCAGTTTCCCTCCAGAGCCTGACTTTAAAAGGAAAGCATCTAAATAGTCCAGTCCCTAAAGGTACAAAAATGGGTGGGTTACAGTATTTGATACAAATTTTCCCTTTCGCATGGTGATAGGTCATATGTGGGGATACCAAAACCACGTTACTGGAGATCTGATTTGACCTGTGACCTTTGACCTAAATTTGTATGTTTTTATTGAAATGCCATATCTCTGTAATGCTTTTGTCTATTGAAATAAATTTGGTGTCAAAATGCTTAGAACATATACATTTACAGGTATATGTGTTCTAATATGTTTGTTAGAACACATAATGTTTTTGAGCAAAAATATGAAATGGTCATATCTCTACAATCCTTAGGTATATATTTATTTTCATAATTTTGGTGTCAAATTGCTCAGAAGATATACATTTATATTACCTCTAATACAACCTTTTCCATGAAAACTAATGCTTACTGAGAATTTCTTTAAAATCATGTTTTTGGGGAAATATATGAAAATGCCATATTTCTGAATAATACATTTTGATATTAGGTTTTAACATAATGTTTATTGTAGTGAATACAAATTTTGTCTTTGCATGGTGATAGAACATGATGTCAGGGTAGAGGAGATCAAGCAACCCCAGCTTGTGCTCATGTAAATAATATGCATTTAATGGAGAAGTGAGTATATCAGATGTTCATTAGTACAGTACCTGCATAATACATAAATTTATTCAGCCGAACTGACACTATACAAAATACTGTAATACATTGTAAAAAGTAGTATTATTATTGGTGATGTACATTCAACAGAAAGAAAATCATTAAATTTTATGACAAGTACAACTTTGCATATTTAATCTAAACCAAGGCCAGATGAAAACTGTACAATTTCCTATTAATATATTTATCAGTGTGTTGAAAGTGAAAATGGGTCACCTTCTAAAAAATAATGAAAGACAAAATTTTAGCAATACATTAAAATCACCACCTTCCAACAGTACTACGCTATACTTTTTCTTGATAATTACCCCCATGTCAATGAAAACTCAATGTCACCAAAAATGATGTCATCGCAATTTCACCGAGTGGGTATGAATATGTAAACATTTGCCAAAGAGCTATGCTAATGCATTCAGCAAAGTCAGAAGTGGTGTATATTAAATCGTCTAAAATGTAATGAAGTTGGCATAGAAGATACTTTTCATAAAAACGTATACATTTTGAATGATTCATAGATTCATGAGACTAAGGTTGATTTGATTTAAATTTCCATTCAGACTAAAAATATGAAGGTTTCTTCCTCACATCCAGCACTAAGGTGATTGCTGTTGATTTGGAGGTACAAATTCTGCTTAAATACCAAGTCATTCTGTTGCAATTTATGTATGAAATATTTAAACTATTGGACAAATCTAAATTGCTGAATTGTAATATAAGATGTTTCTTTTGACCACGATGGCCAATGAGTCAGGAGAACCTTGTTTGTATGACTCTATAGTCTAGGGCTAGGCCTGTGTTTACACAACGAGGCTATGCAAACATGTTTAAAGTTTTCTATCTGTTTATTTCACTCCATTTCAAATCTAAAGGGTCAAAAGTTTGACATTTATTAATTATTTACCAAGGCTTTTCGATAAAATAATGTAAAAATAAATAAGTTTGAGGAGTTTAAAAATTGTTGAAATTTACTCGAGTAAAGGCTTATTATTGTGTAAAAAAACTACCATCGAGCAGTTTTTGATGTTATACCCACTATAACAGCTTTGATTTGGTGACTAATTTGGTCTATTGTCCTTGGTATCTCTATTAACCCACTAAGCAGAACTAATTTTCCACCATTTACAGGGAGAGGGAAGGGTATACTTGCACCCCCCACATCTCCAGTGTAAAATACACTTTTGTACAATACTATATAAATTAGAATACACCATTTTATCGAGTCTATTTTAAAACAGAGCCACCAATGTCTCGCAACTTTTTACTAGGGGACATCCAGCAGCCTAGCTTGAGAAAATTTCATTTTTCCAGACACATATCTTCTTTTGAGTACTTCAACAACGCCTATATTCTTTTTTTTTTTTTATTGGCATTTTTTTTTGAGTGTTTTTGAGATGTGAGTAGGCCTCTACAACAACAAGCTCGTGCACAAGTCACAGAGTGCAGATAAACACTTGTAACTGCGTAGAGCGAAATGCCTAGGCCTCACCCAGTGCTAGTTGCCAAGCTTTTGGAAATTTTCATTTCAAATTTAGTGAAAATGGTGTATACTAAACTGGAACCACTTCATTATACTAATATTTTGTATGTGGATTGAGATGCCACAAATGAGGTGAATGGACAATCATTTTTTTTTTTTTGCAGTTACGTACTGAAAAACAAGAACATAAATAAACAAGAACTACGGTATATGAGTTGTACTGTACTCACAAATTAGACTTTTAGTTTGGGCCTTTGACTCATGGTTTTCTCTTCAACACTATATTTTGTGTCAAATAAATAAATAATAAATAAATACAGAAATAATATCTTCATATTTGTCCCAAACTAGAATTGGAATTTTTGGCTGGTCCCTGGAAACAGCAGCTACCACAGACCAGTGCCAGGACCAACACGTAAGAAACACCTTCTAAATATAAATTATTCATAATGTACTGTATACACACATACGTAATAGGTCCTAGTTCATCGTACTGTTTCTTGATAACTAATTGAGCAGCCTTACTCTCTTCTCCAGAATTACAGCGACAACGAAAACATTCACCACACTCCTTTCCACAACCTCTGAAAAAAACAAAAGATCACATAAGTTAGTTTAGCTATATATTTACTATTTATATCACTCAAATATTAAAGAAGCAAGTTCATAAGGCAAGAATTTTTATTTATTTATTCTTTATACTGGGTTACCTCTTCAGTAAGAAGTTACTGTTCTGCCAGAGAGCCCAGTACACATAAAACATTAAAATCTCAAGAAAAACATCACAGAACATCCAAAAAGAAACAAACACAAATTAAGTAAAAAATTACCTACCCCCCCCGCATTCCAAATACGAGAACCCCTAAAAGTAAAACTTCTTCTACCAGATTCAGTTCTGACTTTAGGCAAAATTAAATTTCCTGCAGAACTGGATCTGGTAGAATAGTTATGTACACTGTCAACTGAGGAGAAAGTGTTTTTTATACATTGATTAGCGAACCTGCCACCGCCAATAATGATGGTTTCAAATAAAAATAAAATTTAATTTAGCCAATTAGCACACCACCACCACAAAAAAGTTGATATTTCACAAAAAAAAAAAGAAGAGTTTTTCTTTATTTTTATTATGCCCGTCGCTGCCCTGAAATCTCCAAAAATATGAAATGTATATTTCTTTCTAATTATATAAATTTAAAGCATATATAACCATCCCATTACTACACTGTTTACATTCACCAATAAAATTCTATTTTTATTTTCTCCTCTGTCTGGATGTTTTTGGCACAACCATTTGCTAAATGAGAAAACAAAATTTTATTTATTTTTTTTTTTTCGCACTCCTCTGAAAATCTATAAAAAAAATCAGTTTGTGAAAAATGGTATTAAAAAGTCTCGCCTAAAGAGACTTACCTGAAACCAATGAACAAGAATTGTAACCACAACCAGGCTAAGATTTGAAGAATTATCATTCCAGGCAGACAGTACGCCAACCATGTGGCAAAGGTTACGTTAGCATCATTGCCATACAGACTAAAATATAAATATGATATTTGGTCAACGCTTCTGTTTTGGTCAAATTTCTGTTGACAGATCTATAAAGGTTATAAAACTATATGTTCAAAGGAGCAAACAATGAAAATGATAGATCCATATCCTACAGAGAATGCAATGCCATGGCGTGCTATGGACCGTTTTAATGACAATCAGTTTAGACTGCCACAATTGTTTTAACTGAAATTTTACTCTAACTATTTCAAGTTTTAATTATGTATTTTATCTGTTTCATTGAAGAAAACGATTTTTTTAATGTTTGGTTAAACTTCAATTTGTATTTCTTGTATTTGATTTAGATTTCAAATAAACGTTATTTATATTGTATTGTATCTTGAATTTAAGGGTTGAAGTGTATCAAAACATGAGCTATACTTACTCATCAATGACAGACTGACCAACAAGGTTAGGCCCTGTTCCTGTAATGGTCGCAGTGCCACCTACATTGGCCGCATACGGTATACAGAGAAGCAAGGCTTTGCTTAAGGCCTTGTCTTCAGGGCAAAGGTCAGTAAAATCAACCTTCACTTCATCAGACTGTTCCTCTTCATTATTTCCAGCTTCTACACCATCTGCAGTCAAACTGTTGCAAAAAATACACATCAACATAATAATTTTTATAAAACAAAGGTAAAATGTTTTATTGCAACCTGTGTCATGAGTCGTACTGTACATTGCAATCCTTGCTCTTATCCCCTGAGTGAATTACATTCTTATTTACTATAACTGAACCAAGAAAATAAAGACCTTTATTTTTATACCACCTTGGTTGAACACAATTTTTTTTGTTAATCTGTCATTGTCAAATCAAATTATAAAAAATACATAATTGCAAATACATTGTTTATAAGTAGAATGGAGTGTACAGATGGAATATAGGGCATAAGATACTCTAAAAATGAGATGTTCATGTTCAACACGGACAACAAATTAAATAACTTAAGGAAAATGAACACAAAGGTCAAAACGGCGATGGCTGATTGTTTGAAATGATAATAAAAACAAGCAAAGTATTTTCCACAAATATTTATTGACCTTATGGCACTAGGTTTCCAAAAGGCCAACTCAAACAGCGTGGTATGACACAGCCCAACATGATTTGCTGACGTTTTGGGTCTGTGTAAGTTAAACGTAGATGCGATCGTTTGTGTCAGGGGCAGTCGCGTCGTATAATATTAAACATGTTTAATACTTATCACGACGGTTTAAGACTCCGCGATGATAAATCATGTCAGGCTCCGTCGTACGATGCTTTCTGAGTTTGCCTTAAGGCATAGCAGGCAACCAGAATGCCTCTACTGTTTTGTAAATATTCAAAACCCTGTTGCTATGAAGACCAAGTCCCTCTTTAACTCCAACTTACATTCTATAAGCAGGAAAAGGCCTTTCATTTTGAAAAACAGGTGAATGGAAAGTGTACATTCTAAAACTATGACAAATTATTTTTTTTTAAAAAGACGTTAAAAAGGATTTAAATTTTCAAACCTAATGTCATCAACGCTAGTTGTTACAACATCAGCCAATTCCTCTTTGGTATTGTCCATCTCAGTGGGTATACTTATCTTCTGTGAGTGATTTTCACTTTTTATGTATTCAGTATCTTCACATATCTCAAAACTTTCATTTGTGAAGGTCTTCTTCCTAGCCTGCAGTAAAGTAAGTGACATCAAGGAAAATAAAACTAAATGGCACATAAAACAATTTATCTTGTAGTTTCATGTGCGCATACCTATAGGTGTGACCTTTGAAAGATCTTTTGAAGGGTTTTTTTTTGTGAAGTTTCACTGACAGTATTTTTCAAAGAGAAGTTATTTTCCATCACAAAGTTCATGGTATAATGTGATCTAACATTTACTGATCTTCAATGTATGTAAATATTTGGACTGACTCAATGTTGTTATAATTATTGTTTTCATACATGAGATAAAACATGTGGACAAACAAACCTGGGCCAGGTTTAATTTTATCAATACAGGACAGTCACACAGGACATGGGCAGAAAGAAACCAATAGGTATAAATCTGGGGGATTGCCACAGGATTATTTATTAAATATTTAACATCATGTTTCTCAACATAAGGATTTTCCTAATAACAGTAGCATTAATAGGGCAGTGTTAAATTCTTGAAAATACTCTTTCCACTAACATGTATGATAAAAAAAAAATAAATAAAAAAATACAGTTTCCCTATTATTTATTGAAGCTTAATCTGGGCTATGCAATCATCAACAAAGTAAGAAAAAAAAATGAACAAAAATATTTTATGAAGTTGAGTGCAAAGTGAAGACTGACATACCAAGGCCCTTTGCTTTAGGATTTCATTAAGCACTGCCTGGGCTATAGGTATCATCATAGCAGTAGTAGCAGTGTTACTGATCCACATGGACAGAAAGCCAGTACAGATCATAAAACCAAGCATCAACCTGAGAGAACAAAAATATTACAAATACAAATGTCTTGATAATTACCATAATGATGATAATGATAACGATGATAATGGTAATGATAACAATTTGTTTTATAAAATAAACATTTATAGTAATATTTTTTTATTCTGGAATTGTACAATTATAATAATTATTGCTAATATATTTTATTTATTTATTTTTTTAAAATTCAATTAAAAACAAAATTCAACAAAATATTTTTAAATTAAAATTAAATAAAAGTATTTTTGATATTGTAAATTTAATAAACTTCAACAATAATATTGTCTAGTGTTTTTTGCTTTAAAAAAATTAATAACAAAGTATTTTAACATTGTAAATAAAAGAACTGCAATCCTAACATTGTTTAAATTATTTGATTTTTTATAATACCTAACATTTGTAATTATTGAATTATAGAATGATCAAGTGTTTTTGATAATTGCAAATTTAATGAATTTTAACTATAATTTTATATAAATTGTCTGTAATTGTAATTCTTTTTAATTATTTGATTTTAATGTTAAAATTAACTTTTATTCTTGAATTTTTATAACCTGAAATTTTAATAATTTTTCTAAATTGTAAAATTTACTGTGATTCCTTAATATCTCTTTGATGTGCTACATTAGTTGAATTTTAATCATCTTTTTAATGTTTTTTTTTTCTTTTTTTTGCGTAAATTGTAATTTTAATGTCATTTAATTGAATTGGTGAGATTTGCTATTTTTAGTGGTTAGGGTTAGTGCAGTTTTCAATGTTTTTCTTTCTGTTTTGAGGACCCCAATGAAATATAAATTTACTTTCTTAGGTATATTCCTCAGTTCATTCAGTTGATATTGTTACTTAACCTTGGAAGATTTTTGCTTGTTTATTTGAGTGTACAAGGGTGTCTCCAGATTTGTGACCCTGATATATACTGTATTTTATTACTATATCAAACTCTTTGCTAACTAATCTATCTGCAGTAAATGAACACATTCTCTCTTGCGTAAGTTATCTCCAGATAATTAGTGAAAACTTGCAATATACAACAATAAGCCTACAGTACGTACCATCTCGGTTCTGATCCAACCAGCAGTAGGATTCGTAGAGCAATACGACGATGTAGATTCCAGGTTTCTATAGCGATTGCCATAATGAGACCACCAACGAACAGAAAGTTGGTATCTTTGAGGTAGTTACGACAGACGTCGTCCGATTCCTGGACCCCCAGCATCGGAAACAAGATGACAGGTAGGATGGCAGTGACAGCTAATGGCAGGGACTCTGTCATCCAGTACCCAGCCATTACTATCACCACAAATCCTCCCTTTGAAGGCTACAGAAAAAATGAAATAAATCAGACAAAACTTCAAATACAGTCCAGTCTGGCATTAAAACCCAGGCTGCGAAGGAAAAAACATTTTTGATAAGTTAATTAACTGATTTGTGATCTGCTCTAGCAAAAACCCTACATTTGACGGAATTCTTATTTTTCACGCAACAAAACCCAAAATGTCCAAGAATTGGCATGGTGAACAATTTACAGTTTCTGGAAGAGATACTGAAAAATATTTCTGCTAAACATTAATCATTAAATTTAATTGAAAAATTATATTAAAATTAAGCTCTTCATAATAAACTAATGATTTCAGAATCTGTGGAAGCTGTTCCTCAAACCTACCTAACTGATGATTTAAATATTTATAACTTTGCTAATTAAAGGGTAGAGTAATACTATAATACTGCATTGCCTTTCTCCTCCCAGAAGTATAAATGGGTACTAAGGGGGTACTAAGGTTTCCTTATTTTTTAATTTATTATTTATTGATTTTATACTACTGTAATATACATACAGTACATACATCATGCATGCATGCATGCACGCACGCACACACACATATATATGCATGCATAATCAATCAACTCTGGCTAAGTACATATACCTGTACTATACCTGTCTCTTATACACATCTAGATTTGAAGGGAGTTAGCCGTTAACACTGTTGAATAAGTATAATATAAATCATCAAAGGTACATATACAGTGTTTAATTAAGGACAAGATGGAACATTGTAGGCTACCCTGTAGCTTTCCAACGAATAAATGGTACAGTTGAAAGGGTCACTCTCTATAAATAAAGTTTGAATAAAGAAAAACCTGTGTCGATTGGTAAAAATGCTAGCTTGTTGACCCAACGACCAGCGATAAAAGCGCTTTGTAAGGAACTGCATGGAAAGGCTTGCAAACAATCAAGTAGATCATTCACAGATCATTCATGTAGCATTTCTGTTATATTATCACGCTTATGTTCTCATTTATAAGCATCTACTGCAGTGGCGGATTCAAGGGTCGTCCCAGCCTGCCTGTTGGCTTGTACCTAATCGTATCGAATTTGGTACAAACTTGTTGCACTAATCTTGTAAGCTTATACAGTAGTAAACTTGGTGCTTTTTTCGGCATAATTCGTACATAACTCATAACCTGTAAGGTTGTACTCACTAATTGTAGCTAACATGTAGTAAGCTCGTATAGATCCTTTCCCAAGTGAATTAGATCACAAGTTTTAGGAGCTTGTAACTCATAGAACTTGTAGAACTCTTGGATGATATTGACCTAGGTGGGAGGCTTAAGGGAGAGCTTGGAGGGTAGAAAAATTGGCAAACAACCCAGCTATAACATTCACTAAGGGGTGATTAGGTTAGTGTCAGAAGACACAAACGAGAAACAATGGTTATTGTTTCATCATTTCCAAGTTAAACACGATCATTACATAGTTCTTCTAAAAACACTTTAAACACCAAAATGAGAAATAAATTTAATATAAAATTATTATATAACATAAAATCGTTAGCTGTAAAGTTAGGGTTTGCACAGATTTTTTATTGTTTCAAATTTTGGTTTGTGATTTTTTTGGCTGCTGCCGGAAAAGGTGGGAGGGCGAGTGCTTTTTTTGTCACCCCCGTTTAGGAGCCTATTTGTTTACAGACAGGTTGTTGCCATACATACACACACACATTTCACATCTGTATCATCCCAATAGTTCCTCTGTGACCTAAGGTCACAAAGGAACTAAAAATCCTTGCGTTAAATTTTGTTATTAAAAAATATTTCAAGTAGCGTTATGTAACAATAATTTAAACAAATGCCAAAAAGAAACTTGTCTAAACTGGTACTTCACCTAGAGGGGGGGGGGGCCACCCGGCCCCCCCCCCCCCCCTTTACAAAACATGGCGTCGAAAGCTTCACTTAAACCATGGAGGAATTGAAACTAATTCTTCACTGCTGAAAATTTCTATATAGGGACTATAACCAGCAGCCAATGAGCAATTTGTAGGGCATCTGGCAAAAAATAAAGATTTCACTCACAATTTTTTTCTTATTTGTTAAGAAAAAATCTAAAAAAAACCTTTTTAAAAGTTTTTTGTTTTTCTGCACCTATTATTATTTTCAGCGAGTAGAAGCAGGTGTTGGAGGTCAAACAATTTGTTTTTGGCCTTAATAGTAGAGATCAGTTTGCTGTACTGATAATTTCAAACTATCAAGTACGATTTCCCTATCCTAACTATGGCTAATAGGTACTTACCCCATCTCGGTAAACTATTGGTAAGATGGACGCAATCAAAGGTAGAACGATGATGATAATTGTTTGTCGGAATGCATAGATTTCTTTCAATATCTTAGCCATGGTACTGCTACTCCAAGTTCTTACCCACCATTTGCTTCCTCTCTGAAATATAGTTTTATTTTCGATTTTATCTGGCCCAGCGCTATCCCAACAACGGGTGTTGAACTGCCAAGTGTTGGGTAAACACGAGTTATAGCCATTTGGGACTCCTGGGTCTCTATTGTAATCCGATAAGAGATTCTCTTGACTTCCTCTATTGTTTCCTGCAAGCATCTGCCTAGAGTGATTGAAAGTTTAAGTAGCTGATCCCTTTTAAAAGCAAATATAATTAGTTTACCAGGGACTGGGCTTTTCTGGTATCCGTATTAACATAAACATTAATCAATCAACTCTGGCTAAGTACATATACCTGTACTATACTCTTTGGTATACTGTACATATTTGATTTGACGAGGTGTTCGTGTATGACAGATCTGCAGATAGATATTGCTGTCAAATTGCTGTGCAGTACTATATAGGGGGCGCACTTGACTTTTTAGTGAAAATCACATTGCATTCCAGATTCAATCCATGTTCACTATACAGTAATACTGTACATCCATGATCCTTTCGAAAAGGGGAAAATCAATTCACGTCGAATTTATATATCTAGATATACATCATTATCTAGATATAAGTTCGACGTGAACCAGTCAAAAGCGTGGCTACCTCCACCCTATGCCTAAGAATTCACGAAGGTGGGCGATTCCATTCTTTTTTCTTCATGCTCGAGGGTGGGTTTCAAGGAAACTTTGCAGACGTCAGACAACATCTGGTTACTCAACTCAAAAATAATGTAATAATAATGTCAATTTATAAGGCCCGGGGCAAATAAACAAGGTCTCTAAGCACCAAATAATAATAATAACAATATATTATTATTAATAATAATAATAATAACAATATATTATTATTAATAATAATAATAATAATAATAATAACAATATAATATTATTAATAATAATAATAATAACAATAACGACGACATTGCAGCGTTTGTAAAATGTTTGTCACTGGTGCTGGGAACAATCGCAAAGGTGAGGGGGGGGGGAAGAATACCCCCAGTAGAAAAAGTGCCCCGGCCTCTCTTCCCCCGCCGTTGTGCGTGTTGCAATCGCGGGTTATAATTGCATCAGAAGACACGCCATCTGCTCTCCGCCGCAAGTCAGTATGGCCAGCAAAGACCAGACGTACGCTCACTGCGAAGATCTGAGAAAAACAGCTACTATTCTACTCTATGGAGAAAAGGCTGTTACTTGGTCGGCTGTATTACGTCAATGCGTCTGACTTACGATGTATTTCGTTACAAAATCATTTGTTACTGGATTCAAATTAGTGGGTGGGATTATACTCAAGTGGCCTCATTTTTCATGAAAATGACTTAGTCAGGAGTGGGCCTATACCCGAGAGTGGACTTATAACCGCGTTAGTGCTAAAGTCAATTTTTCTTAACTTCTAAGGGGTTTCAAGTTTTACCATTTTAATTTCATCATTTAAGCAAGTTATTTTTTTTTTTTTGTAATACACATTTTCATAATTTTCTTGCACAAGCCTCTTTCCAATTCTAGCAGAAAAAGGCCCTCTTGAATTCTGGCACTAGGTTATTTTCTATTGTGAGACTCTTTCCTTTTTGTCTTACTCTTCTGTCCTACTCATTTTCCAAGACTATTTCAGGCTCTTTCAACTTAAAGAAAACACACACATACAATTTTTATGTACTACTGTACTTGAAGTGTCTTTATTACAAATTCAAGACAAAACAACAACAATGACAACAGTCATTTTAGTTTGCTAAATGTTGCATCTCTCAACCAAAGGAAAATAAGAAATTGATTACAACATGAACCACATGCTCACTGGATCCATGTTAACAAACATACATTATGCTCACCCCCAGGGAAAGATTTTTAGTAATACAGTACTCGAATACATAAATTATATGTACAGCAACACTAATACAGTAGTACAGTAACATAATCTACACTACTCTGGTAAACACATGCATATACAGTGGTGTTCATTAAGCCATAAATTGACTTTATAGTTTGAACTTTAATTAGAAATTACATTATAATCAACAGTACATTGAAATTAATGGTATACACAAACAATAATTGTTATCATTCCTGTAATCCAAAATGAAGGAGTGATGCACAGGAATCTAACCAGCATCTTTAGTCTTTGTAATTCAGAGAAAGGGACATGCACAGACTACAAGGCAGGACTTAAAACCAGACTGTCGTATGACAAATTAAACTCCGCCCCCTGTGAGTGCTAGATGAAGCGACCCCGTCTGCTCATTGTCGTAGACAGCCTGAACGGATCGCCATTAAAAAAGATACATTGCGCGCGTGGTGGTGTTCTCTGTGGAATCGCGTCAGCCGACGACCGGAGTGAGTGCCCAGCTTTAGCATCATCCAGCAGACCTTATCTATAAACCTCTAGAATCCTGGGAAAGGAATGGTTCCACATATTAATGAAGGAATCACTAACATTCTTAGGTCAGCTTCACACGATAGCCCTAGCATCCGGATCGGGAGCTAACCATTAGCACCCGTGTCTGAATGCCCGATCGGTTAGCGCTAACCATTACCAGGTTAGCAAGTTGAGCGCGCTTCTATCATCAACTAATCAAACATACGCATTTCCAATTTCCTATTGGCCAGTGATTCGATCATTATCCAGGGACGGATTTGTGGGGGACCGGACCGGCCCGGCCCTGGTCCCCAATTTTGGGAGGTAAAAAAAAAGAAAAAGAAAAGAAAAAAAAGAGAGAAAAAGAAAAAAATGATAGCCCAGAATGCCTAAAATGTTATGTTCGGGCGTCTAGAACACAGAAATTTCGCGGGGGCATGCCTCGGACCCCCTACGATAGTGTTGTCTCAATCGGCCCAACTTTCGGCCCCCCTTTTGGACATTTCTGGATCCGCCCCTGTCATCTTTTTTGGCATCTGGATCGGGGATTGTCTTGTATGAACGCATGGTTGCTAACGGTTAGCAGGATCTAAATCCTGCTAACCGTTACCTGCAGTGTGTGAACATAGCCTTATAGACATTGTAGACCTGGGATGTAGCAATGTTCAAAAAATGAAGCTATCATCCGCCAGTTCTTATCTATAAACTCCAGTAGGATTAGTGCCAAGAATGAACCAGGAATCACTAGCATCCTATACTTTAGTGGAATCCTGAGATTACTTAGCATCATCCACCAGGTCCTGTAATTTTGGAAGGAATGGTGCCAGAAATTGATGCAGAAATACAGTGCACAAAATGAAGCAAGACTTTGCATCATCAGACAGATGTTATCTATAATCATATGTATGGGAAGGAATGGTAATACAGGAATCACTGGCATTTTCAAACCTGGTGTGCAGACAGAGATATTATTCTTTAGTCCTTAAACAGCTCTTGTAATCCTTGAATGGAATGGTGATCCGGCATTGAGGCAGGGATATTATTGACATGCTGCAAATAAATGAAAGAGTAAAACAACAATTCCTTTCATTATTCAATAAAAATACATAACAATTTGGCACAGTGGAAATGGTTTGGTTTCTCAGGGTCAGGGTTTCAATCCTTTGCTTTGCATTTTGCTTGCATTTCTTGAGCAAGTCACTTTATCTACATTGCTTCAGTATGCCCAGCTCTATCAATCGGTACCAGCAAATTGCTGGGAGTAACCTGCAGTGTACTAGTGTCCCACCCAGGTGGAGTACCACACTCTCATCCATATCATGCTACCGTAACTGGGGATAAGCTCCAGCCCTATGAGCTCAGTGGCTCGGCAAGTATTTACTTTTACTTTGTTAACAAAATACAGCTTTTAAATGTATAAGCTATTAATACATAAATACATATTTGAAAAGGAAACAAGACCTATAGTAGTGTGGTGTTAATGAGGAAGGTGCGGTTTATTTTTAGCAGTTTAATGGTAGTCAGGGCTGGGAAAAGTGCGCGACCGTGTGGCCGGCATTGACCATTACCCTGAAGGCATTTTTTTTCTTGTTACACATCACAATTTAATGCAAACTGGTAAATTAAATTTGATATTTAAAGATAACATTTGTTGCTGGAGGCATTTGATCAAGATAATTTTCATGGTCGGCGGCACAAAAATATTTTGTCTACACCTGATGGTAGTAGACCCAATGCACTAGGGCAGAGGCAGAAGCTATTGCTGCATTTAATTAGCTGATAAAATATCTGCACACATCCACTTGTGAAAGAAGTCGTATCCTAAATCCCATGGATTAATGTTAATCCCATGGATTAATGTTAATCCTCAAAATATTAAAATCATAAATGCTCACCTTTTTACAGAGGTCTAGAACTGAATCAAGTTGCACAATTTCCTCTTCTGCCTTCTTCCAATTTTCTTTCAGTGTATTCATCTAAAAAACAATAATTATAAATTATACAAGTAGAAGAGAACATAATGCACTCATCCTAAATACATATGAAGCCGATGAAATAACTATTATATTATAGGTGTAATTTTGTATTATATTTCTTTCTTTTATGGAGTTGAGCCATTTAATAGCAATAGAAAAAGTTCAAATTAACACTCATCAGTACATCACATTTTAATTGTTTTAATTATATACACATTTAATACCTAGCAAAAGACAGGGACTGATATTTAAAGAGATAACATCAAAAGTGCAAGGGTCCCATAGTTTAAAGAATTAGCCACATACGGGTCATTGGTTTATATGATATAACAACAATAAAGGTCATTATATAGCACTTTTTAAATGACCTGCCGAAGTGCATGTGGTTTTGAATGTGTATTAAATGCTTACCTGGCGTGTAGCTCTGCTATTAAGGTTCTCATAATAATCATTCTTTTTCATCATATGAAGTTTTAATTTTTCCATCTGCAGGAAGAAGCAAATAAACAAAGTTAAGCAAATTACTTAGAAAAAACTGATGGAGAAAAACATTGGTAAACTACCTCTAATTTTCTCTCCATTCTTACTCAACAACAAACAGCAGCGTATCGAGGGGGAGGGGGGGGAATCGCACACGCACTTTCAAAAATTACTTGCGCCCCCCCCCAGTCGCCCCCAAAAAATTCACTTGCAAGTACAGTTAAAAATCACCTTATATTTCAAGTTAGCACCCCTTGACTGATCATCAAGCTCCCCCACTTCAACTTCGCACGCACCCACCCCCCCTCCCCCATCAGCACCTCCATTTCAAGACTTCTAGATACTCCACAGACAACAAATACCTTCAATATTATCATCCTCATTTTAAACAATGTTACATGATGCACATGGCTGGCTTTTGTGCACTTTAAGGATGACATTGCATCTTTCGGAAGAGTAGAGAATAGAGCTTGGTGGTTAAAATGCTTGCCTTCTTGGGTTCAAATTCTGTGACACCACAGGATTATTTTTCATGACTAAAAACAAATCTCCACTCCCTAAGCCTTGTAATGAGACTTCTCTGATAAAACCATTACATTTTTCATCGATTTAAGCGGGCCCCTAATATCATTCAACCTTCTAGGATACACTGGAAGAGTCACCCTCTATACAAATGGATTAAAAAAAATGCTCTGCTGGTTCATTCAGCCCTGTTGGTGTGGGTGTGAAATGATGTGAACATGAAACAACTTATCACTCTCTACAGCTGCTACCGCAGTCAAAAATCAATTCAGCCGATGCTGCCAAGTTATGGGTTATTCTCATATATTTTCATAACCTACTAAAAGTTACCTCTTGCTTGAGTGATATATTTTCTTGCATGACCTTTGCGACATCTAGTCCACTTTGACCTCCTGTATTTGGTGAGCCATCGAGTCGTTGCATGATAAGAGCCATCTCTTTCTGCAGCAGCTCTCGCTGCATATTTGAGCCTTTTAGTAGATTCTGAAGTTTATCTATTTCTTCTTTCAGATGCTGTGGTTAATTTAATTACAAGTTAAATAAGTTAGATTCTTATTATATAGTAATATGTCATTTACACCAATTTAAATTTAAAGAAGTTTGTAAAATAATTGGCACTGGTACACATGCAAATATATTGATTCTATGTTTATATTTTAAGAATGCCAAATAATGAAGAGTACCAACATATTTATGTATTTCTTCTTTTAGATGCTATGGTTAATAGAGGGATTCGGCAATGGGCGTCACATGACCTAACTTGGGTGCTGGATATAAACTATCAACTGGAACAGAGGTGTTTTACATGTAGATTACTATTGTGTCCGTCCCTTGTTTATTGCTGTAAAGACCATCATAATTCCAAGTAAACTATACCAAACTGATTGGAAATTAAACTCGAAAATTTTACCTTAATGGTTTGCTAATGCTGTAATAAAGGATACTGGCAGCAACCGTAGAGATATTTCAACAAATGTTAGGCCTAGGCCCCTGCACATCTACGGCATAGTTAGTTATGCATGATGGTCTTCGACCGGCGAACTACGCTGCGAGCTGCGATGTTAGGGCTAGCTAAAGTTTTATGAAGGATCACTTAAAGTTCAAAGCATACACTCCTTGGAGAACACTAGGATAAGTAAATAAACAGTATTTTGAACAATCGTATTGCCTTTCTTAGCCATTTATTTCTCACCTTAACAGGTGGTGTTTGTTTTCGCAACCATAACATTACATTTTCCTATACTATCACACTGTAATGTTTTTCATATATACCCAAGTTAAGTCATGTGACCGACTGTAAACAATCGCCGAATCCCTCTATTGAATTGAGTATACGATACTCCCTCAGGGGTAGGGGTGGCACCAGCTTTTCCACGAGAGGTGGTCATTTGTACACCGACACATGGCCCAAAATGCACACCCACCTCAGCCCCACTGTTTAATTTCCTCCCTGATAGATATTACTGTGACTTGCATCCAGGTTCAGCTGGCCTATCTGGTGGCACTACATCATTGCATTGTTATGACCATATTGAAAGTCAACCTACTCCTTATAGTTATACACCAGGTTTTATATTTAAAAGTACAGTAAAGCATTTGGATTATCTTAAATCTCACTTTATTTTCAATCTGCAAGTCAGATAATCTGTCCAATTTGGTTGCCATTGCATCTATCTCCTGTTGTCTGTATTGAATAATCTTTTCCTGATTGGCTAACTCTGAGAACTTGGATTGGAGGTTCTGGTGAAGACGTCGATTGTGGCACTCAGACTCTAGAAGCCTCTCTTTTAACTGCTGGTGTTCATGTTCATAAGAATCAATGGTCTTCTTAAGTTTCTTCTCCATTATTTGCCTACCAGAAGCATAATTAGAATATTATAACATAATGATCTATAACGCTGGTTCTCAACCTTTTTCTCACTGAGGTCCATTTTTAAACGGCTCAAAATGTTGCTGTTTCACAGGTACCATAGTTGGGGATGCACCTCATTCCCTCCATGATTGGGGCTGAAGTGAGAAAATTTTAAGAAAACGACCTGGAACTGGCAATTTTATACTTTACACATAGCCATTTTTGGAAGAAATACGTTGCAAGAAACCTGACAATTTACATAACATTTTAATCAATTATTATAAATGTTCTTATATTTCATAGTCCAAATATATTAACTGGTGGTATGAGAACAGACCACGGTCCGGGGGTTCAGAACCAGGTACAAAAAAATAAGATTTGAATTATTAGTGTGGGAAATAATTATTGCTCAAGAGTATTACCTTTCATTGGATATTTCTTCCTTTTTATTTGTCCATTCCATTTCTTTCTTCTTCATCACCCATAAAAGATCTTCAAATACACCAGATGTTGCCCTCACTAGATCACCTAGAGATGATTTCTGTTTCATAGAATTATCAGTATCAACATCTGTTGTTTTGACATCTTTGTCTACTGGTTGAACTGCAGTAAATGCACTACCAATTGAGCCTACCATCACTGACTTTTGTGACCTAGTCTCGTTCTCAGGCGTTTTAGATTCTGTATCAGATACACAAGGTTTTTTGTTGGGATCATCCACGCTGCTTTGTACGGCATGTAGGATTGAGGCTACAAGTGAATCGCCAGGGGGCATCATTGCACATGAATCTTCAAATGGCATTGAATTTTCTGTTTTATTGGTTTTATCATCAGGTCTCTCTGGAGAATCTCTCTGAGAACATAGAACAAAAACTAAGATTAGAAGCAACTTTCATGTGATGCTTTCAATATACGTTGAAATCGCAAAAAGGACCCCAGTGAGCTTATTCTCGAGAAGAAGCCATCTCAACCAGAAGCCAGTCTTTAGTATGCAAATCTCTAAAATAAGGCAATCTCATACAGAAGTATATACAGTATTCAAAAGAAGCCCATTAAAAGTGAACAAACAAACTTTTTTTATGTTTTACAGTACAACAGAAACTATGCATTTTTTAACAATTAGGAAAAAAATTATTATAATGTATGAAAATAGACAAAAATCCAAGTGAAACATAAAATATTTCCATCATACCTGATAATTTTGACGATCTTTTGAGTCCATGAGTGAGTTGAATACAGTAATCATTTGCGATTCAAGACCAGAAATCTCATTTGATGCTTCTGTTATCTCTGACAGTTGGTTCAGTAGCATTAGGTGAGCATTTGCCTTTGTGTTGTCCAGCTCACTTTCACAATCAGTCAGTTGCTGCCTATCAGGAGTAGGAACACAATCAATGTCAAATATTCATATTTTATCACACCACTGATTTATCAACACATTAATCTAACATGAAAAACTGGACTATAGTGAATAAGTCAATTTATTCAAAGACTGTGGACAATGGGCCTACAGGACTATAGAGAAAAAACTTATAACAATATACTGTACATAATGATCTCAATATAAGAATAATTGCACAATTATATTTTTCAATTTAAAACTTTATTAATGCAAAAAAATAATACAAAAATCTTTTTAAAAATAAAAAATTAAAGACAATTTGTAACATTTCTTAAAAATTTGGCCAAAAGTTGTGGCAAATCTAAATAGCAAAATCTAAAAAAAATCATAAAACTTTCAGTTCACCATGTGTAAAAACCTTGTTTTTGAAATAAAACCACTGGTTGGTTGTCTCAACGTTCAATTATTCTTTCCCATGCTACATTTTATTTCAAAACTTGACAAACATAAAAATAGTAACAATAAAAATAATTCAAATAAGAATTGCAGAATATAAGGTTTTCGGTGAGATTACACTGACTGTCATCAGGAGAATGATAAAAGATGACTTGCAATTTAATTGCATATCAATCAAAATGCTGCTATAATCTAATTTTGAGGACCAAGCAGCTTAAGCTTACCTTAGCACCGCTACGCTTTCTTGAAGTTCATCAACGTCTTCCTGTTTAGTGTACATCACCACTTTGTAACGAGACAACTCCAGTATTACTGACTTACATTCTTCTTCCTTTTCCTCTAATGCCTCACTCAATGCTTTGCATTCTTGTTCTACAAATTCTTGTGATTCTTTGTACTTTTCTTCCATTTTCTGGTAAACATACAAAAAAGTAAACTATATTTACGCACCAGTATAATAGCCACATGAATTACATTAAACCTATATTTTAGCACAAATTCATGAAGGGGAAAGTTATTATCAAAATAACCAATTAGCATAATTACACATATAGGATCTATTCTCCTGGGTATAGCTTGGTAGCTAAGATGATTGCCTTCCAACCTCAGGGTCCCGAGTTCAATGGCCCTTTCTGGTGTGTTGATCAAACTTAACAATCGACCAATTAAAACAATGCTAGGAATACATGCGTGTCCTACAAATGGGATTCCTACAAACACACATGCCTTTTGTCCCCTAAGCACATGTGTTTAACTACATTTAAGCTATTGTTTTGTGGGACTTTAGTAAGAATACTCAAGGGCAGGGCTTAGCGGAAAAGTCCATTCCTGTGGGGGAACACAGGGGGCACGTGCTTCCCCCTCTTGCCACTAAATTTTCAAATTTCAATGCATATCAATGCATTGAAATAAGCACTACTCACTTATCTATTCTGAAAATGTTGTGGGGGCACCCCTCCCACTTGAAAAATTCTGGATCCGCCCCTGAATAATTAATAAATATGTACAGAGAACAATAGCCACTCTAGATTTTTTTTGGTGGCTTATTATTATATAATATATAAAAATAAGCCACCCAATAGTGATTCATGAGGGAAGCACTGTGATACTAACCTTTATGCTTTGTTTAGTTTCATATAACTCTGCCTTGGCCTGAAAGATAGCTTTAATCTCCTGAAACTGATCAGATATGCGACGTCGACTCACAAGATTCTCTTCCTCAAGCTCACCTAGTTTTGATTGTAGCTCTCGCATCTCAACTTCATGAGCAGATTGCAACCTGATTCAAATTAAAGATGATAATATTTAATTGTTTCTTCTTATATTGCCAACTCTCCAGATGCCTTATGTATTTTATAAAAACAAAATGTTTCAATTATATTAGTATTATTAGTAGTACATTATTATTACTGTATTATTTATGTTATCAAAGTAAATATTTAAAAAAAATGCTATTTCACTTGGTCAGTTGTTCCCCGTATTAAGAATATGCAAGATGAAAAATAAAGTTAAAATAAACTATATTGTCATAGTCACAACAAGGCGACATGAAATTAAGTTGCTTAATATACTTACACCATGTTACAAAGACTTAATTATGGTAAAAAACTATCCCCAGCTGGACACTATCTCGGTATTTCTGAGTCTATGTTAACGGGTTGGGATTTTTAATGTAATAATCGATAAAAACAGGGAGTCACGTATCTATGGTAGAAGTCAGATGCAACCATTGACTTTTTTTAGAAAAAAACCCCCCAAAAACACACCATTAAATATTGTTTATACAAATTACTACAAAGAAGTATTATTTTATTAATATGATTACTTACTCAAAACATTTCTTGCTAAGTGTACCATTAACAGCTTCTAGTTCTGCAATTGCTAATTTACTTTGAGCTTTCTGCTTGCAAGCTTGTTTAGTTTCTATAATCAAAGAGGCCTCCAAACACATTTCTTGCAGGCAACTCTCAACAGCTTTCTGATCTTGCAAACTCTGGTGTTCCTGCAGGGATTGTACAGTGTCCTTGTACTGCTCAAGTTCTGGGGTGAAATCATGAGGGGTGAGAATTTTAGTTCTGCTATTTGACTCAAAATCACTTTTCTTGTCAAAACAAAAATGTGTTGCCATGACAATTGAAATAACGAATCTCGAATGTAATCATTTGACAATAAATTTCATCTTGTATCTTGTCTATTTAATGAGTAGTT
The DNA here is from genome assembly GCF_011630105.1 of Anneissia japonica. Taxonomy (NCBI): domain Eukaryota; kingdom Metazoa; phylum Echinodermata; class Crinoidea; order Comatulida; family Comatulidae; genus Anneissia; species Anneissia japonica. The sequence continues at coordinate 2,789,228 of NW_022686322.1, forward strand.
TACAAGCAAATTGTAATAATAATAATTTAATTTGTTTATAGGAACAAAAAAACAAAACAAAACAAAAACAAAAAATTAACAAACACACATATTTAGAGTAGTTTACAAGACACTTTTGTAAAATGGAACAGTAAATAAACAATACGATCTGTGTACAGATTACAAATAATAAAAAAGAGAATAGTTTTAGCAACAATGCAAATAAACAGCTTTTTACCAGTTTTTGTACTGTGCAAGTCAGCTAAGAAATCAGTGTACTGCTGTGTAGCCACGCCAAGTTCCAGGCTAGCCTTACTATACAGTTCTTCTAACTGTGACTTCTCAGCCTTGGTGAGTTCCAGTTCCATCCTAATTTCACTTATGTTTTCATTAGACTCCCTAGCCTCATCCAGAGCACTGTTCTTTAATGCATCGTTCTCTTCCATCTTTACCTTCATCAGTAAATTCTGGTGAAAAAAAAAATTGTACCCTCATGTGTTTATTTGCATTTATAATTTGTGTTGAATAAATATAATACATTCCGATATTTAGAATTATGGTAACAATTAAAAAATCAATAATATATTTGAAAATTAATGTGTATACTGTAACTAAAATCTACATTGGTTAAGTGAATAACAGAAGAGAACTGGTACATTATAGTCAGTAGCCTGATTGCATTGTCAAATCTAGTTATGTACGAGAGTGGTTTGGCACAGTGGTTGCAGTTTTGCTCCCAACTTTGAGATCGGAGGTTCAATCCACCACTGTGCATTTCACTTACGTCCTTTGGAAAGGCACTTTACCTATGATTGTCTCCCTCCACCCAGGAGTACAAGTGGGTTCCTGGTAAGTTCAAACAAATATGCGCTGATTACTAGCTGCACAAAGATTATAGAATACTCTCTAGAGAGCTGAGTATGTTCTCCACATGAGTTTAATCCAATGACTGGGTATAAAATATGGAGTATTCAGAGGCCTTGATGACATGAGATGCTATTAAGTCTAACAAATTATCACTTGCTGCATGAAATATATGTGATCAAGTGGGTTTGCCTACCTCTTCTTGGTACTTCTTACACTCATCTTCCATCTGTTTTATCAACACTTCCAGACCAGCATAGTAATCATTTAGGCATTCCATCTCCTCCTAGAATAAAAAAAATAAAAAAAATGAATGTACATGAATTAAATTTGTGATTACTTTGTGATCACTGTACACAAAGAAATAGAATAATTATGTTTTTTTCCCCAACAAAGTAATATTTATTCATTTCTCATTTCATAACCAAATAAAATATACTAAGACATATGATAACTTTTAAATTATAAATAATTGTATTAATGGAACAAAAGTCATCATGGTTCAAAATGAAAGGTTCCCACAGAAACTATACAGCTTTTATAAAGTGGGAACCAAAATTCAATTATTAAAAAATACAATTAAGTTTCAGATTAATGTTTGTTTATGTTTGGTGTGAACTAAAATCATATTGGAGTGTTTGACTGCTTGAGGTACTGCAAATTAAACATACTTGCACTTGGTTCCCTTCTTCAAGAGCACGCTCAAGGTGTGAGAAAGCTTTGATACTCTCCTCGAGTTCATTCACACGATCTCTCGCAGCCTGGAGTTCTTGTTGCATGTTGGCATTCTGGTTGATCTCTTCTTTCATCTTCTCTGCTTCTTTCTTGTGTTGACGATAAGCACGGCAAAGATCCTGCTGAAGATTTTGAATCTGCTTCTGGTAGTGCGCCCTCATACAACTGATGTCTGCTTCCAGAGAATTAATGTCATTAGACTTCTGTAAACAATCATTCAGTTTTGTTTCTATTACTATAAATTAGTGGTTTTGATGGACATCATAAAATACCAGGCCCATGTAGAGGGTTTCTGTGGTTTATCTCAATTCCTTTTTGAGCCAATCTCCTCTTTTAAACCAAATAAAGCACTCCCCTTGTATACAAAAACATAAAAATAATGATGAAATTCACATTTATATATGTACTACAATGGTTCAGCCCTAAGGGGCTTTATCAGTTGACCCATAAAAGAGATTTTTTTTCTGGAGCCCACCAGGGTACCTAGGCACCGCACCTGGACCATAAGCTCTCAAAGGAAACTATGAAATAAGTGTAAAATGAGGGAGTAACCACATCCAAACTTGATTTCATGGGTTTTTGGTTATATCTCTTAACATGGCTCCTATTGAGATTGTATTTAATATAAACACTAAAGCTGCTTGACGCTGTTCTATCTTGTGGTCAAGTAGTTCAGACAGACAATCATGATTGGTTTTTTTTAAACACCTATAACAGTTTTTGATAAACGAAAATGCATTAAAAACAAACTGAAATAGTAATTTACAGAGTGCATAACCTTGATTTGTTGTAATACACATACTGTACCTGACGGAGTGTCGTTTGAAGGGATCCGATCTGTTTAACTTGTTCTTCAATTCGGAGTTGCAGGTCATCTATCAACTTTTGATGTGAAGCCTGTAGCAATGTAAAATCAGTACAGATATATTTTACTAGGTTAACAATTGTGCTGAAGTAACATTAATCAACATGTATAATGTTGAAAGCAAGATACCTTTATTCAATGGGACAATTACAAAATTCTCGGTAAGGAGTTTGAGGCAACGCCCATAGAATCTGGAAAGCCATCTGGATCAGACTTAAAGGATCCCTCATTATGAATAGAAACAAGGGGGACCATTTTTCAAGTCACACTATACAATCTTTGTTTGGCGCCATCAATGGTCAGGATTTTTTACAACCGGAAAGAAGGATCTACCATAATTCAGAAGAAGGGTATCATCCAGGATACTCAATACTGGCAATAGTAAAATAATACTTGGTTTTGTTTAAAAGAAAATTATTAATCTAACACTAATTTTGTTGCAAATGTAGAGCGCTGAAGATCATTACATCTAAGCGAAAAGGAAAATACAATAGTTGTTATGAAATCACCTTGATGTATTGTTCTTTCTCAGATAAGTTGTCAGTCAGCAGAGCCACTTCCTGCTCCTTCTCTTTCACCTGAGTTCTCATGCCCTGCACCTTACTCTCCAGTGACTGAATGTCTTGTCGCAGAATTTCATTGCAGATGACAGCAGTCTCTAGGTGACTTTGGAGTTCAGGATTTTCCTGCTTTTCACTTTGGTCAAAACTTAATAAATAAAACAAATACAAGTTATATAAATACAATTTCAAGTGAAAATGTGAATATAAATCTTTTAAGCTGAATATATTTCAATTATAACAGGGTAAAAACATGTCAGACAGACATTTCAGACAAAAAAAAAATCTTAAATTTGTTTATATTAGTGTCATGCTTTTGAAAATTTGACTTACTTTAAATTAATATTGGCTAGAGGAGACGTACATGTGGTTGCATCCGATGCATGGTGTGGAGTGATGGCAGTGGATTGGTCATTGAAGAAATGTGGAGTCATCTGGGAAGAGGTATCTTTCATTGTTGCAGGTGTGATATTGACAGCTTCATCAACCGTCACCAATTCAGCAACAGGGGTCATACAGGTCTCTTGTTCCTGCCATGATTTTGGAGTCGTCTGAGACATCACATCTATCAGCTCTTTTGGTAGGAAATCTTTTAAACCATCTGCCAAATTAAGCTCAGGCCATGGGGTTGTTGTGCTTTCTTTTTTAGAAGAGGCTGGTGTCATCTGTGAGAAACCATTTACCATATTGACTGGTATTGTGGTAACCGCCACATCCATTGCTTCTGATTCTCTATTAAGTGTTTCTAGAGTTGTTTCCCTCTTCAAAATAGAAATTTTGTTAGAAAAGTCATCCTTATCTACTGGTGAATTGTAATCTAAAACGTGGGGTATTGGACTTGTTTGCGAGAAACCATCTTTCATTTCAACTGGGCACCATGTTGATTGAAAAGGTGCGACACAGTCAGTAGTATCTCTGGTTGTGATCAAGGTAAACCCATCTAACTGCCATTGTGGGGAAGCATCAGAAGACCTGTCAGAAATATCAACCGCATGCAAAGATGTACTTTGTAAAGATTCTGAGCGATCCTCACTCATACTCTTGCAGGAGAGGTTCCCACTATCATTCTCAGCATTGTTTTCAATCAGTAAAGAGGTTGAGTCATGAACATTTAGAGATTCATCGAACTGTGTGGGTACAATTTCAGATACAGATGAACTCAGGTTATGTAATAGCAAGGTAGAAAAACTGCAGGTATCATCACATGAACTTTCAATTCTATGTTGAGAAAAGTGTAATGAATTGTCTGTTTCTGAAAGATACTTGTCCACTTCACCACTTGAGTTTATATTCTCAGAAATGCTGTTATATGAAAGAGATTCAATTACAGATGTTCCATCCTTGTCTCTGTATGAATCTTCAACTTCATCTTGTAGAATTGATAGTTGCCTTTGAATAATGGAGTGGACATAATCTGCAATGGGCTTATCATCATCCAGTAACGCACCATTGACTTTATTAGAAATTTTCCATTGACGATTGAGGTCCTAAAAAAAAAAGATTAAAATAATTTTTTGTTATATAGTTAGGATGACACAAAACTATAACTAATGCTTCCTAAAAATGTATTCTGTCATCAATGTCTTCTGCATGCATGATAGTCAATGGTGCTAAAGAAATCAATTTATAACATCTATTTATTAAGGTTTAAAGAAAATATACAACATGCTGCCTGCAGACTGATATCGTTTGTTTATGTCATTTATACAAATACTTACTAAGAAAAAAGAAAAACAAGTGATTGAAGTATTAAAAATTGGGGGCATATACTACAGTATTGATAAAAACATTTATAATCAAAGTTTAAAATGATTATTCTCATACTTACATTACATGTATACTAAAATACTGACATCCAACATAGAAAGATAATTTGTTTAGCTGTAACTTACTTGTCAGTAATCAATATTAAAATGATTTTCATAGAAAGTCCATGAACTGTATCTTATTGGAAATTTCAATAATTTACTTGATGAGCAGTCAAGTGTTATTAAATTTTGAAAGGTTTTCCCAAAAATATTACTAAGAAGATACCAAATGCTTTAAAAGTACCTGTTTTTCAGCTATTATGTTCAAATCGTGTGATGATAGCTTCAGGGTAGCTTCCTCCGAACTCTGTTTCGTCTCCTTGTGTTTTGGAATCGACGCATTCTTGGAAGATTCATCTGCTAAAATGCATAGCGTATTTTGTGGGAGGGGCTGCTTTTTGAGAGACCTTACTGGTGTGAAACTTGATTGATAACTTGTGGAGAGTTTTTTTCTAGAGGGTGTAGCTCCAAAAGTGTCAGAGGAGTTAACAACACTTAATGGCCTACGGTGAGGTGTTTTACATCTTAAAACTTGTTTCTATAAGAAAAGGATAGCATTAGAGAATAAAATAAAAACACCGAAAAATACATAACATGAGTGGTCTCACCAAGAAATAAGATGTACCATATGAGATCACCAGTTTTTTTCCAATCAATACAAATGTATTTCTAATTTCAAATACAAATTACAATAGGCCAAAGTGAAAATTTTTACCAAATAATTTTTCTTTTCCTCATTAAACACTGCCACATTATTTGTGAGGTCTCACCAGGTACGAGATGCATCATTTGTGAGATCATATTGACATAATCACCAACATTTTTAGGTAAAATTCTAAAACTTTTAACAAAATTGTATTTGTACTCTGTTCTTATAATATTTTATTTTTATATTTGTCCTATTTCAATATATATTATGTCATCTTCATCAATGTAGAACCTTAATATTTTTTTTTATTTTTTTATGAAAGGTAACATTTCTTTCCTAATCTCAAATTTGTTTAACTCACGGTAAGTCCTTGAGAGTTTTTGTTTTCCTTGTCCACTTCAACTGGAGTGTGATGGAACATACTTTAATTTGTTAACTATTAAAAAAGACATAAAAACAATACTGAGAAACATAGCAGAGTAGCACAGAATTGTTAGCATCAGCAAATATGTAAAATCAGATACACGATATATTATCTGTTGAATGAATGAAATGAAAAAAAGATGGGAATCTGTAGATCTAGCACTATCTTTCTACTTCTTTCTTTGTTTTACTCTTTTTTAAACCAACCACCCAGAAATTATTGAATTTAAACCCCATCATCCTTCTGCCTAAGGTTATAGCAATAAGTACTGTGTGTGTACTGTAGTCGTACTGTAGGATAGCGAACACTTTTTGAAAACATTCCATTCTACAACGGCAGCGAAACGTTTTCCCACCGGTGGGGGTTCAGGGAGGCAAAGCTCCCAGGAAGCTACGGATATCTGACGAAGTTTGGGGAATTAGTATTAGTTATTTTATAGGCATCAAGCCACTGTTATATGACTTCATAATTGTTGTATTTTCCAAACAAAGACGATGTCAAGATTGCTTCCACAACCACAATGAATTATTCATCATGTCAGGGCCCGGGGTATCCCTGACCCTGATATAGTATTTCCTGACAAAACCATCTCTTTTCTCCCCAACGGATAAATATTACCATTCTAGGAACTGGAAAATGGTACTTCAACAGTGGAGGGTCCAGGAAATCGAAATAGAGTTGGCCTAGGCCTTGGGTGGGATGCACAGATTGAGTGGCCACATGCCTCAGCCCCACTATGGTTGGGGCTGAGGTAAGAAAAAATCGCAGAAAGTATGATTATGGCACCTCTACTAGCTCGATGGCCGGAAACTCTCAGATTTAAGTTTGAATGTAATTTTCTCCCTTTTTTTAAATAATTGTGAAAAATATAGAGATAGGCCTCCCTAGGCTAGATTTAGCATTGCGGTTTGCTCAGTTCAAGACTTCGACTTATTTTCCACCGCAACGAGGATAGCACAATAGCATTTGGGAGCTATCTACACGACTCGTCGTAAAAATAGCCACAACGTAGCCTAGGCTAGACTAGGGCCTAGTCTAGCCTAGCTAGAAAGAGAAGCTAGGCCTAGTAGTAGGCCTAGGCCTAGGCCCTAGCTAAAATATCCTCACCAACTCAACTCATCGGTCAGCCTAGCCTACCTAACTAGGCTAATTAAGCAAACATAGAAAATTATAGCATTGCTTAGGCCTATGTGTACTTGTGCCGATTGTATTTTAATCAAAATTAAAATATTTTACTTACAAAAATCAAAACAAATCGGAACACTTTTTAAAAGCCTTTAAATTTGGTGCACGTACATGCATACTAAACACTGATTGGTCAAATGAATTTGATTTGATTGAGACACTGCCCTCTATAAAGTAGTTATAAGCAAAGATAATAGAATATGAGTATGGTGACTCCGAAAAATGACAGACGTGAGGCCATAGTTGATTCTACGTTTCGTTCTTTATTGGAACATTGTCAAGAATGAATAGTTTAAGTCCAAAAATACTGACAAACATACCAAAAATAAATACAAGATAAATTTTGACCAATTAGAAAGAGGTAGGCGGAACATTGAGACAAATGATATTCTGATAAATAAATTGATAAACAAAATAAGATTGTGATAAACAAATGATTATTTTAGAACAAAAGCATGTTAGCACTTATGCTTAAGCTTCTCAAAGATGCGTGTACTAAATCTATCTATTTTTCCTGTAATAATCAGCTTTATAAGCAAACTGACGGTGTATCAATGGGTTCTCCGTTAGGCCCGGTTTTGGCCAACATTATCATGACTGAGCTTGAACAATCGTTAATTCCTGGTTTGGTTAATGACGGTACTGTTCAATTCTACACGCGTTTTGTAGACGATACTCTGTTGCTTGCCAAGCCTTCTGATTTTAATTATATACTTGATTTATTTAATTCTTTTCATGGTAATACTAAGTTCACATTTGAGTCTTTTGAGAATTCTGCTAATATTCATTTGCTTGATATTTCTTTTGATATGCAAGGTACTATGGGTATTTATCGGAAGGGTACCCATACAGGGCAATATGCTCATTCTGAGAGTATTGTTCCATGGGCGCATAAGGTGTCTTGGATACGTAGCCTTTTGTACAGGGCACATAGAATATGTTCCCCTGGCTCATCATTGGATAAAGAGGTTGACATGATTAAGAAACTGGTGTCATGGAATGGTTTCCCTAAGTATATTTTCCATCGTATTCTTTCTAATCTAAATATCCAGAATAATTTAACTGATAATATTAATGTTGATAATAGGCCGAAAATTTGGATGCGCTTACCTTTCATTGGTAAGCAAGGTAGCTTTATTATCCATAAATGTATTAAAAAGATAAGTAGACACCTGACTAAGGATGTTAAATTTGTTACGCTCTGGCAAATAAAACAAATTTCATATTTTACTTCTAATAAGGATCGGACGCCAAAAGAGTATTGTAGCTCTTCAATATATAAATTCAAATGTCCTGGATGCCTCGACAGTTATATAGGCAAAACAGATAGATGCTTAAAAGTTCGAGCTGTTGAACATTCTCGTAATGTAAACAGTAGTGTACATGAACACATTGAGAGTTGTGAAGGTTTTAACCATATAATTGGTCTACATCTTATGACGGCTGACAATACATCCAAACAATCTCTTATTATGTCCTTATTATTTGAAAATATTAATATTATTCATAGTTCTCTACATTGGTCTGAAATTTTATTTGCTGAAGCCTTAGCAATAAGAAGATACAAGCCTAAACTATGGTCTAGAGCCTCTAAAGAGCTTGTATTACTCACATAGCATAAGTGCTAACATGCTTTTGTTCTAAAATAATCATTTGTTTATCACAATCTTATTTTGTTTATCAATTTACTTATCAGAATATCATTTGTCTCAATGTTCCGCCTACCTCTTTCTAATTGGTCAAAGTTTATCTTGTATTGATTTTTGGTATGTTTGTCAGTATTTTTGGACATAAACTATTCATTCTTGACAATGTTCCAATAAAGAACGAAACGTAGAATCAACTATGGCCTCACGTCTGTCATTTTTCGGAGTCACCATACTCATATTCTATTTACGTATAATCAGTGGATCCTTTAGATTAACTCTTTGTCTTTGTTATAAGACCCTAGTATTCTACCTTCTTTTTTAAGCTGGGTGGGGGGGGGGCAGTTACTATTTGTTGAGACCAGTGGCGGGCCGACATATATTGTGTACTTCCATTTTCTTTTATAGCGGTGAATTCGAAATAGAATGGGCCAGGGAACAACCTTCACAGATAGGGGAAAATACCACCTAACCCCACCATGGTTGGGGCGAGGCAAGAAAATTTATGATTACGGCACCTATGGTCGGAAATGTCACTCTCAGACTTAAATTTGAATTTAAGTTTCTTTTCTTCCGTTTTCTTTCTTTTAAAATTTTGAAAAAAATAAAAATAAAAAAATAACAAAAAAAAAAAAAAACCCAAAACCTGCACACTCCAGGTTCTGCTACCCTGCCACTAGAAATTTTCCTACCACGAAAATATCCTCTCACCAGTGGCTGGTATTGAGGCGAGCACATTTTTAACATAGATACCTCTAAATTTCTGGAAATTGCACTTTCAGACTCAAAAATAAGTTTTCAGAGTAGTGTTTTCAACAGAATAACATGCCCCGATCCTGCTGGTGCCGCAAATGGTTAGACATCGCATCTATCAGTGTCCACTTAATCCATTGTCCCCATTAGTCTACCCCTCCACATGCCAGTAGGCCTACCCTACGCCACTAGATACAGTGAGCTACACTCAGAAAAAGCCAACTCCTGTAAACATTGCTGGAGTAGGGGTGCCCATGTGGTGTTGCTCTAAACAGAAAAACTTCTTTTTTTTAAAAAAAAAAATTCGTTTTAGCAATGTTTCGCGGGCCGGATCAAAATCTTTGGCAGGCTGCATTTGGCCCGCGGGCCAGGGGTTGAATATTTCGGGGTTATAAAATCTATCCGTAAAAAAAAAAATCTCGAATAGAAGCCAAATGGGTTTAAATCTAGAAGATTGTCGTTGGCATGTTTTAGCATCGTTGAGCCTAATTAAAAAAATTATGATTTTATTTCGTTCTTTTTATTTAAAAATAATCAAAATTTCGAATTCCATGGTTGATGTCTTCAATATCGTCTTATATGGTTTTATAGTAATTCAAATTATTAACAGGTTAGAAAGAAACCCATACGAAACGAAGCCCATCCAAAGGTTCATAAAAAAAAGAAGTCCATGGCTTCTATTCAAAGTTTTACTGTATCTCTATTTAATGAGAACACAGATACCGGTAATTGATTTGATCTCCGATAATACCGGTACTCATATTACGTTTTGAACTGTGCTCACTTCCATTTATAATTATGTTTTGACGACTTCTTAAATAGGGACGTTAAGAATTGTAATTTATGATTTCTTTTGCTTAAATAGTAGGCCTAGAATAGGCCATGAAAAAATACCTACCCCAGCAGTGGTGGATTTAGGAAGGATCGGACGGGATATACGGTTCGCATTTTGATCTCTTCAAAGCTTTGCAGGATTGAACGGGCGTTTACAAATCACCATTTTTATTTATTTTTAAATTTTACTCTATTAAATCATGGAGGAACACTAAGTGATCCGCCCCTGTTCAGTATAGCATCTGTGTTTATTTATACTATGATTGGATATTTATATGATTTATATTTATTTATGGTTTTCGCTATTATAAATATGGATGTCGATAAGTTTTGAACATTTCTGCTTGGGTAATACACCTCAGATACAAGCTGGGTCAATTGTTTTAAAATTACTGAATGAGTCGCATTTAATATAAGTTGGAGAAATATAATCTAAGGAAATCTTCCTGCTTCTCCATTAAGCACAACCGATAGGTCTCCTTAGAAGGGAACCGGTTCAGTAACACCTTCAGCCTCATGAGCTTAATCTCGAGAAGAAGCCCATCTTGAAAAGAAGCCTCCAAGCCCTTAGTAGATGAAGAATTCTAATGTAAATGGCAAAGTTTATCATCTTAATAGTATTTAATGCAAGTTGGTCGAACACAGACTTTGCTTTAAACGGGAAAAGGGGACTTGCGTCAACGGTGGGGGTACCAAGGGTTCTCCCTCCCATGTCGGAAGCTCAATTCGTCTGGGGAGAAAAACCTCTATTGATTAATAAGCCTTTCAAATCCCTAATCGTTGGAGTTTCCAGGTGATTCGCTCTTTAGATCCCCTCTGAGTTGTGCTTGGCCAGATCCTGTCCCCGCCCACTTTGCCGTCAGGAAAATTGGCCTTTCCATCGGGGACATCGCCCCTTGGTCGGGGACATCGGATCCACAGTCGTGGTGCTCAGGTATTTGCTCGACAGGGGTTTGATGTTCCAAAATAGAGTTGGAAGGGGGTAAGTGCGATGCCACCGACGATTGGCCGATGTAAGGAAGTTTAGTTGATGATGGATAATGAATAGCAAACCTGGAGGTTGTGTGTTCGATTCTCACACAAACCATTTCCCCCCCCCCCTTTTTTTTTAAGGCAGTTTAGTTGATGGTGGATTCATTCATTCATGGATTTTATTCAATATAATATTCAATATAAAAAATTCAAGCAAAAAAGTTAAAATTAAGATTATGAATTATGGATAATGAATAGCAAACCTGGTGGTTGAGTGTGCAATTCCCACACGAACCAATTTTTTTTTCGCAACATCACAGTACTCTGTTGGCCCGACGTCGGTAAACGTTTGAAATTTACAACTTATAACCAACGTCGGCCCAACTGTTGTCACCAACCTCCACTAACGTTTACCGACGTCCGGCCAACAAAGTACTTGTGACGTTGGGACAACGTCTATAATCACATCCTAATATTTTCAACCTCTAACCAACATCGGGCCAACGGTTGTAACCAACCTCCATTCCAAACGTTTACCGACGTCGGGCCAACAGCGTTCTGTGACGTTGAGACAAGGTCTGTAATCAAATTTAATATTTACAACCTCTGGCCAACGTCGGTCCCACGGTGGTAACCAACGTCTATTTCAAACGTTTACCGACGTCGGGCCAACAAAGTACTATGACGTTGCGACAACGTCTTTAATTACATCTAATATTTACAAACTCTAACCAACGTCGGCCCAACGGTTGTAACCAACCTTCCCTAACGTCTATCGACGTCGGGCCAACAAAGTACTCTAACGTTGCGACAACATCTGTTATCACATCCTAATATTTACAACCTCTAACCAATGTCGGGCCAACGGTTTTAACCAACCACCATTTCAAACGTTTACCGACGTCGGGCCAACAACGTACTGAATCACATTTAATATTTACAACCTCTAGCCAACGTTGGGCCAACGGTAGTACCCAACCATCTTTTTAGTAGTTTGCCGACGTCGGGCCAGTAACAAATCGTGACGTTGTACCAACGTCGGTAGTCAGACTGAAAATTTACGACGGCTTACCAACGTTGGGACGACATCGGAAAATCGACAAATATATTCATACGTTGGGCCAACGTGAAATACCAATGTTGGTTTGACGTTACCTCTCCGACTAAATTTTGCAACCAAACACCAACGTCGTACCAACGTCAGATATCCGACCCCGACGCTTACCGACGCCTGCGTATAAGAGACAGGGCCAACAACGTACTGTGACGTTGAGACAACGTCT
>NW_022686322.1:2801901-2804979 GCF_011630105.1 Anneissia japonica
ATATTCATAGGTTGGGCCAACGTGAAATTCCAATGTTGGTTTGACGTTACCTCTCCGACTAAATTTTGCAACCAAACACCAACGTCGTACCAACGTCAGATATCCGACCCCGACGCTTACCGACTCCTGCCAACGTTTACCAACGCTGGGCCAATGTCGCTTTGCTAGCTGGGCCTATATTTGCAAAAGTAATTTCGAAAAGATTCCAAAAAAGATTTGGGCTTCTTTCGAGATAGTCTTGCATATTCAGACTGACCTTATCCTTTATTATTATGATAGCGTGTCAGTATCGATACTATTTTATTGTACTAACCAGTGGCGGATCCAGGGGGGTTCAAGGGGTTCGGACAAACCCCCTCTGTAATGAAACATAACAAAATACTACTGGGTCCCGGCGGCTTGCAAAAGGCCTGCTCACCTACAATAGGCCCTACCTAGGCATAGGTTAGCAGATCGGACAAACTAGGCTTAGCCGGCCTAAAGCATTCAATTAGATACAATTAAAAACACTGTTTTTGGCTCGATGTCGTAATAATTTATGTACGAAAGTGTGTTTTTCAGGCCTATCGGTTCATTAATCTATAAGAAAGACTACGTATCCAACTACTCAATATTGTTGGAATATAGGCCTAATAATGTATTGATATGTTTGATTTTCTTCTATGGTATAGGCCTAAGAATGAGATAAAATCACCTGACTGTTTTTTAAGAGATTTAAATTATAGGTTATTCAAAGACACCAAAGAAGTCGGGAAAGCTCATTTCCGGTCAGGAATCAAAATTTTCCAGGGGGAGGACCCCACCCCCTTTAATTTTCGGGTTTTTGAGAAAAATTTTGAACCCCCGTCTTTCAAATCCTGGATCCTCCCCTGCTAACATGGTTAAAAGTTATAAAATATTAAACAAAATTCCACACTTCGATGCACCTCCCACGTTGTTGTGTGCCACTGTTAAAAAAATTTATTTTTGAATAAGTACCCTCAAGGGCGTCGATTCGTGGTTGAAAGTGGGGTGGGGGTGGCAAAATACGAAATAAGAAAGCCTTGGGCCGTAGGCCCAAGGCTTGGTTGGGGGCCAGGGGCTGCCCAGGTGAGGGTCCAGGGGGCGAAGACCCCCAGAAGGTCTGGCGCCTATAGCCTTTTATAAGTTGTATCTTATTGATTTTAAGGAATGCAGTAACATTTACTTCCACACTACATTTTCAAAATACAGTTGCGGATCCAGGAATTTGAAATAGAGCTGGGCCAAGGGAGGGACTTTTACAAATGGAGAGTGTAGACCACCTGAGCCCCACCATGGTTGGGGCTGAGGTAAGAAAATTTATAATTATGGCATCTCTAGTTGACCGGTAATGGCACTCTCAGACTAAATTTGAATGTAATTTTAATTTTTCTCCACTTGATGGATGGTGGGCCGGCTGGGCCCCTTGAATCTGCCACTGAAATACATAAAAAGTTTTTAAGATTATCCTGGTATAATCATAATTATACCCGCTTATATATTTCGTGCAAAATAACATTTATAAAAATAATGATTTATTATCTCCTGATTAGCTTGTGGCGTATTCGAACCATGAAAAACATAAGATAAACTTAAAACAGTCATTACTTTAGTCTCTTCGCACGTACAGTACTTTTAAAATCAATCAAGAGGATTTCCTTTTATCCTCTTTTTGAATTTCACTTTTGTGCAAGTATTGCGACTACACTATTGTGAGTCAAAATACTACCGTCAAATTTACGATCAAACGGTACCGTACTAAACATTAGTTAGCATTTTGATTTCACAAGCATAAGGTGATTTACTTAATTTATCATTATCAGTATCGGCTCTAAGAAAGCGAAATAGAGGGGGGAAAGGGGAACACTTTCACAATTTGGGAAACTACATCACCTCAGCCACACTATGGTTGGGGCTGAGGTAAGAAAATTTATGATTATGACACCTCTAGATGGCCAGAAATGGCACTCTGATTTAACTTCTAATTATAATTTTCCTTTCTTTTTCCATTTTTCTTTTTACAGTTTTGACTAAAATTTTTTTTTGGGGGGGGGGGGAAGCGGAGCCGGGTCGTCACGGCCCCACTTGAATCCGCTACAGATTATTATGATGTCATTTTCGAAATTACGTCAACGTAACACTGGCGTTTGTAAATTTGTGTTTAAATAAATCAAAATAGACAGACCTGTCTGTGTCAAAGGCTGTATAATTATTGTTTAATAACGGCTATATAAAATTCAATTGACTAGGCCTAACTATAATTTTGTTGAAATTAGAAAAAAACAGAAATCTACGTATGCAGATAATATTTAACACAGTATATACGTACGGGTCATAATAAACAGAAGGAATAAATCGATAGTAGAAAATGTGCACTTTCCGTTGCACCCATAAATTCGATGTAGTGGTTACTGAGATGGTTACTAAATGTACAAACAATTGTGTTTTTACTCGGTTTTGGTCCGGAAATACGCACCGCACTTGGAAAAGTGAACAGACAAAATTCATGACAGTCATGCGTAATTGTCATTCTTTCCATTCGCTTTGAAAAGTGGGGTTTTAAAATTTATAAGATTGGTCAAAAGTGGAGGGGGGGGGCAATTGATATCATGTCATCTCCCTACATTGAAAAGTGGGGAACGTGGCCCCCTGTACCCCACCGATCGACGCCCATACCCTACTAAGCCCTATGGTACGACCTACGTCGATGCTACAAGCACAGAAACGCTAAAAGAGTGGGAAAGATCAGTTGTCTCAAATCGGATTCGATATCCCAGCAAAGCCCCAGAGAGGTTCATTTTATAAGGGCATGTCCACGGACAGCGATTAATAGTTCCATTTAGGTTCAAGTTTAGATACATTAATACATTTTGAAAATATTACAAAAATTATATTATAAACACTAACATGAGTACTTGGTGGACGTCGACCGCGAAGCAATCTACAGATACTGAAGGGATAACGAGCACCAGAATAAGATAGAATAGATAACAGAAAGTTTGGGGAAGGCACAAAAACATTAGACCCTACCGCACAACTGTCGGGGGCGGACCCAGAAATTTTCAAACAGGGTGGGGT
>NW_022686322.1:2804989-2816612 GCF_011630105.1 Anneissia japonica
CGCTCCCCCGTTCCCCTACTGGATTCGCGTCTGTCTGTTTAAAGTTTATCGTTTATCTCTGTATTATACCATGATTGATTGATTTAATTTATTTTATTTGGTAACAAAATCATTTTGAACATAAAACAAGTTTTTCTCCTTATATTATACTATGATTGATTTAATTCATTTGATAACATCATTTTGAATGTAAAAAGACAAACTCGTTCTGTAATTACTTAAAATCATTAGCAAAAGTAATAGTGATAAGGTTTATATAGGTCTCCCTCCAATTAAAGACCACTTTTGGGATCAGGGTTTCCATGGTCTTTAGAAGCTTTGGTCTCTGATTAGAATAACAAACATAAAAAAACTTTTGTTATTTTGGGACCACAGAAAAGTGGTCTTTACTGAAGGTGGTACTTGGAGGGGTCTTTAGTTAGAGGGAGTCCTGTATTAAAGGATATCATATAAAAGTAATTAAATACCACTTATTTACTTATCATGTAAAAACTGATCAAAGCTATACAACAGCCACAACAACAATAAAGGATAATTATTAAGGTCGATAAAACTATGATGTAAAATTTAATTGCACATAATATTAATTATTAATATGCTGAATGGGCAACCACCGAAAAAGATTAAAATTTAAAAGTTGACGTTACCTTAGTGTGGCAAGATGGTGCTATCGTTTTAATTTAGTGATATTTTCTGAATACAGGTGTCCTTCTAATTAAAGACCCCTCCAATTACAGACCACCTCCAATTAAAGACCACATTTTGGCAACCTCAAAACAGGGGTGGCGCCAGCGTCGGGAGAGCTGCACACCCCACCCCCGTCGGGGAGAAAAAGCACAATTCGTCGGGGAGAAAAAAAAATTACATGTATTTGCTACATATTAATAGACTATAAAATCTTCGCCCCTGGACCACTTTCGAGACCTTTTAATCGAAGGTCGACCTCGCCAACTTTGCTTTCGTCGGGGAAATCTGACCCCTCGTCGGGGGCATTGCCTCCCTCCGTCGGGGACCTCGGCCCCACACCCGGGCCCAATCCTGGCGCCACCCCTGCCCCAAAAGAACACTTATCCTTTCTATTTGATAGATGTCTTATTAGAGACCAAAGCTACTGAACCAGGAAAACTCCATGGTCTTTAATTAGAAGCTAGAAATTTAACATTATGGATTCTGGAATTTACTGTACTAAAAGTTTTATGGGATAATGGGAAATTTACTTGGGTTGACGTACGATATGAACAAGTCATATAAGCATGACAATTGTTTGAAACCGTGATGGAGTGACAATCCAGTTAGGTTTGGTGAGCACGAAAATATTTGGTAAACAAATAGGCCTACTACCGGCCTAAATCGACGTTAGCTCTTCGATCTGCTGGCCATGGAGTTTACAATCAAACTCGCATATAGGCATACATGGGCGTACTGTACCAGAAAAAGGTCAACCATTCTATCGTTTAATGTGGATCCATAAATCAGATATCAAACCAATGCTGCACCTAATATAATGGAAACACAAAAGAAAAATTACAAATACAAAGATGTAGTTTTCTAAAAAAGCATCAAGATTTACATCACACATAATACCTTGGCAAGCAGTGACCTAAATTCGGTAGGCCTACATCCAAGGAAAAAAAACCTTAATGTATTCTTAGCAATAATTGTCGAATATAGTTGAAAGTTGTTAATTTACATGAGAAAGGTCTTCCAGAAATAAA
Organism: Anneissia japonica; assembly: GCF_011630105.1. Taxonomy (NCBI): domain Eukaryota; kingdom Metazoa; phylum Echinodermata; class Crinoidea; order Comatulida; family Comatulidae; genus Anneissia; species Anneissia japonica. The sequence continues at coordinate 2,806,705 of NW_022686322.1, forward strand.
TGGTGTTTGTATTCAATAGAATAGTGAATAAAATCATCCCAGAACGTATCTAAATTATTGTTGTGCAATTCTTTTTCTAATCTCTGATTGAATTTATTATAAATTTAGTTTCTGTATTTTTGCCTCTGATTTTAGCCGGAATTCTTCCCTTCGATTGGTATCACTTTAAATCTTTTAAATAAACTTACTAATTTTACTATACGTTTTGCAATATTATGTGTATTTGTAATAATATTAACACTTTTACGCTATCGAGTGCTGACTAAATATAAATAACATATTAATATGGATACCTTGAATCTTTTGACGTCATCAGAAGCAATGATGTGCGCATGCTCCTTGCGGGGACTCACAACCAAAGCTAGCCTCTGAAATATCGTAAATATTCTTGGGCGATTATGATTTTCAAACAATGTTATTTTTTATATAGGGTAATGTTCATAGGCGTATCAATGATTATTTATTTACACACATTTTGTTATAATAAACTCAGCTAAATATGTGAAGGAAATGTTTGTCCACGCCTGGCATAAAATTATTCTATTTGAAACTTTGACTACATGAGTAGTTTAGATATTCATTTGAATAAATTTCAGTTTAAACATATATAAACATACAAACTACCTTTGGTTAACAAAATATTACAATGAGATGTATTCGAAGTTAATATGGTTATAAATAATATATACCTGTCTAATCGAACCGGGAATCGCCAGAAACTGATAAATGGCCGTTACTGGTATTGCGAGGATTGACGTCATAGCAAAACACATGCCAATGCTATTCGCCCAAGGTGGGTACTTGTACATGTAGTTGGATTCCAGAGGAGCATAAAGTGCTATGCTCACGATCACAATGAACTAAAAGATACATAGAACAGTAATTAACAGGGGCGGATCCAGAGATGTCCAAAAGGGGTGGCCGAAAGGGGGGGGGGGCGATAGTTGGGCCGAAACAACACCATTCTAGGGGATACGGGGGCTGTCTCTTATACACATATAGATGTGTATAAGAGACAGGTACAAGAGTCCGCAATTGGTAGTCATAATTTATTCATCTTGCGTTGTAGAGTACGTAAATTTCAGGATTTTACGTGCTCGACGTATGTTAATGATGCTTTTATTTTGTTAAATACTTTAGTAAGCCTACATTATTTACTATACTGTACTATCCTTTTTTAAATAGTAACAATATTATTTTGCCAAGAAAATACAATAAAATGTTGCCTATCTGAGTTGGAACAAAAGAGGCAACGCTGAGAGATCAGTTATATTTCAATTCCATCAACATAATTTATAAAGCAACCATATACACAGTTTTGATTTTTTTTTCTGAGTCAACTTACCAAAAGAAAGGTCGGTGTTATGAACTTCCATAGAATTTTCCAGCAGACTCCAGGACGCATGCCACACATATCCTGGATGTCATTACAGAAGTTTTGAGTTCCTGCAAACAAGAACAGCTCTACATAATTGTAATAATTATAACTTGCAATGGTAAACATAACGTCCGAAATACATATATGTTTTAAAAAACTTATTTTCCTTATTGGGCTTTGGAAAAACTATTCCACAGATTATGGTTCATGTACTTTCATTTATTGAATACAAATACATATACTGTATCCTTTACCATACATCCAGGAGACACCTATAGCTTCGAAGAAGACCGCCACCAAAAGTGATGTTCCTCCTATATAGGCATCTTCAATTGTCAATAAGTACATTCCACCGTATGTGACGTTTGGCAAGGCTAGGAGAAAAACAGTTATAACCACAGCACCAGTCAACACTTCCCGGCGTTTGTGAAATAGATGTGGAAACTCATCACTTAGACCAGTTAATACCGCTTCGAAACCACCAAACTGAAATAATAAGATGGTACATTGTTTAATGACATAAATGATCGGATATGACATAAATAATAACATATCGTCATGCATGTTGCTAATTAGTTCATAAATGTTAACATATATGGCCTTTATGTTACTGCTATAGCACCGCTACATTCGATATTTAGCAAAAAATACTTCTAATACCTGACTGTCAAGCCCGAGGGTTATAAGCATTATGAAGAAAATAATAGCCCATCCTGATGACCCAGGAAGTGTAGAGATAGCCTGTGGATACACAACGAACACTAAGCCTGGACCTGTGAGGGGAAAAAAATATATTGTAAAAATGTAAATCTCTTGACGCTATTTGTGTGTATATAGTACTGTTTGAGCAACAGTACTGTTTGAGTAATGTTTTTGTTCAGTACTGGTTATATAGGCCTAAACATAATCTGAAATTATCTTGATCTTACTTGAAGCTTTGTGTTTATTCTCATTTGGCGCTATATAAATACCTTGAAACTTTGTGTTTATTCTCATTTGGCATTATATAAATAGATAAAAACGCTACTGATTATTATTATTATATTATTTCTACCGGGTAATGAATGGACATACCATCGGTAGCGACGGTTTCGATTGGTTTGTGCTGTGTTACGGACATGTAACCAAGAAACGAGAATATAACAAAACCAGCAAAGAAACTTGTTAAACTGTTGACGATGGATGTACGCAGCACATCCCTGCAAAAAAAGTAACAAAGATTCAAAAACGAAACGATGTTAGCATTATTCTTGAACAAAAAAAAAAAAAAGAAAAAAAAAATTCATGCTATTTATTTCAATATATTTAACCAATCTAACATTGACTGCAGTCGATGTTTAACGGCTTGTTGAAAACAAATTCATTATTTTAATTACAAAATAATAATAATTGGATGAAAAGATATAAAAATATACAAACTGTGACAGTAATGGTCCTAAACGGACTTGTCACCACGTAAACAAGATGAAGACATAACTTGAAATTGAAAATATTGGGACAATGCATTAAGGATATGGTAAAAGGAACATAGCCCTACCTGGAATCGAACATTTTAAAGCATTTTAACTATTATTTTAATCTGCTATTGACAAGTATTTTCAGTCATATTTTAGCTCGTAAGCTGATTTCTTACCGATAACAGTTATTCCTAAATTGGTTGTAACTTGCGAATGCAATATGAACACCAAAACCTGCACCGAGAGAGTAGAACATCTGAATGGCTGCATCGATCCAAACCTAACAATAAATATAAAATATGTAAATATATATATATGGTCCTTGTTGAGTTCTTGTAAGTGCGCACGTGCTTGTTCACAAAACCAACGACTTAACGACCCATCCTATAGGAACGAGGGAAATAGAGCAAAGTGTCTTATCCAAGGAGACAAGCAAAGTACGGCATTGCCAAGTGTCGAATTCGGGCCGCATGTCACTATAAAGTTCAATTCCTCCCGCTGCACTAACTCACCTTCCTAATAAGCTATCAATACATAATTAAATATAAAGATACATATTGTGACGTCTACGGTGGTGGCGCCAGAGGGGGCTGGGGGCTATAGCCCCCCTCCCCCGTCGGGGAAGACGATAGGATAGGTTTTGTCGGGGAACAAAAAAATAAACACAAAAAAAATAATTACATGTAATATTCGTTTACCCACCATATTGTTTGTGTTAACTTTTCATCACAATAATAATAATAATAATAATAATAATAATAATAATAATAATAATTCAATGAGACTAATTAAAAATATCTTGATAGCCTCATGATGGTTGGAATACATCGTGATAGGTAAAGCAACCTCGACAGAGGCGGATACAGCCCGGTAAGAAAGAGGGGGCGTGAAAGTCCGAACTAAGTGAGAGTCTCAGGAAAGAGGCCCTGGTAGGGGTGCAAGGTAAGATTCTCCCTTAAACCTTTAGCACCTTCATTAATTTGAGTTGATATTTGATTGATTTTTATTATTTAGCATGGTAATTTTCTTATAAGCTTTACAAAACAATTTTTTACAAAAAAAATAGAGGGGACGTACGCCCCTTACGCCCCCTCTAAATCCGCCACTGCTCGACCATGAAAGCGTGGTTGACAGATTTCATGCAAAATTCCCAAAATATAGAATTTCACTTAATTAGATGGTTACATTGCATACTCTTTGTTTCTTGCTTTATTCAAAATATTTTGGTTTTGAGCTGATTTCAACATTAGAAAGCATAGCCTACATGATGTCATATTATAGTAACTCGATGCCTATCAAATAAGTAATAAAAATTCGCCATAATTCATCAAATATCCGTTGCCTGTGCTACCAAACAATTTAATTGAGAACATTATACCTGAGAGGTCTTGAGAGTGGCAAAGTCTGGAGTGAGGTAGAACTTGATCCCCTTTGCTGCACCGGGTAGTGTGACTCCACGAATGAACAAGATGCCAAGTACTACATATGGAAGCGTTGCTGTAATCCATACAACCTAAGAAACAAAACGATTGGAAATTCTAAATGTTTCTCATCTATACATTAATATTTAATATGCTTATGTTTATCTATAGGCATATGCCTACATTTTTTTTGGTTAAAATACAGTTTCAATTGCATCTTAAAAGTTCTTTACCTTTCCAGATGTCTTTACTCCTTTCCAAAGAGAAAAGTAATCAACACATACGACAAGAAGAAGACAAAGGCAGAGATCCCACTTAATACCGCCTAGATCCTCCAATCCTGAACTATGTTGAACCCCTAGCACTTTTCGGCTTTGAATAAAACAAACATACATGATTTTGACGACAAATGTAAAGTTCAATTTATGTCAATCGCATATTTCATTAAATACCGGATGAATAAGAAAAGAAATGTAATATGAACATAATAATAATGAATACAGAATCAATTCCTACGCTAAATTGAAATCAAATCCATAGTAATAACAAATGTCGCATTTTTTTCAACATTTTTTTGTAAAAAGTGGCTACGTCTTAAAGCTCTGTGAGTTGTACCATTCAATGCATTTGTTACAATTTCTGTATAATTATACTTTTTTTAAAATTACTTCATTGTATGGAAATTAGGTACCGGGTATTGTATATTTGATTTGATTTGGAAAACTTATATTCGTTAACATAACCATAATCATAGCCCTTTAGCCTGGAAACTTACAAATAAAACTCTTCGGCAGGCGATACGCCGTTCGTCGAATTAACGGTAACGTTCGTACCGTCAACGAAGGTGATCGTACCATTGCTATCCCCATCGTAACAAAACGGCGAGTTCCATTCATGACCGCAGCTAAGCCACGGTAGATCGAGAGTGAACGATGAAAACAAATAGTACACCGACCAAGCAATGAGAACGTTGTAATACAAAGCTACAAGGAACGCAATAATTACAACTGCAATGCCAGTACCTAAAAAGGAAAATAGTACCCTCTATCAGGAAGGTTCATTGTACTTTTTTACTAATACAGGTTGTTGTATTCAATAATTTCTTCTTATTTCATAATTTGTGTCTCTTATACACATCTAGATGTGTATAAGAGACAGATTTATAGGCAGGAGTCCAAGGATATGCTAACAGCGAATTGAAGTTATAAAACAAACAAGACATAACCTATAAGTATCATTATGAGTCTTGTGGAGTGGAGCTCTTGGTCGTGGAAGAGAATTCCTGCTTTTGGCAGGAATCAAACCCATGACCTTTGGATTGGAAGGCAAGTATCTTAACCAAAACAACAGCTCTACTTGGACTGAATCGTCACACTTGCCTTTGAACGAGGGGCAAATTTTCCAGACAGTGATGGCGCCGCACCTATGATACTGACCCAACACCAATTCCATGTACAAGAGAGGCATCCCACCGACAAGAAGGAATAAAACATACGGTATAAGAAACGCTCCTACAAAACAAAATAGATAATGTTGTTATTTACAGAACCAGTTTATAGGACACGATAGAATTAGATTGAAAATAGGATCTTTAATGGAAATTGTAGACGAATCACCAGCAATTCAACAAAATTATGTCATCTGCGCATCACTACTGGTAAGGGTAATATAAATTAAAAATACTGTACTTTATATACAAGTTAGATACTTGCCCCCTCCATTTCTGTAGCACAAGTACGGAAATCGCCAGACGTTAGCAAGATCAACTGCATAACCGATGACAGAGAGAACGAAGTCAAGTTTCTTGTCCCAGATATCTCTGTCTTCAACTTTATCGAAGGTATCGCCTCTCGAGATGATTTTTATATCCGTATTCCCTGCTCCTGCAGTCATTTGTACAAGTGTTTGTTTTTTCTCCACAGCGGTATCACACAACACATTCTGTGTCACATTTCGTGAACAATTATTTGTTTCCTCAGAAGCAACCATACGTTTCCATCCGACGTCCGGGAATTCCATGATTCTGTGATGGTGCGTCTGTCTTGTCACTCTTTTAGCCTCTGGTTAAGAATTAACAAACCTGTATTAAAATTAGATAGAGTGGCAATATTAACTTTTAAAATTGAGTTGAAAAACATCACTGAAAAGTGTATTGTTGAAAAATAGGCCTATAAACAGATGCACTATGAACATAAACAGATGTACTGATTATGTGAACATAATTAGTGCATCAGTGTAATTTAAAAAAAAATATAACAAAAACCAACAGATGCACTGATTTTGTAAATATAAACAGATGCACTAATTACGTAAATATGTTTCACGAAGATATGAAGATGGATGTAAACTTTAGCGCTCTGAGACTTTATTTTATTATCATTGTTATTATTATTAAACATAATCAGATGCACTGATTATTTTACTTAACATATGAATGTTACCGAATGATGAGAACTACATACTCATATAAAAATGAGAGACAAAATACTTGAATGTTGTCATCATTATCATAAAATTCCTCACCGTGATAAAATAATGAGAGTAGGCCCCGACACATTACGTTGTACAGCCAATTTTTATATTTAGATATCTGTATACGAGCACAAGATGCTCTTCTAAATGTTCAATTGATTACTGAATACCTGACTAATAAACTTCAATCAGCATATTATTTCATACACGCAAAATGCTAATATATACTCTAAAAGTTAAAATGTACTATACCTTCTGATGTTATGAACAGTCCACACAATGTGTTATAACAGAATGATCGGAGTGTACTAATTTAACGACCTGCTACTTTCCGGCATTCATATACGTCAAACCCACGAGGCGATGTGATTATTGCGCGTCCTGTGATTGACACATTGACGATATCAGTCTGTACATGATGTACGTCGTTTGCAATCAATCATTCGGTACCGGTGTGGTGTATAAGGATTAATGCGGAAAGAAATGCAAGGTGTATATTCCACAAAATATTGTGTAGGCCTATCCAAGAGTAAAAGTAGACCAAATTAAACCAACCCTACCTCGATATTTACACTTAACAGTCGATAGAAATAACTCTGACCATAGACCTAAACATTTGGTAATATGCGTTATGGCTGGATCGCCTACATATGCCTATCAATACATATAATACGGAAGTGGAAGGGAGTTAATTAAAACAGGCTTTATTAAAAAAAATTAATAAGCACAACTTTGACTTGGTTGAGTTTAACAGTTTTACCTAAACAACAACATGACCCTTGTAACATTGAGATAGGCCTACATCATGTAATGGACAATAGTTTGTATTTTGATGGTTTGATGCTAATTATCAATATCACACTAGTACACCACTTGAGCCAATTCAAGTTACATAAGTAGCTAATTTTGATTGCTGCTACTTATCTCCTCCTGTATTTGACATATTTTGATGTTTTTACTTCAAATCCATAATATAGAAGCTATCGGGAACATTTATATACATATACACATACACAAATATATAAACACCTAATATATATAACAATTTTGAGCGTTATATAAGAAAAATCTGTGAGTGTAAAAAGTCGAGAAATGCCATCCCGTTATCATTTTCTATTTGAAAGCATTCCAATGTATTTTATTGTTCAAGTTTATTGGTTCAACACAAACATTAAAATGTATAAATCGTATTTTATTAAGATAAAACAATTTTATTAGAAACCAGCGGACATGAATGTTTGTCAATTTGATGGAAACAAAAACAAACCAATAAAGTGGGCGTTGACATACCTGAGCCAATGATTTGACAGTATTTTATCATAAATGTGAGTGTTGCTATTCACTGCAAAAGAAATCTTATCTACCATGCACCCTAAACTGGGTTATTAAACCACAAACCATATTTACGTATCTGTGTTAAACTTTATGAATAGAAACACTTGTAGATTAAATTACTGATAGATATCAACACAATATGTAATTTATCAACCTAGCGTGGTTGATAATTTCAGGAATGACATGTTTCTATGTACATAACAGTACTGAAACGATGATTAGACTTTTAAAAACAAGAATACCAGATTGTAGAAGGAAGAATGAAAAACAGCAAAAATGTACAGAAATATATTTAGAGTTTAATGAAAAAAACAAAAATTGTAGGACATGGCTCCCTTGGCAAAGCTTACAGCAACCCTGCATGGACTCCCGGGCTTTACCACTGAGCAGACATTTAGACAGAAAACAAACATTTATAATTTGAGCTAGTTTTGAGAATTTTATGAAAGCTCTCTTCAGGTGTGGGCAACATCACAATTTTTTTAATTTGCCTTATCATTCAGGCGCCGGATCTAAAATTTACCCAGATTATCACCCAGATGGGGTCCCATGACGGGCAGGGTCATGAGAAGAGAGGGTAATTTCTCCTTGGCCTGTCGCTAGAAGACAAATTTTAGACGTAGTGTGGACATGGACGTGGTCTTGGAGTCCTCCTTCAGAAAGTTTCGTGCACTAAGAGACGTCTATTAATGAATGAATACACTCGGAATTCATCGTTTTCCCTACTTTCATACGGACAATTAATAATATCTATGATGATGGGGTCCCATGGTGGGAGGATGATCAGATCAGGAGTAGGAGGAATCGGTGCAGTCTCCTGTGCAAGATTAATTTACAGGCCCTCTGATCAGTGGCGTAACGATGGGGCCTGGGCCCTGTGGCTTTCTGAGAGTACAGTAAGGCCTTTTTGGTTCCGGTCGCCAATTCCATTGTTGAATTTTAGATGTGCTCGTTTTTTAATTATGTTTTCCATTGCATTCTAAATGTTCTAAACGACAAAATAAATGATATGATATGAGTAGCAAATCCAGAAATGTTTAATAGGGCAGAGAGAGACTTTCACTCACTGATAAAAGGTCAATACCACCTCAGCACCATCATGGTTGGCACTGAGTTAAGAAAATTTATGATTACGGCACCTCTAAATGGCCGGAAATGGCACACACAGACGTAAAATTTAAAAATTTAGGGCCCCTTTAATTCGCATAAGGATATAATATGATAAGTCTATACAATCGATGTCAGAGACACATTATGCTGTTATGTATCAACAAATCCCTTTTGGGTCGGGGTGCTAGATCAAGGAACATGTGGTTAGGGGCTCTGCAGACCGCCACACGAGAGCACATAGGCGTTACGCCACTGCCTTTGATGTATAGTGTCAGCCGAGGCCAGTGATGGCGCCAGGACCTGCCAGACGGAGGGGCTAGTGAAGCGAATCGAGTCCCACTTGGCTGGGGCCAGGGGGATGCCCAGGGCCCCCGTTGGGGGTCCAGGGGGGTTCGACCCCTGGAAGCCACGGATATTTGACGAATTATGGCGAATTTTTATTACTTATTTGATAGGCATCGAGCTACTATAGGCTATGTTTTCTAATGTTGAAATCAGCTCACAACCAAAACATTTTGAATAAAACAAGAAAAAAAAGAGTATGCAATCTAACCATCTAATTTATTTTCCAGAATTTCATTCTGGAAAGTGAAATTCTACATTTTAGAAATTTTGCATGAAATCTGTCAACCACGCTGTCAAGGTCGAGATTGCTTCCTCTATCACGATGTATTCCAAGCATCATGAGGCTATTTAAACGAGCATTTGTCATAACAGAACGCAAATTATTTTTAA
>NW_022686322.1:2816791-2834174 GCF_011630105.1 Anneissia japonica
ATATCATATTATATTATATACATAATTATTTAATAATAGTTTGGGAGGAATAGAATAATATAATTGTACAATGTAGGTTTTAATATTTGAAGAAATAGTAGACACCATTAATAAATAAATAAAACATTCATCTAAGACAATGGGTTTATCAGGCAAAGCCTCCGTGGGTGCCTACGAGCATAATTATCAATGATTTCATCTATGTCTAGCTCTATGTCTCTGTGAATGTACAATAATATCAGAGCGTTAAATCGATATTCACCCATGTACTACCGTATACAAACGTTGAGACCGCTACACAACGGCCTTTGCTTCGAGATTTGAGCATGAAGGCAAGGCAAAAGCAGCTTTCTTAGCTACGTTTTTTGTCCGCTGATCGGTTAAAAAACGTATTTCATTTTTATTTTATCACTGAAAAACAACTACTGTAAAATGTTTAGCCCATAAATATGATGTGTGTGAAGAAAACATTAAACAATATTTTAATTTGGACCTTCAAGAAGCAGTTAAAAAGAAATGGCTATGAAATTTTAGGCGGTGGGGGCTAAAGCCTGTTTAGCCCCCCTCTAAATCCGCACCTGACCTCTGCAGCCCCACCATAGTTGGGGCTGAAGTGAGTTTAAGAATAGGCACCGCTCTTAGCGCTCAAAAATGGCACTCTCAGACGGTAAAAAATTTTCAGAGCAGTTTTCCTCAACATAATTATTGACTTTTCCCGATGACCTCTACCTAGACACCCTCTCCTCACGGTGTCGCGATTATATAAGCTATTATACATAGCTTTATATATATGATGTCTTTTTTTGATTATTGAATTTGACTTTGTTGTTTTGATTATGTATTATTCTGTAATTTAAGTATTCTTAGGGACCACAGTGGAAATAAGTTGCTTTTTTGTCCTTTTCTGTGTTTTTATCCTTGAATGTATTTTACTTATAATTACTTCTGAATGAATAAATACATAAATAAATAAGTCTAATCAATGACCTATAGTCTGTTTCTATGCTAGGAGTCGCAAAGCTCTAAGCCTGAACCCACAGCCCGAGAGGAAGTTTCATGAGAGGTGTAGTGCCCGGATCAACCACTTACTTCACATGCATTATATTATTAAAGATTTAGGCCTATATAAGAGAACAAATAGGAAAAAAGCTCTAATTTGAAAAGACATTTTCAAGCATGGTGCATTGATAGCTGTTCTAGCTAGGCCTAGTACTTCATTCCGTAATTAACAATAAAATAAAAAACCGTCTTAGGTCTCCGTCCCGTCTTTTTGCCTTCTTTACATCGTGATTTATGAAGTCGTTGGTAAAAAAAAAAATCGGCGTCAGGGATATATAGCGTTGTGTTCGTCGTAAATCAATAGAAAATTCAAAATAAGTGGTAAAATAATCGAGCTCTAATTTCGCCCATTGCTGGATCCGCCACTGAATTCGTGGGTGCACTTCCTTTTTTTCTCTTTCCTCTCTTTACCTAAATTTTTTCTGCCTTTCTTATTTTTCAGCTGGACTGACGGGGGGTGGGGGCCTCGTGTTCCCCACTGGATTAGCTGCGGACGGTTGGGGCTGACGTGAAAACATTTTGGGAATATGGACCTCTATGTGCCAGGAAATTGCACTCTCATACTTTAATAATCTTACCGGTAATGATATCAACAATACAACACAACAATTATGTTTCTTAATGCAATTTAGGGGGTGCGATCACACCGCCTACACCCTCCCTGCAACTGCCCCAGGTTATATTCATGCACCGAAGTGGAAAGTTTAGCCTAAAATGTTGATGTTGATTGTTGAATGCTCTTTAATGATATTTCAATACCAGAACATAAGGAATTCCACCCTTTAACTTTTAAACAGAACATCACGTAGCTTCAGGCCCATTATAAATTTATATATCCTTAGGCCTAACTCATAAGGAAGTCCATTCTTCAAATAGTTAACATAATAAATAGTACATTACATTCTAATTGTTTATCAAAATGTTCGATCCAATTTCCAAGAAATTACGTTTTATGCACGCACCGACGTGGAAAGTTTAACCTAATAATCTTAGTTAATAATATTGAATGGTCTTCTTTAATCATATTACAGTCTGATATGACCACAACATAAGGAAGTATATTTTTTTAAATATTTAGCATAATATAGTACAGAGAATTCAGACTTTTTTTGGAATATATGGTCACTTTTCATGATAGATTACATCCACAGGGTACCCCTAAACCAAATTAAAAAAAAAAAAAAAAATGAATAAATTGCGTTTTTCCAAATCACGACAGACTTAGTGGATTACTGGTTAAAATGCAAAATTTTAAATCACAGAAAATCACAAATAGGCCTATATATTCAGTACATTCTCGACCGTCATGGAAACGTGGACCTTACAAAATTTGGTTGGGTGCCTAGGCACCCATCGCACTACCCCACCCCACCCACGGGCCCGGAAACTTTACATTTGACTTTTGCCAATTAATAAAGTATTACAGTATATGGGATTATATGTATCTTATTAATTTCTCAGTATTTTTCTTTAATTTGTTTTCCATTTCCAACGCTGTTTGATTTAAAATTCACATACCATTCATGCTGCTGTTTTTCTGACACCTTATTCATTTTCAGTCTCTAAGTGCTCGGTGGTCATTTTTACTTTCTTTTCAGATGTATCAAAAAATGCAGTGTTTTGGTAAGTTTTAAGCTCTAGATCAACAATTAGGCACCCACTCCAACAAAGACCTTTTTTTTCATAGCATTCGTTAAAATAATGAAATAATTCATTAAATAAAAAGCAATAATTAAAATAATAGTTTTCGCTTTAGTGTGATTTTGAAATAACAAAATATAATTTAAAAAAAAATGATATATGCCTTTCAATAAAGTTATAAGAATCAACACACATGTATATCCTCCCTGTGATCAACAGAGTACGTTATCATAGTACATCGATCAGCCGATTTAATTAGTCTCTTTTTAACTAATAAGCCTACTTTGACAATGCAAAAAAGCATTGCATTTATTTTGTCTATATTTTTGTCTTTGGTTGAGGTAGGTGGCATTTTTGACAGAAAAGAGTTGGAATACGCCAAACCACCAGACATTGCAATCATTTTATATTTAAAAAAATATTTTCTCTCTCACTCAGACCTTCGCTATGGCGAAAGTCTGTATCCTCCGCGCCTGATCATCATCTACAAACTCCGCAAACTGCGCGAAGCTCTGAATCTGCGCCTGATCATCATCTACAACCTTCGCTTTCCATTTTTTTCCTCTCCGAGACCCACACTAGCAGTGACCCATGTAATAGTTTGATTGTAAACTGCACAGCGACTTTTATAAGATACCAGCATTTGATATTTCTTTTACAAATTATTACAGTACTCAACATTGGTATTACAGTACATCGATTTTTGGCAGATCCAGGGATTCGAGAGGAGAGGGTCTAGCTTTATGCCACGTCTGGACAGCTGGAAATGTCAATTTTTTTTCTTCATTATTTGTTATTTTGAAAAAAAATTATGGGGGCCCGGGCCAGCTTCCACCTCCTCTTTGAATCTGCCAACGGGTTGTCATCCCTATAAATTTTCGTCAGAGTGGGCAAATGAGACTTTTAATATTTGAGACAAAATGAAATACACAAGACTTGTGTAGCCCAAGGCTGACTGACCCAAAATCTCTAAAATATGGTTCTGTTTTAAGTTTATGCCTATAATTTTACATATTTTAAACAGTGAAATATAGGCCTATATAAAATATTGTTCGATCATGGGGGTTCACCTAAAACAGTGTTTTCAAGTTGTCCGGTCTGTTAAAAATTTTACATCAACTGCAAAAATTAGCACATATGAATTGACAATTTTTTTTTTTTTTTTGTAAACTTGCTCGTAACCTAATACAAAAGTCTGGAACCACTTTTGACAGTGACAAGCTAATAACACAAAACACTGTATGTTTTTCATATCAATTTATCATTTTTCTTACAAAAATGGACAAAACTAAACAATAATTTATCAACAGACACAGATAAAACGTTGAGCTTCAGAAGCAAATGTCCATAAGTCAGACTCCTACCACCTGAATTTCAATTTCTAACAGAGCAAGCACTCATAAATTTGTAAACTCTTATACATTAATTACTGTATGTAATAATTGGTCGATCTTATTAATGTTACATTCAACAATTGACCCTTTATCTGTATTTATCTACTGTGCCTTTCACAAATATAATACCAACATTATGGGAAATGAGAAAATATTTCTTAAATAGAGAAAATGGAATATTTCAAATTGGGATGCATATAAATTTTAAGGTGTTCAAATGATTGACTATTTTGAAGATGCTATTGAAAAAAGTATATTGCCTGATACAAAATAACAAAGCATTTGGTAATGTGCAAATGTAAACTAACTTGGGGCACTTTACAACAATAAAATAGATTGAAGGCATTTTAAACCTGACCGATGTTTGCAATACATGACCTTAGCAGATCTATCAATTATAATAAACACTAACTCATAGATAATTCAAAGTGGACAATACAAGTAATTGTTATTTTTATATTGTGCATGAAACTAGAAATGCTGCAATAAAAAAGAATCAACAAACATTTAAATTAATATACAAATAAAATGGTAATTTCAAATCTTTAGAAATATATTTCTGATTTAAACTTAAGTAGACACAATATTTTTAAAACTGACAATAGAACACTGTGCATGAAATACAATATAATGTTATATATAGCAGGCGTTATACACTTGATCATTGTGTACACTACAAGAGCTTTACCACAAATTTAATCGCATTAGGCTTTGATTTGGTCTAACTTGCATACTTAAATATATATCAGTGACATTAAACCTCTACATCTGTCAAATCAATTTCTTGAAGCCCAGATAAAGTTGACAAATATTGGTATCTTATTGAGGAAAACCGAACGCACACACAAATTGTGGTGATGTCCAGTTAAAAATATCTCATTACTGTAAGGAAATGGCACAGTAGTTTTATTTTTAAATGTTTAAATTAAGTGCACAATTTACAGAGATACTGTGATTACATCTACGAAAAAAACACTTAGGAACATTCAGTTAAAACAATAAACTGCTCATTAAAAGATTATATACTAACCTGTTTTTACTAAAACAGAAAAAAAATACTGATTTAACAGGTTGACTTAAGAGTAATAATGGAAAAAAAATGTTAAATTTATTTACTAGCCAATGAAAAGTTCTCTGCAAATTATTAATTTTGGTTTAACTGAGAAATAAATTACTAGTTTCAGTTTATAAATTTAATATGAATAATGAATTTAATGCAAACAATTTATTTAAGAATATATAAATGTGCTGAAATTTCAATGATCTGAATTAATATCAAGTAAATTAAATAATTTTTTGCAATTAATTTAAAGACAGGGTTAATCTGCAGTTTATATGATCTGGATCATAATTATTGAAGTGATATACAAATTTTAAATTTCAACAACATTACTAATGGTAGGGGAGATATTGAAATCATTCTACAAATTTTCCCAATCTTTGGCATTCAAGTATCTTCAAAGCTTATCGCATTTATCAGTTTTTAGAAGGGGTCAAAATCTAGCGTACAAATAAATAAACTGATGAAAATTCACTATTTTAAAGATTTTTTTTTACAAATATCAATATTGTTAAATTGTAAATTGTGAGATAAGGAGGATTATACAGAGTTTAATTGTTAAAGGTAAACTTACCAAGTATATTTAGAAACCAAATGCACACAAGCAAATGTGATTGTACTCAGGTGAAGTTAACTACATACAAATTATGTTAAGTACCAACCTATTGTGGAAAAAGCTCAGCAAAATCTGCTCATGTGTAAACAATTTTTCAGTGATTTTCAAAAAGCTGAATTTGCACTGAAAATTTTGAGTGCAGTAGTGTGTGTAGCCGAGTTGTGCCATGCAAGCTTACGGAATAAAATTTACTAATTTTAGATTCTTAAAATAGAATAAATCGCCATAACATATTCACATTGCTTACAATATCACAATCAACGTCTCTTATTCATGATTTCATAACATACAATTGTTGCACCCTTATCTTTACTGCTTCCAATTCCAATCACTATTCAAAACTGACAACACAAACGCTGTATTATAAGATACAAAAGAATATTCAATTTTAAGACAAATGCCAACATGCACATAATTAGAGAAAGTGGCAATTGTATGTTTCTTTAATCAACCATATTAATTTTTATGGATTGTAGGTTCAAATCCACTTGATTATGACTAACAAAAACAAAAAACACACTTCATGATGAATCACAGAAACTACAAGCTTTGTCAACCCCATCAAATTTGATGTGACAAATAAATGTGATATACCCATCTTTGGATGTAGTATAAAATCATCATGTCTATATATGGGCACATCACACAACATTGCCATGTAAAATGCAACAGTGTGGACAGGGAATAATAGCTGAAGTAATTAATTAAAATAAAGTCTGTTAAACTTTTGACATTCACTTTGAACGAATCCATCACACTGAACATTTTGCTCTCAGTTTCCACCATCAATTTCAGTGACAAAGGTAAAAGTTGATTTCTGACACTTTGAAAAGCCAAAAAAATGAAATGAATTTAAGAGTGAATATTAAGGATTAGACTCTATATTTAAAACTAACAAAACATAAAACCGACAAATATGCTGTTCTTTTGTCTTTATCTCGCAATCAAATGCATGGTTACATATGACCTATGATGATCAATATTCCAGTAACATAATAAGGATTTTCTTTATTTTAAAATTATGAAATACCAGTAATGGAAATGATAGGATCAAACTTATGTTCTAAAGGTAGTAGCCAGTATCCAATAATATGGGACATTTTTGAGAGTTTTAAAATGATGAAGAAGTTGATAATGATGATTTTGTTGTTATGTTGATGCTGATAATGATGGCGATCGTGCTGTTGCTGATGATAATGATGATATTGTTGTCATTGTTGATGATGTTATCATGATGATAATGATGTCAATGATGATGTCAAAGTGATGATGGATGATGATAAGGACAGTGATGCTTTTGGCAATTGTGATATGATTTTGATAATAATAGTGATAATGGTAATGATGATAACAGTGATAAATGATTAAGATAATCATAAGATGCAGTAATTGGCAATAATGATGATAAAGATGAAGCCCTATACAGCCTGCATACTTTTGAGCCCACTATATATTCAGGCATTTCATATGATCTGAAGTATTAAAATATTAAAGTAATAGTAATTTATACAGCGCCTTTCCTTGCATTTCAAAAGTAAAACTGCTGCTACAGAATCCTATAGAGGTGGTAAATGTAAACAAGAAAAATCAATGTACAAGAAGAAAACTAAAGTTTTGTCCACACTATCAAATTTCTTTGACAAAAACAGCTGGACAAGGTTTAAAAATGCAGTAATGATATACAGTGACTGCTGTGCTTAACTTGTCACCTCTCATCCATTTTCCACCATCACTACCCTCCAATATCCATTTCTCTCAGCTCCATTTCCATATCATCGCTCCCCACCCCCTCCCATCAATTCACATCTCTCTTTATTAAGATCAAACGGTTGTAATCTTGTATGACAAACTGAAAACCAATGCACAAAGGTTATATGAATATAATGTACCTATATTGAAACACCCATTACCATGAATTTTATATCACCAGACTTCTTTGTTTGGTTAGTCCAATATTTTGAGTTCTTACAACAAATTATGTTACTAATAATATTCATGGTCAATCTTTCCTTCTAATACACACTGAGGCCCTTCCGACCAATTGGAGCCAGTGAGAAATCTTTGGCAAAACCTGCTGACTCACCATAAAACCTTCAATCATACACATATACATATATAAAAAAAAACAATACTCACTCACAATAAAACATGTTCACTAAAAAAAACATAACTGGACTAAAATCTTGTGCAAATTTCACCATGTTTCTGCCATCAATTTCAATTCTAATAAAACAAATCTGCATGAATATCAGATTCTTTGTTATTGGTGGAATAATGCGCACCTATTTCATAATCTGGAAATACTCAACGTATAATTTTTTTTTTTTATAAAGGAACAGATGTAATATCCCCTAAAGCTACAATGGTACAACCAAAATCAATGAAGAGAAAAATCAAGATTTAAGACTCTACCATTCTTATCCAGGTAAGCACATTGGTAAAATTGATTCCAAGGGACGTTTAACCATTGCATAGAATTACAAGCACACATTACATTATGTGCCACTGGCAATTTTATTCTGTACTTAAAAATTTTTGTAATTTACCCGTCTTCACCTTCTGAAACATCATTAAAAATCTTTTCTGTCAAAATCTAGAGTATACCTGAAAGGGTTTTAATTCAGATTTGAAGTAAAAAATAATAGGACCAATAAAAGAGTGCGTTTACTAATTATCTTAATCACTTGAGAACTAAATTTCTCAACATGTTGTGATTACTACTCTTCTACATCACAAGATAATTTCACCTCTACGTTGAGTTTGGAATGGGAAGTTCTGATTGGTTTTTTTCAAGAGTTATCGCTTATTTTCCTGGTAATTGGGAAAAGGTATTTGATTAGTAATTAAGATGAGTTAATAAAGTTGGATGACATTTACCATCATCACAGAAAGTAATCTGGTTGTGGCTTTTTGGCTGGGATACCTCTTGACTCCTAAGGAAAGAAACATATATAAATTTCTAATTATTTATTTATTTATTTAATTTCACATTAAAACAAGAGCCCAACATTAAAAAATTAAAGAGTATATATGCCTATACTGTCAACCCCCTCCCACTAAGCTATATGTTTGTACTCTTGTGAAAATGATGAAAGGTATGGATGGTCCCTTGTGAAAAAACTTCCCAGAATTAATGAGATGCTTTAGTTAAATAGGAGTCCATCCATTTTGAGTACAAAACACAGCTTACTCTTTTCTGTGATCCCATTCCTTCCCTTGAATGAATACACGATAAAATTATTTTTGGTACTTTGAGGTCTTTATTTTATTTTCTTTATAAAAGGGTACACTGTCAATCCCCTCCCCACTAAATCATATGTTTTGCACTCTTGTGAAAACGATGGAAAGTATGGCTGGTTCCTTGTGGAAATATAGATTAAAATTCAGTGGTAACTTTATGGTTAAGATGTTTTATCACCATATAATCCCAATCCAACTTAAAACATATTGAAATACAATTATTGCTATTTAAACAAAAATTACACAAGAAACAGCTTTTAACATTATAGAGCCTCTGGGAATAAAAACTACGAATGAAGTACTGGTAATAATTAATTTTTATTTTATTTTAGTGAAAAAATACAAACACATTTTTAGGCTTAACTATGAAAGAAGTAATGCAGACAATCTATCTTATTCATCCTAAATTCTGGAGAATGTTTGAACAAGCATTACCTGTGGGGCTGCTTCAAATATTGTGAAGTCTTTCTGTAAATGTTCATCAAGTTCCAGTATGGCTGCCACATTACCACACCTACAGAGGGAACAATATATATGAAATAGAACAAAAGACAATCTATAGTAGAATGTACCATGAATGTGGCCATTATTATTACAGTATTTTCATTAACCTCATTGTGATCACTACAGTTTCATTATCACTACCACCATTATCATCAGCAACACCATAAAATCAACATTGTTTCCAACATACAACAATTTTCAAATAATTATCAAACCACCCCCCCCCCCCAAAAAAAAGATATCAAACCCCCCCCCCCCCCCAAAAAGATATAATTTTGAATTACTAAATTACAAATAGCGATGGAAATTATCTTACCTATAGCAATAGTTGGGTGCTGACCAGACTGTTAAAACTGTTTCATTAAAGTGCCATTTATACCCCTCCATAACAAGCTGATGGGCCCGACATATCATCTCCACATCATTAGTCTCATTAAATAGCTGAACGACATCGCTACCAAATAAGTAACCAGCACCTCTTGGACTTACCCCCCAACCTTGTGTATCTAAATCAACAAAAACAATAAATTTTGACTATTCACACACAGAAAATATAAACTATGCAGATATATTGATGCGAATTTATGTGCATGCCCCTAATTATGAGTAAAATCTCGAATAGAAGCCAATAGAAGCCCTTATGGCTGCTTCTTTTTTTAGGACCATTGGATGGGCTTCTTTTGAGATGGCCTTCTCTTCCAGATGGGATTCTTTTCGAGATTACTTTCGCAAAGAGGGAGGCTTGCAAAGTAAGGGGGGTGGGGGCTTCTTCCAAAATGAATGCTATATATATTTGGAATTGATGGTATATGACATATTCCAACTACGGATTTCGAAGTTCTGTTGTATTTTTTTACTTTTAATCCTGCAAGTGCAATAAAATAATATTGATACTGGCTATCATAATTATCAAAGATAACGTCAGTCTGAATGTAAGTAATATTTTGAAAAGAAGCCAATACTACCTTGATTAGAAGCACATGGGCTTCTTTTCATGATGGGTTTCTTTTCAAGATTATTTTTGCAAACTAAAGAGGGGGCTTCTTATCGAGATAGGATTCTGCTCGAGATTAAGCCCACTTGGCTTCTAATTGAGGTTTTAAGGTATTAGGAGAAAAATGAGAAACCCCATATGATTAATGTACTTGGTTGTTACGTGTTGGGCAAACTTTGATGCTACATGCAGCCTTCACTAAATTTTGTATATCTTAAGTTTTCTGCCTACTCACCCTCTGGATCGGACCACAAAAGGTCGCACATAGGGCCGTCGTGAGGCACCTCCTGTTTGCGATCAATAATACGTATTTGGTCAAGTGTGTTGATAGATGGAGACAGGCCACCATGTACACAGAAAATCTAGTGCGAAAGAAGCAAAACCAATGGTTTTTTTATTTATCTTGACACTGTTTGGCCACCCACCAACTCCTCACTGTATTGTATATTTCAGAGAAGTTGCAGGACTATAGTCTTAGCTGTACCCTATTTTCTTTCCCTTCAATTTCGAATAGTATTACAGTACCTGCCCCTATTTGGTGATCAGATGACGGTGGTCTAGTGGTTAAGACACCAGGCCACTTATCTGGAGGTTGTGGGTTCGAATTCCGACCTGAATCACTTGCAAGATTTTTTTTGGTATTTGGAAAGTATTTGGGAACATACTGTTAGCACTCAGTACAATAACACATCAAGCATAAAAGAAAATCATTCCTAACTTTCATACTACTGCCTTGTAAGTTGATTTTTTTATGAACACATCTTCAGAAAATGCCTTCTACAAATTTTAGAGGTGGCGCTCTGTTTTGTAATATATGCATATTACTCACCTTTCCATCAATTATTGCTGACAGACTGAGGTAGTCAAAGATTTCCGTGCAGTAACGCCAAACTGTTATGGACCCATACTTTCGAAGACATTCGTCATAGAATCCGTATACTTGCGTAATTTGCCGACTTTCATGGTTACCTCGGATAAGTGTTATTCTGTCTGGATATCTTACCTATGATAAAAATTAATAAAAAATTAGCAAAGAAAATAATAAAGAACGTAAAAATAATTTGATAACATACCATATCAAAATATTATGGAATATCTATTTCCAACATTTAAGAAGCTGTCTCCTACAAAATTGTAAAAAACTGTTTGGCACAGTTGAAATGGTTTGGTTTTCCAACCTTGAGTATGTTAAAAACTTTGGCCTTTTTATCTTGTCATTAGGTGTGTGTTACTGCAACATATCTCAGTAGTATATTTAGAAACTACACTAGAGTACATGTAATGTGTTTTGTACAATCAGCATTATTTCTTCAATCCTACCTTGAGTGCTAATAACAATAAAAATGTCTCTACACTGTAAAATCCTCTGTCAACAAAATCTCCTAAAAAAAGATAATTCGTGTCAGGCACATCACCTCCAACCTGTAAACAGAAGATGAAGAAAAACCATCAATAGTGTTATCAACTATTTTCATGTCTCATGCAAGACATACAGTACTTTACACATTCTGATGCTTGCCTGTAAGACTCAACAATAATTGATTAGGGTTTGCAATTGTTGTAGGCATACCTGATTAATTTACTGATTTGAATATTTTACTGATTATATTTACTTGACTTTTTACAGTTAGCTTGTTAATTAACATTGTCCTTTAATTAGTAATGAATTTAAGGTTTGGCTTTTGTAGTAAAATGTTTTTAAAAACTAATAGAGGAATTCGGCGATGGTCGTCACGTGACCTAACTTGGGTATTGGATGTACTCTAAACAATGGAGTGGCACAGTGGAGTTTACTATGGTAGCTGTCCCGTGTTATTGCAGTACTTGTCCTTTTGAATGCAATTTAAGTTACTCTAAGTCTATTGTTGATGTCCCAAAATTCACCACTGAAACTTTTTGACTTGTCGTCCAAGGGAATTTGAAATTTTTCGACAAATGTTAGGCCTAGGCCCCTGCATATCTACGGCCTGTTTAGGTATGCATGAGGGTCTTCGACCTGCGGACTACGCTATGATTTCTAGGCTAACTAAGGATTACGAAGTGTCACATACATTTCAAAGCATATAATGCAAGGAGAACACTAGAATAAGTAAACAAACACTATTTTGAACAATCGTATTGCCTTTCCTTGCCATGTATTTCTCACGTTAACAGTGGGTGGTTGTTTTCGAAACCATAACATTATCTTTCCCAAAATGTCATTAAATTTTAGAGGTTTTCTTTACTTTTTTTGGTAGACAGCAATAATGATAATATTTATTTGGCAAATTAAAGTACAATCTTGCCAGGAGCAAGGACTAGGTATACACTAAAACAGAAAACTGCTCTTACTCCTCAAAAAAAGTAAATCTTTAATATATACTGTTAAAGATATACTATTTGGGTAAATAAATCTTGAAACCACCTAAAAATGTATAAACATACAGTAGAATTATTCAATTATTTTGGTTACAAAAATTCTTAAATTCATTATCAGCCAATTTAAGGGTCTATGGAAAAATTATAGACCCAGAATATATTCTGGTTTTAATCTTAATTAAAAAATTACTAGCAATTAACAAAATCAGACATGACTGGCATGTAACTAGAAGGACCACTGATTACACTTGAAAGAGATAAAATTAATAGCTAAGAATACTTCAACATAATCTTTATTGAATATGGAGAATGTGAAAACTCAACATACTTTAAACAGTTCCTTTAGGTCATAAAACTGGCCATGAATGTCACCACAAACTGTGACGGGTGAGTCTACTCTCTGTACATTCCCTTCTTCCACTAGTATTTCCCTAAAGAAGTAAAAAGAAAGAGTTACAAAGAGAAGTACTTTATCAAAATAGTGCAACGTCCAATTCTTTTGACTATACAAAAGGATAAGATCCATATTCATGAATAAAGGTGCCAAACCAAATTGCATAACATTCACTTCTTTGACTACACAGAAAAAAAGCTTATAAAATTGATGATAAAATGCAACATAGGCAACATTTTATGCGGTTCAACATTTGCTGTCTTTGTCTAACATTTATCTGAGAACGAAACATAAAAAAGATTTATAAAAGGATGGGATAAGGACATGTGGTGCAAAATTCTCTTGATCAACAAATGTTTGTTTCAGTTGGAAATAACAATCTGCTGCAACATTTTGGTATGCCAAATAATGTTTCCCTAAGGAGCTAAACAAAACATGATGCGTGGGCATTCCCTTTTTTTAACAGGTGAAGAGATTTTATGAAGGTACCAAAGCAATAATATTGCAACATTTCCTTGTTTGTTTAATACATGTAAACAGATGTATAAAACGAAGGGAAAAATATGAATATCATCATGGTGTAACACACCCTCTGTGAGTAAATATTTCCCGTGTCTGAATCTAGGATAGTTATGGGCGATTCCATTATTTTCTTTTATGTTAGAGAATAAAAAATCAAATTTCCATGACCTTTTCTTCCAAAAATTCACAGTAATAATGTCTGTCTTAGATTTTTATTCCACTAATTTTAATGACCAATTCCATAGTTTTTGTGTAATCTTCCTAACAGACAGGCCAGACTGAGAGACAAACAGTACTGAATAAATAACCTTCTTTGAAGGAGGTAGTAATAAACAAAAACCAGAAAGCACTATAAATTACAGGGTAACACCTCAATGAGTGGTAAATAAATATGAGCTTTTCTATTCATCACTAGTAGAAGGTGTTTATCAATTCCAAATTATTATCACGTAAATTAATATGTACTGGTATCTTGGACCATGACAAGTCAATACTTGATATTTTGTTCTTAAATACATTAAAAAAATATATTGAAAATTTGCTTTATATTTAAATTGAAAGAGTATGGCTTACCTGGCTTTAGCACAAAGTGCCTTCACCTCACTTTCTTTAATAATTTCACATCTTCTTAGCTGTTCTATTTGCCTGTATAAAATTTTTATTAAAAACAATGATTTTTGGATCTTGGGATCCTTTTTTTCACCTTCCAGTTAGAAATAATGTCGAAAGGCACAAGGTTAACCAAAATATTTCATTTTAATAGTGAGTAATAATTGCATATTGAGTTTACAACAGCTACTGGGTCTTCTGGGCTTTATCTTAGAAATTTAATATACTGTAAAAATCTAAAAACCTGAAGAAATTTATTAAAACTTTGAATTGTTCATTTACAATAATGGTGATGGTAATGGTGGGATATTTGTAGTGCGCCTTCCACAACAAAATCGTCTCAAGGCGCCGTAAAAAAAGGTAGGACCAAGAATTTAAAAGAAATTAAATTATATTATATCTTATATTAAAGAGCCTATATTAATCAGAATATTTTTTATTTATTATAAGTTAAATAAATATAAATAAATGAATAAAGTAAATAAATAAACAAATAGAAAATAAATAAATAAATAATTGATAAATTAAGCCTTCAAAAACAATTGAAGCAGTTATTGGTCCTTCATGGCACATGGTACTGTAGCTTTGAATAAAATTTAATGCAAGTAATATTTAAAAAACATTTAGTTTAACAAATTATCGTAAATCTTATATTCATAGATTGAATTGTGTTACTTGCCTGTCTAAATCACTGCAATCTGTCATACTTATCCAATTCTTTTGTTTTCACTTCAACAGTGGATATACTCAGCTCAAAACTTCAGCTGGGCTGCAACTGAGAACAATCAGAGAATTTTACAATTAACTGATCTAGAAAATAACAATAATTTCTAACAAAATAAATGATAACAAGATATTTCTACTCTGAAACATGACAACTGTGATTCTGAATTCATTAATTTCTATATTTTTGAAGTAATATGTCACTATAAACGTAGTGGCCATGCATAGCATAATTATGTTTTTTGGCATAATTTGGACCTCTGTAGCACGTAGAATACTGTAATTTAGAATTGATGTAAATTTCATTATATTTAGAAAAATTAATTGCAAAGAAAGTCTGAGAGTGCCATTTCCGAGAATCTAGCAGTGCTAATTTTTAAAATGTTCTCACCTCACCTAGAAAGGCAATTAGATGAGGGAGTGTGTCAACGAAAATGTTTAATCCGATTTTAGCCAAATATGCTATTTTGAACGCCATAAGTACAGTAGTGCATACCTGACTGTTGTGTATCAAAATGTTAGTTAAATCCATGGCAGTAGTGTATACTGTATATTTGTTGTGCACAGTTTGTTACTTTTGCACATTTTGAGCTGCTGTGTTCTTTCCAAGTTGTTTCTAACTGTGCGCACAGTTTTCTTTCAGCAATTATCTTAAAACATAACATTTCAACTTCATATTAACTGATACTGATATTAACTTATGATTCAACATAATGTATTTTCTGGGAGATACACAGCAATTTTCCGATGTTTTAAGTGATCGAAATTTGCAATAATAAAAGATAGGCCAGGTGTGTGTGGGACACGTACAATGAGAAAAAAATAAGAATAAAAATTGCAATTATTAAAGGATTTAGTCACTACCTAAATAAATATTATTTAAATCTCATAGTCTCATCAGGTCTAGCCTAGGCCCCACCTTGTTACAGGATACAATATGCTATGGAAATGGGCCTACTAAACGTTAATAGTACCGTAGAGTTTTGAATAACATACTGCTGGTACATTTTAATTACAAATTCTTGTAAATTTCAGAAAGAACCATTAATAAAAAAAATATTTATCAAGCTCTACATTAGCTGTTGCAAGTAATCAGGGCCGGCTTGCCCAATATTCTTTGTGTTGTGAGGAAAACTTGGTTTAGTGAGGTCTGAGAGCATCCACTTCAGCCCCACCTTGGTTGGTGAACAACTTTTTTGGCACCTCTGATCGCCCGCAAATAGATGCTGGCAATCTAAGCCGCTATACCTCTCCCTCAAGGGGGCAGCCAAATACAAACGTTAGCACGGAACTACTGTAGAGTCTATGTTGGAAATATGGCTTAAAATATTTTTTTCACTTTCTGAGGGGTGCTTATTCAAACGGGGCGCTTATGAAAACAGAATGGAAATTGAGGGGGCGCTTATGGAAATAGATGAAAATCGAGGGGTTCTTATGGAAAATTTTTAAATTCAAGAGGCACTTTTTGAATGAAAAAGATTATATTAGGCCATCACGCATGGTGGTTAGAAAATATAATCGTGCAGAGAAAATGGCTCATTACAAGAATGCGTGAATACTGTATTTACATAACAGCAAAATAGCAGATGCTAGTGGTTAGCTTGTTGGCCATCGGACGATTGAGATTAGCAGGATGGCAGGATCATTGTATTTTTTCTTGAAAACTAGATGGGAATGTGCAAGAGAAGTATCCTCATTTTGATATTGACTGAAGAAGAATGTGTTTCCACTCTACAGCTCAAATCATCCCAACAACCACAGTCCCAGTATTGATTGGATTATTGACTTGCTAAAAAGAAAATCTTATGAGGGGCGCTTATTCAAATTAGAAGGGGGCGCTTATTCAAACGGGGTGCTTAAGGAAATTTTCACGTTAGGAGGGGCGGTAATTCGAGAGGGGCGCTTATTCAAACGGGGTGCTTATTCGCGCGAGTACGGCACACATGTTTAAAGCCATAGTAAATACTGAAATTGAAGAGGGAGGGCCTCCTTCACTTGAGAATTACATAGTACTGTATAGTATGGTATGTTGTATGCATACCAATAACAGTTACAATTTGAGCAGATTTTTTTTCTTTTTTAATTAATTAATTTTTCACTTCACTTTTTACGATTTTACATTCGTAAAATTGGGAATTTGTTTAATCAGAAACCGAAAGGTCCACTGATTAATCTCAGATAAGAAAGTATAATACATACTCCAAGTATTGAAATACACGCCATCGTGTTGGGATTCAATATTTCGACATTAATTATGTCATCATCAGGA
>NW_022686322.1:2834219-2839711 GCF_011630105.1 Anneissia japonica
TTTAATAGGCCTTTTTCACGAATCGGTAGACATCTTGAAGTGATGACAAACATTGCGAATCAGCGGTGCGTAACCAACAGAAATAAGATAAGCTTTTGGGCTGATTTTTTGACATCATGTTATTTAAAAAATAATAACTCTATAACGGGGCGCCGTATCCAAAAAAAATTTCCAGCAAAATGTTCTTAAAAGACTAGTCTACACCACTATATGATTGAAAAAAAATTGAAAAATTTTGTTGACCTCTGAAATCAAGATTGAAAAATAAAAGCCTACAGTATCTCAGTAGTGTATAAATAGGTATATGCATTACAGTGCTGTAGTACTAGTAATACTCTGAACTAGCATTGTTTTAGTTACCATATGAGAGTTTCCTGTGTTAAAAACATGATTTACTATACTATACCTCTTTATAAAACATAACTTGTACTTTGTAATAAGAGAAATATGTATATTATCGCTACTTGGAACAGTAACAACTCGAAAGTCCTATGCTACTGCACTGTAATGCATTGGCCTATTTTAATACACTACTAAGATAGGCTTTTCTTTTTCAATCTTAATTTCAGAGGTCAAAAAAATTTTTACATTTTTTTTCAATCATATAATGGTGTAGACTGGTCTTTTAAGAATATTTTCCTGGAAACACTTTTTGGATACGACGCCCCGTTATGGAGTTATGATTTTTTAAATAACATGATGTCAGAAAATCAGCCCAAAAGCTTATCTTATTTCTGTTGGTTACGCACCGCTGATTCGCAATGTTTGTCATCACTTCAAGATGTCTACCGATTCGTGAAAAAGGCGTATAAAGTATGGTATTCGTTTCTTATTATTATTATATATTATATAAAGCTAATTTGGATTTTATCTATTATATCATAATTTATATATAGGCCATATATATTTAAATACGTATACATATATATATATCATTTATTTAAGAATAGGTTGAAAATTGGTTTCCTCCACTATTAAAGTATTTCATACATATGATTTTCGTTTCTTAATTCTATATAGGCTACTCAAATAGGCTAGGCCCCTAGTTAGTAGCCTACAGTAGGCCTAGACCTTAGCCCTCACTAGCTACAGTAGGCCTACCTACAATATTAGTAGAGTATACAGTGTCAGTGTACCTAGGCTTAGTAGTAAAGACAGCAGTAAGTCCTAGGTCTACTAGGCCCTACTTACAAGGCTTACAGGTAGGCCCTACTTACTAGGCTAGCTGTCAGTAGTGGTGCCTTCCTAGGGCCTAGGCACCTACCCCCTACCTACAGTAGGCCTAGGCTAGTCCTCTCTCTAGGCTAGTTTCGACACTGCTTGTTTTACATGAATGTTCACAGAAAAAAAAACATGAACGAATTACAAGTATACATCAATAATTGTACTTACATAATCAACACAAACTAAGACAGTTGTTTCACAACATGAGAGAGTTAATACATTAATAAGCTAAGATCATTGAAAATTACCACACAGACAAAATTGATCAACCTTGATCTCGCTCTCTCTCACACCACACAAAATTATGTGGAAACGTGTTGTTACGTCATAAGTTTATGTGTAGATTAGCCTCCAGAACGAATTAGACGTATTCGATGGTCGTTCTTCGTTAAACCACGCCCACCTGCGCAGCGGTAATAAAACTCTCAACGATGACGACCACCAGTTGAATAGAAAACTTGTAATACTCGACAAAACAAAATGGCTGTATAGTTACCGCGATACACGTTATTTGGTTTATCCGACTCTCCCCCACACAATACTTGTTTCAATGAACTATGTACAGTATACGTTTTCTTTGATGATGTGTGGAAATAAATGAATAAATGAAATGAAATGAAAACGTTGCGTAATCAAGATTGCTTCAACTTGTGGTAGTATGGGTTTTTCGTAAAAAAATTATTTTCATCCAGTTTTTTAATTCTGTTGTTAGCCTACAATTTTTTGACTCCATGTGGGTAAATATATAAATTTTTATTTTATGAAATTTAATCTAAGTTATACTACGCAAATGTTGTTTATAAAGTCACCAATCGGCCATTTTTTTAACTTAACGCTGATTATTAAAGCATAGAGATATAATAAGAATACTAAAGCGCTAACTGCAATGTATTCGATGTTCGAAATACACAGAGCTGTGTGTGTACCATCCAATATGGCTGCCATACGTTTAGCCAATTATTACTCCAATTTCGCCTAAGCGCCATCATTTACACAAAAATTCAGCACAGTTAGTTACCCGTATGTTTGAAACTCGAGCGTTGCGGTGTATAATTGGTGTAATGTACACGATTTTGATTTTCATTCCTTGGTACTTTATTTTTAAATAAGGTGCTCCACTTATCCTCGTTTTGGCTAAGATAGTTTAATAATTTGTTATTACCATTACTCATTATCATTAATGAAATAATAGTCAGTCAGAGGCCTTATTTATGAAAAAAAAAAACTCGTGCTCAACGAAATGAACCAGTCGAATAAGCCCAAAGTTTGCATTTTCCTAAAGGTGTCACTTTGTGCTTTGTGTCGGTTTTGGGGGGGCTAACTATTAATTTGTTTTCAACGAAGAAGGGGGACCAAAATACCATTACGATGTTCCAAAAATCAATTATTACAATATTGTTATTAAATAATATTAATAATATTTTTATCAATACTGTATTATTATTGCCATCATTCACGTAAGAAGTATTGCTGCCAAAGAAAAATATTTTGAGCCATTATCTCGTATGTACGATCGGTAATTAAGTTGTACGTACGAGATATTATCTCATACAATGCCCAAAAGGCCTATAAATATTTTTCTTGTGTTATGTATTGTGAAGTCAGGAGACATGGCGAAGGACTAATGCAACTAAATAGCGGACATGTTTTCTACCACATAGTTAAACACTAGTCAACTTTTGGAGTAGGATTTATAATCAATAAAAGTTTGCCAGGAAATATTCTAGAAATAAAAAGGAATTAACCACAGATTTGCTGTTCTTAATATCAAGATCAACAAAAGATACAACATGAAAATTGTTCTGACTTATGCACCAACATCAACATATAAAGCGACGAAGAAACGGAGCAGTACAAACATAACAGAAATTTTAAATCGCAAGAAGGAACATTAGGCTACACACTCAACCATAATCGGAGACTTCAATGCAAAAGTAGGTAAAATTGAAGATACAGACTGATCGAGGAGCAGTCGGCCAATTTGCATATGGTGAAATAAATGAAAGGGGAGACCAAGTAGATTTGCAATAAACCACAACTTCAAAATCATGAACACATTCTTTAGAAAAAAGGACCATCGAAAAAGGACATGGAGGAGCCCAGGGACGAACCCGAAATGAAATTGATCTGATCCTTTCAGAACCATTCGGGACCAGGAGGGTTTTAGTGGTCTTCATCAGATTTGGTCTCAATTAGAAGCCCTCAACTTAAAGAACCGGCACTAAAAGTGGTCTTTCAATCTCTGTGTAAGGGAAAATTAAGAAATGGTATAGTAATTGTAAGATCGTTGTATTAAGGGGCTGATCCAGAGATGTCCAGGGGGTGGGGGGGGAGAGCGAATGTTGGGCCGATCGAGACAACACTCTCCAAGGGTCTCCGGGGGCATGCCCCAGCGAAATCTTTGTGTTCTAGACGCCCGAAAATAACATTTGAGGAGTTCTGGGCTATATTTTTTTAAAATTTCTTTTTTTCTTCTTTTTTTCTTTTTTTACATCCCAAATCCGCCCCCTGGTATTCCAAGTAGGCCTATTTTTTGAATGAATGTAGGTTAAAGTTTGATTCTTATACTACTGCACTCGTTCTACCCAAATTATCATTACAACATTACTAACAACACCGTTCTACTAATAGGCCTAAAATTATTTTATGTTGTGTATTGTTAATGTATATCTATCATCATAATCAATCATATCTAATAACTGCATTAAATTCATTATATTCAATTTTTAATGTAGGCCTTTAATTGAAGGGACCATTTTTAGTTGGGTCTGCCAAAACCATGATATTTTACATTAATGCTTGAATGTTTTTTTTCAATGTGTTTTAGAAGATTACTCATGCTGCTACTGATTCATTATAAACAATTTCTCGGAGCCACACGTAAAGTCCGTTAGCGTCATGATACTAACACTATTGGTATTCAATATGAAGCACTGTATACACAAAACAACTGCTTTGAAGCATAGATTATTTTGATGTCTGTAAAACACAACTACATTGAAACCACATAATATTTTAAAAGTAGTAGAAAATTTTCAGTTTGGTCTGACAAAACCATATGGTCTTTGGTGTCTAATAGAATCTCTTTTATTAAAAACTGGCACTCAACCAGGGTCCCACGATGGAAGAATCCACATCCGGGAGACTTGTTTAAATGAGTTTTCTTAAAAAAATCTAAATCTGTGTATGTATGTGTGTGATAACCATTAAGTTTTGCACTAACTGCTGAGAGACAATTGATAATACAGTAGTAAAAACGTGTAAAAACATGCAAATATCATCATGAATTTGCGGGGAGATGGTTTATTTCGGGTGATTCTTGATTTGCTCGAGGGGGTGCGCTGGAGTCTTTCCTGTCGATTTACTACATGCTGTTATATTCAACATGTTTTTCCAATAAAACGTAATTAACATTGTCACTAACATTATCATTATCGTTATTCAATATGCAACAAAACACTGTACAAAAAACAGTGCATTGCCTAGTATTTTTTTTATGTGTAAGTCATATATAACACAATTTATTATAGAAAAATATGCATAACATCACTATTTATTTTATAGTGGTCTTTTTTTGGAGGGAAAATTTTCAGTTGGGTCAGCCAAACCCATGGTTTTGATCTCCAAAGAGGGGATCTTTAATTGGAGGGAAAAGCTAATGATAAAAGATACGGTAGGCATTCAACCGGGGCCACGGAAATGTAGTCTTTATTGGGTGGTCTTTTTAATTGGAGTGTCTTCAATAATAATAATTTTTATTAATAGGCCTATAGTTCCTTTTCTTTGCGGTTGCAAAGCGCTTCAATTGGAGGTGTCTTTAACTGGAGGGAGACCTGTATTAAAATAATATGTGACAATATTACATTTATACATACAATACATGAAAAAAAAACAAACAGACATAGACACATGTCTAAACTATACCATTTTACTGTATTTCCTGATGTAACTTACGGTACCCTACTAACATTTTGAAAAAGACTATATTGTCTAGAAAAACAGATAATGTATATTTCAAAAACATGAATACAACTCCAATAAAAAATGAATTAATGATGGTCAATGGATCGATGAATCATTCCATCAATCACTAAATCAACTAATTAGAAAATCAATCAATTATTGAGAAATTAATTAGTGAATCAAATAATCAATCAATCAATCATAGGTCTATAATCTCAAAATCGAATCCATCATTATAGGCCTAGCATGCATGAAACTTGAAAAACCCTCCTAATTATAACAACGCGAATTATAATGTATAGGCT
>NW_022686322.1:2840167-2851253 GCF_011630105.1 Anneissia japonica
TATATATATATATTACAATAATATTTTAATCTCAAGAACAACACATATGATTTCTAATCATTATTTACAATTAACAGGTACAACTTTTAAATTACAAAATGACAGCAAAGTTAAATTCGTTAAGAATAATAATTATTATTTAAACATGTTTAGTCAGCCGCTCTCTTTAAACCACACTCCACATAATATAGTACACTGAACGCAACTATTATTAAACCTACTGTCAGCGCATTAGTTTGTTTGAAATATACACTTAATGACAGAAGTCTTTATACAAAACAATCAAAATTAATTAATTGGAAAATACGAAATTAAAAAAAATTGATTGGAATATACAAAGCAATCAGTCAAACAATGAATCAATGATGGTCAATGGGTCAATGAATTATTCAATCAATACATCAATCAACTAATTATTGGACCAATCAATAATTAATTAAATTATTAACTTAATCAATTAATCAACCAATTTATTTTGTTCATTAAAGGCATATAGTTTAAATGCCCCGAAATCCAATCCATCATTATTATATAACATACATGAAACTTGAATAGCACATCCTTATTTTAACAACGCAAATTATACTTTTATCATATAATTACAATATTGTGGTTTGGACAACACATGATTTCTAATCATTATTTTACAATTAACATATACAACAAAGCTTTCTTTTAAATTACATTTTTAATAATTTGCTCTCTTCAATGCACAGTATGCACAATAGGCCCATACACTGAATGAAACTAAAAATTATGTGTTGTGGCTTAGTGTAATTAAAATTACACTAAGCCGCAGCACATAATTTTTATTCGAATATATAAATTAGTCACTTAATTGACAACAGATAGTCTTTACATGTACAAAACGTCGTCTCTCTCATCCCCTTGGGGTAATACAATTGAAAATTTTACAACATGATATAATAGACGATTTATGATATTGAATAAACACTTTTACAAGCTAATAAGGTAGTAATTGCTCTTTTTTATTCCGTAACTTTTTTTTTGCTAAACTAGGAAGTAACCATAGAATATTTTGTATTAAATATAAAGGAATAAATTACATACAATTAAAATATAATACTGTAAATCAACTGCATGGGGCGCAGCTAATAAATCGAAGGACAATGGCATTAATTGGAATTATAAAATCGGATCAACTTGATCGAGGAACACGGATGTTAAACGAGTCTATCATGGCTGTCCGTATTTTTTTTTTCAAGCACAAATCGATCACTCCGGAAATGGGTGAGAGTTTAGATTAGGACATGGTTTAAGTCATGTCGTAAGGTGCACGTCGTCACTATGCGCAGTTGTGGCGTCAGCGGGGGTCAGGGAGGGCATTTGTCCTTCCGTCGGACAGGCCTGGACCCCGATCGTTTGACACCATGACAAGGTCTTCGGACCAAAATGATAATTTTCTGTTCAATCTTTTTGATTGCCAATCCCTAATATTGTGGCATAAATTTGGCCATATTAAGCCAAAAAAATCTCTCCCTGTAATCTCTCACCAGAAATTTTTATTCCGGACCCTGACCGAGGCTCTAGTCGGCACCTTGGGTCGGATCCTCTGTCGGTCAATTTCTGGAGCCTCCACTAACTACGTGTAAATACATGATCTCCAATTGCTAATACTAGGCCTATATTATTAGATAGCGCTTTTCGACCTTCCTCATGCCGTCTGGGCATGCTAGCGCTATTTGTTCAAGCATGCGTAACGTGCGTGGGATGTACCGTAAGCAGATTACATATTCTGTTTACATTAATTTTTTTTTCACATGCAAAGAGTGCCACGAATGCCAAAAGTCATTGTTAAATCTTCTACACACGAAAGCTGTCCTTACACCAACCGTCAACGCACATCAGTGCATAAGCATCTCTGATGTTTCTTTATTACAACTGGCATGGTGATAAGAATGGCACGTACGCTAATTTTTGGTACCAAAAGTGGTAAAAGTTAAATCTGAAGAAACCGTTAAGCTTTTTTTCGACGTCATACTGTATGTATTGTCAATAGTTGAGTTTGGAGGAAAAATAGCGCACTCATCAATGTCATTAAATTCTTTGTTGTTATCCTGGTGGGAAAAAAATATAAATGTCAGAAATAGTGGCGTTTCAAAAAGTATTGACATGGGAGAAGATGGGGTTGGGGCTGCCCGATGATTAAGTGAGGGGGTGTTAGCTGGCAAAATAAGAGTAATTCTTTGCTCAGCAATTTTCCCACATCCAGTGTGTGAGTGTGTGTGTGTGTGAAAGGTGATTGGGGGTGGGGGAGTAGGCTTAATATTCACTTTTACATTTTACAACACTAAAAAATGTTAATAATAAACTTAATGTATTATTATAAAAAAAATCACTGTGACGTCATTGTGAAGCCATTTGAAACAACAATAATTTATGTTGTCAGTTATTTACCTTTTCTTTTCTGGAGTTTACTTTTTTAAGAGAATAATGCCTCTTCTTCTTCATACTTGTCCACGCATTTTTAACCTAATGAACATAAAAAAATAATACAAGAGAATAAAGATATGTGGTCATTTTTTTTTGTAAATTGTTTCTAAATATTGTTTATAAAGAAATGAATTTTCTGTTAAAATCAAAATTTAGGTTTGATTTGATTTGGCTGATATTAACTTAAAACATAATATTAAATATCAATGGTGTACGGCCGGCAAGAATAGGTTTACTTAATGGGGGTAGGCCTACTTGGATTATGACGTGTTTGTAAGAGTTCGATAGGGGTTTTTTTTATTATTATTTATTATGATTTATAATAACACTTATTTTCCTTCATTCCCTGGAAAAAATGTTACCGATATCATATGTCGTTAAAAACAATATTTCTCTTTTAAAGAACGCCCGAACGAAAAGATATTTCTATACTGCGTCATATCACTCACATAAGGCTAAATCACATGTATTTTTCACATAAGTTTTGATAGTGAATAAAGCTTAATGTAAAGATTGAGGGCCTGTGTAAAACAGATGATTTTAAAATAAAGTACGAATAGGCCGATATCCGCATTTTCGTAATAACGTTAAGGGTGCAAAACATGATTGAAACATACATTCATGAACCTACCTCTCGACTCCAGAAAAATTGCGTCAGCCAAATGAGGGCACCCTGGAAAGTGTTGGTAATGACAAATATATACATAAACACAACCTGATCACCATCAAACAGTACCATGAACCCAAATACCCAGGTAACACCGATCACCGGAAGTAGTAAGCTGGCGCGTACAGCAACATATCTGAATAAAGCAATATTAGTCGTTGACATTTTTAATGATTGTTGTATACTTAATGGGCCTACTGCGGTTTTCTATCATTGTTGAGTGTATCTATTTTTGATTATTATTTTATTCCTATTATTATAGTCTCCAGCAATAGGAGACATGTATCTTTAGCATTATTTTTGATTATTATTTTATTTCTATTATTATAGTCTCCAGCCAGTATTAGGAGACATAGTATTTACATGGAGGTATAGTATTTAACAGTATAGGTATTATGATGACCTTGACTTAGTAATTATATCACTGCAGGTTGAAAAAGAATCAAGTACCTGAATAATCATTGGCTTAAACTTGAATCCGTTTTCGCTACAGTTCATAGATAATGTTATACTCTAGTAGGTCTATTATTAATCGGCTTAATCCGGCATTTTCTAACTCAGGCTGGATGTCTTGTTTATTAATAACAATTTTAACAATAATGATGGTAACAATAGCAAGTAAAAGTAACAATAACAATAACAGCAATATCAATAATGATATGTTAATAATGATTTATCACACATAATAATAAGAATTATTAAATTATAGTAACATTAACAATAACAGCAATATCAATAATAATATGTTAATAATGATTCTATCACACACACATAATAATAATTATTATTAAATTATAGTAACATTACAATAACAGCAACATCAATAATAATAATAATAATAATAATAATAATAATAATAATAATAAAATAATTCTATTACATAAACATATAGGCCCTACTTATTTTTTTGAAATTATTTTTATCATCATCATTATTATCATCATCACTGTAGTCGTCGTTATCATCATCGTCATCGTCATCATCATCATCATCATCATCATCAAAATTATTATTATCATTGTTAATTTGACTTAGCCTTTCTTCTAGGAAAAACCAAATTAATGACAACCTACATTATATATCATTTTGAGGACATTCTTATTCCAAAACTTAAAAACTCAATAGATATTAACTTTTAGTAAAATATCAGGAACCACCGATGTATCGTAGCGTTGCCCTGTGTATACGCAAATTCATGCATAATTATGTTGTCTCTAATTGAAAGCTTGATTATATTGATAATGTATAGTACTATTAGGTTACATGGTGAGAAATAGCTTTGAAATATTAACGATTGAAGATCAATGACAGAAACTCAATATTCTCTTGTTTAGGAATCATATTGACACAACCAGCAGAAAGACGATTGTGACGATTACATTTTGCTAATCCCACCCGCAACTTGTTTGGGTTTGTGTTTAACAGTGTGGTGAGATACTTACTTCAGGTCATCTAGTTTGCGCTTTTCTGTCACGTTCGCGCTCCGAGACTTCTTGGAAACTTCGATCAACACCCTTGTAATTAACGCTATATTGATCTTAAGAAAAAACAGTTGAATTATATTATAATAAAATTATTGTGGTGACGCTGTCAGCTTAACAGCGTGTACGCTGACGCGTATACTGTAACTCTGGCGTGCTTACAGAGCATTGAGATAAGCAATGCTAATGCTGAGAAATAATCATATGACGAATGCGGACTTGAGGGCATATGTAGTTTAAAAAAAACATTTAGGCAATTTGAGCCCAATATTAAGCCTACTGACTGAATGAATTTATTTGGTACACATCAAACTTAAACAAATAAATAAACAATAATGACAATAATTAAAAATAAAACTAAATTACTGTGTTATTAAATACTTACTAAAACCACCAGAGTGGCCGGGCCTATGAATGCCCACACTGTTCCATTGTTTGTATTTAACCAGCAACTGTATTTTAATTAAAAATGAGAAATACCTGTTATCGGAAACGTTAGATGAGTTTATTGCGGCAACTTCAGCACTTTGTCTGTTGCTTGTTTAAACTATATTTGTCTTATGACATGAGAAATGTATTGTGTTGTATTGCTTTGTATTGTATTTTATCTTTTTATCACTAAACGACAATAGTAAATATATAGTAAAATATATACAATATATATATATATATGCCTATATCATTATATAATAATTTATGATAATATCTGTTAAGCGCCGAAGTTTTGACATTACTCAGACAAAATGTATGTATTACTAATTATTATTAGGTGCGCTCGTCAGCTTACAACGTATCTACAGACATGACACACTTTAGTTTAAGTAGGCTTACTTACTTTTTGAAGTCAGCGTATTGTTTTCGAGTGACCGCTACAGTGATGAGGACAACAAAGAATGGTAACGCCCAGCCGACAAATTTACTCCACTGCATCCTCTTACGATGGTTGGCGAACGAGTAGAATACTTTGGCGTATAAATCTGCGCTAAATATCATCATCCAGACGAACACCACAAGCAATGAATAGTGAAGAATGGCGGCATATATATAGCACAAAATCTGGAAGAAAATAATTAATTATAATAGGCCTACCAGATATTTTGTAATTAATGTTGATTAGATTATAATCAAAACTAAATTTTTTTACAGAAGGTCCAGACCACAATGATCTCAATGGCTGGGCCTGAGGTTCAAAATTGTATGTCTATGGCACACATAGATGGTCTGAAATGAAACTCTCAGACTGAACATTTCAAATGTATTTTTACATTTTTAGCAACGTGTGCTTTAGACCTGTGACTACAGCAGAACACCTCCTTCGGGACACCCCTATTAAGGAGACACTTTTCCGAGAAACGAGGGGAAATATATCTTATAACACTACAGCCAACCCCTATTAAGGGACACCCTTATTAAGGGGACGGGGACAATTTCTGAGTGTGCCAAATGGTAAAATAACCAATATTAATGGGACACTTATTTTTTTCATTATATCACAACATCTACAGCACTCTAAAAATTTTAAAAAATTCATTCAACTTTACATTTTGATACCTTTTGAGCAATAAAGCAGATTTTTCTCCCCTTAATCCATGAGTGAATATCAGTAGTGTATAGGCCTACCGCATGTGTTACTTCGTAACCAATCTTGTCGATTGTGACCCTTAACAATGGTGATTTCTTTTTCTTTGTTTTTCGTGTAGGCCTATTTCATATAGGATTCTAATTCATATCAAAACATATTACTCTATTCATTCTACATTCATCTAATAGAAAGCTCTAATGGGATTGTTGTTATTTGTAAATAAATCAGTGTTTGTTTACCTTTTCAGGACATTTCATCAGACACATTACACACATATTAATCACATTATTTCGACCCATTTTTTGTGGACCCAATAGAAAAATAGTGTGAGACCACTGTTCCAATAGCTGACTACGGCATTGGCCCTACTGTAGTATGTTATTATAAAGAAGCAGCGGTTAAATACTTAAAATTTCTTTTAGTAAAGTACTGCTTTAGTAGCCTTTGTTTTAATAATTAAAACTATTAAACGTAAATTGTTAATCAAATAAATTATAGTAAAATATAAACACAGTATAAATAGAAAGAATAATCAAAACAACAAAAAGTAAGGGGTTTTTAGAATAGTAGGAAATTGAATGTAGGCCTACAAGAGGGTGCAGTTTTAAGGTAGATTCTCACCGAATCCGAATTCGGTTCGTAGAACGTTTTATTCTTCACCGCTGATTCGATATTCTTTTTTTCGTTTCGTTAGCCACACGAATCGAATTCGGCTTCGGTGTGAATGCAGCTTTAGAGTAATACAGAAGGATCCACTCCAGTTCAGTGCATCTTTCAGTTTAACAGATGTTAAACAGTTTTTTTTTTTAAAGAATTATTATTTCTTAGAAACACGCACGTAGACCCTTTCATTTTAGTAACCTTTGTTAGGACACATGTAGTGTTTCCAATATTAGTTAACATTAACAATTTACCATACCGTAGACCACTAACCGCTTATCAGCTTAGCAGTTTACAATTCAGGATACGGATATAATAACAACATGAACTGAAAACACAATTGATCGATTCTACCGATGTTTCTGAATAAGCAATTAAAGGACAAAAAATACGGTACGAATTCCAACTAACTATGAACTAACAAAGCGATATTGAATACACCATTAAAAAAAATAAAATAAAAAACATTTTGCCAAGCACAGTGTTGTTTTTTTTTTATTTATTTAAAAATAAGTGTATTAAAAAGCTCAGTAAGTTTATTTATGTATTTTTTTTAAATTTCGACTCCAATTTCAAACAAGTAACAAATTCGAGGAGGTCAAATTGCATGTGTATGTTACAGAAAATGGCAGTGGGCCTATCGTTATATAAAATACAATCGTTCGTTATATCAAATAAAACATATGCCCAGGTCTAAATTTTGGGCTTATAGTCCATAATTAAACTACATGTCCTGCCTTTAATATTAATATACAAGCAAAATACTGGATTACTGGTTGCCCATATAATACCCTGGAGTATAAAATCTGAAGATTATTCCAAAGTAAAATGTTTTCAGAATGTAGACAAGGAAATACATATAATATTACCTTCTGATCGTGCGCAAGTTCTAACGTCAGGAAGGCGATGTTGCTTAATATAGCACCAATGATTAGATGTGTTTGTGATTGCTTCTGCGAGTTTTCGTCTGTTCTATGCATTTGTGTTGCTTCATTTGTGTTTACAATATAAGATTTAAAAAATTTAAAAAAAAGCAAATTCTTCACTCAGATAGGGCATAGATATATCGTATGGCTATTTCAATTATTTGACAATTACATACCGCATCATTATCAGATTCGCTGGTCTGAAAAAGGATCGCGTAGCTGGTTGTATGGTCACAAGTGCATTTGACAAAATATGTCGCACTATTAGTCTTGCATCCTGTTGTTGACCAATAACTGCAAAAATATTATTAATATAGAAAATCATATAAAACAAACATTCTGGAGAGGTGCTTAGTGCTGCTAAGATATTTTATTAAGTACTGCTAAAATATCCTATAAAGTAAACGAACGTTTTCAGTGATCGGCCTTTATCAGGTATATTTATATATCTGTATTATATACGTATAATTCTATCATATAATTCTTTTGATAAACAATTTATATTATAAATATAAAAAATACAAAATATTTTTTTCATAAATATTTATTTTAAAAAAATCATAAATTGAAGGATATTTGTAAGAGATTAATCACATTATTATATATATTATATACAATCCAAACAATAACATTTACGATGATTTAGCGTGCATCTTTAAACTCTATTTTCTCCATAGAATAAAATTATTTTAATATGCTGATATTGAACTGAGAAATTATAAAAAGTCTATTCAATGTATACGTCTAATTTTCAGAATTATCAGATTAATTTTCTTCCGTGTGTGGTAAATCATTCGTTGCTTTTTAATTTTTTCCCCATGTAACTATTTTTATGTCAGATACTGTAGGTCTTTAAATAAAAATACGTCGTTAATGAAACAAAATATTTTGACTTAAAGTGTTCCCGATAGTCATATTGATTCAATATTTTGTTATTCATTAAAATATTATCAGAAATTTTTAATAAACGAAATACTTTTTTCAGCAGTCTATTTTGAATATTATATTATTACCTTAACAATAATCAGTGTAGCACATGGTTTTTGCATAGTAAATTTTGTGTTGTTAAGAAAAAAAACACGAAAAAGCCTTTTCGGTATGATAAAATGTGAACGTCAAGGAAGGCTTGCAGTTTCAAATAGTACTATATTGCCTTTTTATGCTAATTTGCTAATCGACACATTTGGCCATGAAAAATCTACATCTCGCAAACAACATGACGGACCATGTTTTCTCACCTGAGTGTTTCGTTGAAGAACGCACATGTAGGTTGCCACTTCGGCAATGAGTTAAACTGTAAGGGAATGGTAAAAAACATGCACTTTTTATTAATTATGCGGCTATGCAAATGCGTTTTATGTCGTGCCCATTTCATGAAATTTCATGTCATTATTGTGATAACAGTGATTTCGCATTATCATTAACTATGCCAGTTGAAACCTGGGTATCGACAACAAAAACTATTCATGCATTGATTGAATAGATTAATTGAACACACGCGCTTGTGAGATAATATTACATGAATATAAATGAAAAATATTTTTGGTTTTTAAACTTACTTGTGAATTTGGGTACTTAAATTCTATGTTGATGCCTGCAGAAATTTCGTTCCGATTGCTATCATAATTCGAGACTTCCAATATGAGAGTTCCGACTTTAACCTTCGTCGTATTATTATTTAAACCACTGATGTAAAAACATAATAATATCTTTTAAAATATATTGTGGTTTAGTTTTAATCTTCTAATAAGCCAGAAAGCAGAATTTAATAATTAGATTCCAATTACTAGTCTTATAAAATAATCATCTTGTGTAGTCTTCACACTACGTCTTTCACATGCCTTGTTCCGATTAAAGATCATACAATTAAAAGCCTCCTCCAATTAAGGTTCAGTTTTCTGCGACCCTAAATGAACACATTATGTTTAAAGTAATTAAAAGAAAATAAATAAAGACCAAAGTTGCTAAATAACATGAATTCCCAAGTCCCAAATGTCCTCTGAAGAGCCCAAAGACATGTATCACGTGAATAGGCTATATCCATGGTTTAACTAAATATACACATATATATTATTATATTGCAGTTATGCATTATATAGGCCTACATGCATTTTTACTCTACAGGATTTATTCAAAATAACCTGAAGGCCTACATAATACTTCAGTTATTCGTATTATCTACATGGTTCACCAAAACTTTATATTATAAGGTTACATCACGCGCCATGTAGACGTTAGCTATTGTGAATTAAAATAACTCTTAAAATCATATAGGTAATCTTTATTATTTTCAGAAAATTACATTTTTTTACATCGTCTCAATAAATCTTAAAATTGAGTAAAATAATACAATAGTGTTTTAATAATCAAAAGCACCTCCCAGGGGCGGATCCAGAGATGTCCAAAAGCGGGGACCGAAAGTTGGGCCGACGAGACAACACCATCCTAGGGGGTCCGGGGTCATGCCCCTCGAAATTTTTGTGTTCTAAGACGCCCGAAAATAACATTTGAGGCGTTCTGAGATATCATTTTTCCCTTTTCCTCCTTTTTTATTTACCTCCCAAAGGGTGGGGGGTGGGGAGAGGGCCTGGGCCGGGCCGCCCCCTAAATCCTCCCCTGCCTCCGATCACACAACACCATTGACATGCTAGCCACAGCACTCTATTCCACACACACCAATTATTCTGATCATTTCTAAATTAATAAGTATTAAAACGGGACCTTACTTTTTTACTGCATTGTCAGTTAAATTATCGTAACGCTCCGGTTTCCCATTCAACGCAATACAGATTTGTGGATCTGTAAATAATTTGATCAAAATTAATATGATGAGAATTTCCCAATCAACGCAATACAGATTTGTGGATCTATAAATAATTTGATCACAATCAGTATGATGAGAATAAATATAGCTCTGTATTAAGATTTAAAAAAAATTTAAAACTGAAAAGAATATTTTAAATTCGAAATGTTTTTTGACAGAGTATTGAGGTAAATTATTTTTGAGTAACTAAGAAAACCAGGGTGGGAGCCCGGGAACTCAAGATTTCACACTTATGATGGTGAATTGTTAAGTAGACTACACCAGAGATAATCATTATTTCCTGAAGAATGAATGTATTGTTTACGTGCATGAACTATATATTGTACAAGGGACCAACAAATTAGGTCTACACTTCTATTTCTTAAAGGAAGAGCGGATTGGTGTTGTACAGTAGAATGGCATTGGATGGTTATCAATTCAGAGATTTCAGTAGTAACAAGTGTATTTAGGGTCTTGCCTCTTAGCAAGAACAGAGTTTGTA
Source organism: Anneissia japonica (assembly GCF_011630105.1). Taxonomy (NCBI): domain Eukaryota; kingdom Metazoa; phylum Echinodermata; class Crinoidea; order Comatulida; family Comatulidae; genus Anneissia; species Anneissia japonica. The sequence goes on from NW_022686322.1 coordinate 2,851,243, forward strand.
CGACCTATGTC
>NW_022686322.1:2851692-2857982 GCF_011630105.1 Anneissia japonica
TAGCTGGTCATTCAATTTCAAATTTCAGAGTGATTGCAATTGACCATAATGCCAATTGGAGCGACAAAAATCGCAAAGAAAAAGAGAATCACTGGGAACTTTTACTTAAAACCACCACACCATTTGGACTCAATATTAGGTACGTTCTCCCAGTACACTAAATTAAACCTATGGCATTCCAAATTCTTCTGGATAAATCATTTGGCTTATTTATTGAGGCACGCCTCTAAAGTTTAGTTTAACATGTAACGCGTGTGAATAAATCAGTGGTCTCTCAAAAAAAAAATCTGAATATGAGTTTATTATTTATTTTCATACTGTCGGAACACACATGGCACATAGCTCTAATGATCATATATAGGCCTATATATATATAATATAAAAAAACAATAATATATATATATATCATGTAATTCATCATAGAAAGGTAAATACAGTGTTCGAATAAAGAACATGATAATACATCGTGTAGCATAGCTTTCAAAGAATGTTCTATAAATAAATAAATTGTGTAATAAAATTCCTCTGACTGGTCGAACCTGCGACCTCTCGTTTTCAAGGCGAGCGTCATAACCATTAGACCACAGAGGCTTCATGGTTGAACAGATTCAAATAACGTCAGATACATTTTATTACACAATAGGCACGACTGGAAACAAATACCGTAATAGCATATATAATATAAATCAATATAGCCGTTAACAATATTTAATTATATATAAATCATCAAAGAAAGGTAAAAACAGTGTACGAATAAAGAACATGATAATACATCGTGTAGCATAGTTCTCAATGAATGTTGTCCTATAAATAGGAAAAATAATAGCATATAATATAAATCAAGATAGACGTTAAAACTGTTAAATTATATATAAATCATCAAAAAATGTATTATTTGTGACTAAAATCTTTATTTTTTACCTTAAATGTTGCTATCCGATAAGAAATGAGAACAAAGAAACTTACGAAGGTTACCATAATTTAACACCATAAATTCTCCTTCTGCTAAGTTTGATAATGCAAATGCAACTTGGCCTAATTTTGTAGTCGAGGAAAAGAAATCTGTAAAAAGAAAAAACAAACAGTCCTCTCAACCTGATTCGATCTCTCACATCCTGATATAATATGCAGATGATTGTGTCACTATATTAGGGCTTCGTTGTGAACTACTACAGCTCTTTTTTGTATATTAGGAAACAAACATGAGTTTTTCGACGACCAGGTATAACAAATATTCTACCAAGAGAATTCGACAGATATTACATCGATTTAGCAGGCATCATAGAAATAATTACTGTACAGTTTTCTGTTGTAAGAAAGTATAATACATACTCCAAGTGTTGAAATACACGCCATCGTGTCGGGATTCAATATTTCGACATTAATTTCAATTTCATCAATTTCATTAATTATTTCAATACTTGGAGTATGTATTATACTTTCTTATCTGAGATTAATCAGTGGACCTTTCGGTTTACTGTTGTATTTAATCACTTCTATCTCTATTATTGTACTTTATATTATACAGAAAATGTCAATGTGTAGTTAAATTGAATTGAATTGTGTATTTAAATTTGTAATTTGAACACTATTACAGTAGTTTAATGTTGTTATTTTTTTTAATTGTTGATGCAATTGGTTTTCAAATGTTTCAAATTCTAATAATAATAATAATAATAATAAAAATAATAATAATAATAATATAAGATTTTAAGCTATAGTGCCATATATATTATATATTTAAAGAGTTTTTATTTTTGTAATTAATCATCTCAATTAATTTTATTATGCAATGATGATTCAATAAAGTATACCAGAATATTATATAAATTATGATACCATGATAATACAGAAGTGAACATGGAGTTGCTTTCTTTGCGTCTTAAGACGTACCTGTAGATTGTATCATAGTTAAATTGAGAAAGTGGAGTCTTTAAGATTGCTACAGCAATAACTTAAATATATGAGCAAAAATTACCATCACGGTATGTGTTCAACTTTGCGATAGAAAGGAGAAAGGTTAAAAGTTAAAGTTATGACAGGAAATGACATAAGCTCTGTGCACACTATCACATTTTCTTTGACATAAATCAGTTGTATCTCCATTTTATAAAGTCATCATGTGTCTAAATATGGTTATAGTGTGATGTCATTATGACCATATTTAGGCAGGTCACATGTTTTTTGCCAAATAAAAGTTTCGATAGTCTGGACAGGGCTTAAGGAGAGAAGAGAGTATCAAGACCTAAACAAAATTAGGGAGGATCAAACTTTGCACAACAATCGAAGATGTGCAAAAATAGTAAAATAGGAAAATAATAATTATAGAAGAATTTACGCATCAAAAGAAACAAACAGCTTTAGAATCAGATATTATCAGGAGTGAAGTTGAAGCTGCCATAAGGCTCATAAATAACAAAGATTGGATTAAATAACGTTACATATAGAGTGACGAGAATGGTTTTTCCATAATCCGTAGACTGTGCAACAAATAGACCACAAAAATAATGACCAGGAGATTAGAAGCATTCTTCCCATTGCCCCAGAAAAATGAGCTAACAATTGCACTATTCTCTCGCATATTAGAAAAATTCTACTCCGTAAAATACGGTAACAGAGAGGCTGCTGGACTATCTAGTAATAAAAAAGGAACACTACATCAAGCCAGATTTAGGAAAAGAAGTGGAATATCAATTCAAATTATAAAAAAGAAATGCGATAGAGAAAAGCATGAACTTCCAACAAGCACTGAGTCTCATAATTTCTAAAAAATTAAAACCGTCTTGCGGTAATGTTTGAATTACGTTTGCTAACATTTAAAGAATGTACTCACTTTGCGATGTATAAGATTCCATTGTAACTGAAGTGGATCCATCCATTTGCATAGTTGTTGTATTACCAATATCTACAGTAAACATCATTTTTTTTTGCATACAAAGTATTTGAAATATATATATATATATATATATATATATATATATATATATATATATGTGTGTGTGTGTGTGTGTGATTTATATGTGTGTGTGATTCTAGCATACAAAGTATTTGTAATTAAGTAATATAATAAGCTTACAAAGATAATAACAGATTAAAGAGAAACAGGATTTTTATTTAAAGACAACGTTTAATCAGCAAACAAGATGGCTAGGCTGTATTAAGGCAAGGTTAGATAGGTACTTATTATAACTTGTATACCAAGGGTAGATAGCACCTGCCTGGACCCAATGGAACCACCCTGCTGCCTGGATACTAGTCACGACATAATGTTACTGCTTTTATTCAGTACATTATTGTTGTCAAGATTGTTTTACAGCATAATTATGTACAGTACTTACACGACGGCGCAGTAACTGTTGGCTCAGTTTGCTCCACTATCAATGTCGTTGAATATTCTGCAGTTCAATATAGAATAAGTACTTAACCATGAAGTACTTCTAGAATGTATACACACCCACCCACCCACACACGCACTCACACACACACATTTTTATATAGGCCTAAATTTCAAATGTAATTAACATAATTATACAAAATATCAAAATTATATGAACATAGCTTAAAACATAATTTCGGCAACCATTATATATTTATAAGCTTTACCTGTGTATATTGTTCCATATAATTGCACTTCACATAATGTCAAAAAATTTGTTTTGCCCTCCAGCTGGACAGACACAATGTTTCCGACAGTTCCAGGTTCACATCTTAATGTTATGATTCCTGCTGCTACACTGGCATCATCCTCTGATACAGGCGGCCCACATGCGGTATTTAGCTTTAAATTGTTTTTACTTTTTCCAACTCTTACTTGAGCACCTTCTAGGCGTCTAGCTGAAAAATAAATCGAAGTAGTCATCCTTATCATAATCATTATCATTGTCGTCGTAATAGAGTAATTACAATAGAAGACCCGGAACTTTCGGACACATTGTTTGTGTCCATCTGAAGGGCAAAACATTCACTATTCACTACTACCACTACTACCATTACCACCACTACTGCTATTACTTCATAGTCCTAATGTCAACTAAAATAGAAAACTACAAAAAAAAAAAGCTCACGTTGTTTTTCTCTGTTGTAAAGGACAACATGTTTAATTGTATGCAAGTCCTGTATGTCTACGTACCACCAAGGTTCTGCAAAAACAAGAATAACAATAACTTTTTGCAATACTAATACTAGTAACAATACAGGCATACGCTGGTTCACAAATCACAGGAGATCAAATGATGCTAGTACCATTATATACTAATTTTAATAAGGATCAAAAGTTTGTGACGATTTACCGTCCAGACTTATACAAACATAATCTGGAAGAAATATATTGTAGCGCCATTATTTTAGGTGTCTTACACTAACATGAATCTATCATAGACGAGAACTTGGCACGCTACAAACTCAGCACATCTAAGAAATCTTTATTCAAATTACGCTATTATAGTACATTAGAAGGAAAACAATGAGTGCGGCTGATACAAACTCGTGTGTTCACTAAAAATACTATATTATTATAACGTCACCATATTATATTAATCACTAAACTCATATAGATACGTGATGAATAAGGTGTGTCTACATTTTACATTTTAGCATATACTGTATATCCTGTTTTTACTATATAAATTATTGGCGCAGATTTCCTCTTTATTTAAAAAGCAATTTGTCTTTCATTTGCAATGGTCTTTCTAAAATTATGTTAAAGACGAACCGTACCAGTATACAGTATTGTGCTTTAGAATAGTAATATTTTCTTATGAAAACACTTAGAGTATTTGGCCGACTGGGCTTCACAAAATAATTATCTAACATTATGGTAGTCCTGGAGCATATAATCGCCGGTTGTACAGATGTTGGTAAATAGTCTGCAGCTTTTATTATTATTTTTCTTTTGGTGGGATGGGGGGAGAGATCATTCATGAGAATAATTATCAAGCTAGTCTAATAAGTATTATTTTTGGCTTAGGGTCTTATTAAGCGTGTGTTATTTATATTTATAGGACTATGGCTTCTTTTGTTTTGTTTTGTCTTCTCATTCTTATTTTAATTTTATTTATTTGTGATGCAGTTAATATATAAATTTAACGTCTAAGTTATATTTTTTTTTGTTTTCTTTTCTAATTATTGGGAAATTCTGAGATTTAATTTGTATATCATATAATTTTATGTATTGTGTTAACTGTGAGCTACAGCGATTTTAATTGCCTTTGTTAATCAATCCTTGCCTCATTTACACAGTTTTCTGTAATGTCAGTTTTGTTTTGTTTTTTATCTTACTGTATGTACCAGTTGTATTGTGATTTTTATGAAAGGCTAAATAAAGAATGAATGAATAATAGGCTATTATAATACATTATTATACATACCATATTCGATGTCAGTGTGAGAGCACACTGCTGTACCGTTTGAATCATGTGGTTCTGGACCTATATCATCATCGAAGGCAGGAAATGCGGGAGGGTATTTTGAACGAGTCGAACTCTCATTGGTTTCAAAAGCAACATTAAATATCCGATCTTCATGCAGACCTATTTGTAATATTTGATACCATATTTACAAAAACGAACAAGGTTTTGAAACATGTGTCATCATGCTTAAGTTAATGTGTTTCTGATAACGATAATAATAATTTTAAAGATAATAATGACGTTAAAAATTTCAATGAGATTTCATTCTAGTATATAATAATGTATAGGTACAAATCGATAACCAATCAACCAACTTTAGAATGTGTTTGAAAATCGATAACGTTTCAGTGATATTATGCTCGGCAACAAATACATTGAAAATGACAACATACCAAGAGGATCTTTATATTGTTTCTTAACATATTAATTCCTTTTACCAATCAAACTTTGGTAACATAGAAGTATACCAAGTTTGATAATAAAGAAATTAGGTGTATTATAAATCCTCGCAAAAAATATTAATTAGGTATAATAATAATAGTTCAATTATTTATTTCAGTCAAGTTTAATAACATATCAACGTATAAATTAACTTGAGAATAATATATATAATAGAAACAGAACTGAAATGTACAGGCATTATATCATGGCTTAGTCCCTCAACGCAAACATTTCCTTACCAGTAGTATGGAAAAAAAATTAATCTAGTGAGATTCGCAATTAACTCTTTCTATATACTAAGAGTTGCAAAGTTACATTTACAGCCAAGAACACACCTGTTCACATAATTATATACAATCTCACATAGTAAGGGGCATGTGACATCAGATTTTGTGCGTGGTACGTGTGAACATATCTTATAAATATAAATAAGAGGGAAAT
>NW_022686322.1:2866339-2875681 GCF_011630105.1 Anneissia japonica
CAAAATCTAAAAACAAAATCATATAAAACGATTTTCGGTAACAGTTGGGTCGTAGAACATACAGTACTGTATTATCTAATTAGATAAGAATACATGAAAAAACAAAGAGCAAAATTTAAAAACAAAATCATATCAAACACAAGAGCAAATATTTTGAGAGCAAATCCAGTGATCTCGTTTATGAATATGCCACTCGAGTCTAAAATTATTTTGATGACTTCGGTTGTATAGATGAAGATCTGATCATATCCTTAAATATAAGTTATACACTGTTAAAACAATATTAAAAGAAAAGGAAATAGACAACTGAGTTCACACAGGTATATGTGGAAAATCTAACTAGATCTAGATAGCAGTGAAGGCCATAAAAGACAATGAAGCTTTGCGTTCGAGTAAGCTGCTTGGATCTTTCCTTGATTAGTACATACAACGCGTAATTCCTGAAAATGTTGCTTTTCTCCGTTTTAAATAACAGAGAAAAGGAAGATGAAAAACCCGCAACAGCAGTACTAACACTAACAATAGCACTAGCAGTAGAAATAGCAGAGTAGCCTAGCATATAGCACTATGAGAAATGGCAGCATCAGTAATATTAGTAGTAACATTAGCAGTAGCACTAGCAATAGCGGCATTAACAGGAACACTAGCAGTAGCAATAGCAGTAGCAATATCAGTAGCAATAGCAGTATCAATAGCAGCAGCAGTAGCATTAGAAGCTGTATCAGCAGTGTCAGCAATAGTAACATAGCAGTAACCCCGGCAGTAACATTAAAGTTGAAGTTCCTTTTATTTCACATAGTGCAAATATAATATATTGGAAAATTCTTCAGTAAAGTAAATTGATTTTAAAGGTCAATAAAATACTGTAAGTATTAATAACAATATTATTAATATCAATTACAATACATAGCAATAGTTTATAATAATAATACTAATAGTCTTATTGAGTAATAATAAATAATAGTAAAAAGAGAATATTAATAATAGTATTAATAACAATGATAATAAACAGCATATTGATGAAAATACAGAGGAAAAAATGTACAAATTAAGTTGTGTGAGGATAGGATAAGTCATTTAGGTTTTAATTGTGTGCCACCAATTAATATAAAAAGCAAGATGACACTGATTAAGAAAGTAAACATAAATAATATGTATCTTAACTGACAATGTGGAAAAAGAAAAAAATTAAATAGTAAAAATAAAATTAATCGTTATAATTAATAAATAAATTAGTAAGTTAAAATAATGTAAACGTTCAGCAAAATAAATAAATAAAAATAGTAAATATAATACAATAATATGGTAAAATAACCAAGAAACAATGTGTTTAGCAGTAGAAGTAGCAGTAATGTAGTAATATTATGTTTTTCTTTGTTTTTTTTTCAGACTTTTAAGGGACACCGCAATAAGAGAATTGAAGGAAAACGCATTCTTTATATCTAGTAAAGTGTCTTTGTCCATGTGAGTTATTTGATATCTTATCTTTTATAGTTTCTTGCGATTTTATGAAGCGATCATATTATGCTTTCTTCAACTCGTTAGTGTCTTATTTTCTAGTAGCTTAAATAATAATGATAATAATAATAATAATGATAAGTATATATTTGTAGTCTTTCTATATCACATTTTTGTGATTTCATTGTATAATGTTGCCTATTTTAATATTGTATTATATCATATTTTTATGTAAAGCGCATTAAACAATTTTGAATCTGAAAATAAATAAATAATAATAATAATAATAATAATAATAATAATCATAATACTACTAATAAATGATAATGATAATAATAATAATAATAATAATAATTTCATTTCACTCATCTGTTATTTTAATAATGTATTATATGCCCCTTATCGTCTTTTTATGTAAAGCGCATTAAACAATTTTAAATCTGAAAATAAATAAATAATAATAATAATATTAATAATAATAATAATAATAATAATAATAATAATAATAATAATAATGATAATAATGATAATAAATATGATAATACTACTAATAAATGATAATGATAATAATACAAAGAATACTTTCATTTCACTTATCTTTTATTTTATTTTTTTTTTCCATATAAACAGTACGACGGTACCTAAAACTTAAATACACAAATTCACACAATGGCACATACACAGCTTCACGTTGTGTCTATAACATTAACAACAATTTCGATTAGTGTTTGCGTCAGGAAAATAGCTCAGTGGTGTAGTGGTTGTATGACCCAAAACTAGTTACCCGGAGGTCGTAGGTTCGATTCCAACCTGAATTACTTGAGATTTTTTTTTCTATTTCGAAACGTATTGAGTATTGAGTACGATAACACGTAAGGTAGGGCAACAAAATATCACTTCTATGGAATTTTCCTGACGCAAACACACATCGTTATCACATTTCCAGTACCACTGCCACCCGTGGATCGAAAACATCACTCCTAAGCTAACAACATTATTATTTATTATTATTATTATTATTATTATTATTATTATTATTATTATTATTATAATTATTATTATTATTATTATTATTATAATAATAATAATAATAATAATAATTATTATTATTATTATTATTATCATTATTATTATTATTGTTATTATCATCATCATCATTATCATTATTTACTAATATAATTATAGTAGAAATAATAATGATAATAATAAAAAATAACGCTAATGATAAAAATTATTATTTTTATTATCAATATTTTATTATTAAATAATTATTATTGTAGTAGTAATAATGATAACAATAACACATGATAAAAATAATGATGATAATAATATTATTATTATTAATTCACTTAGAACAATAACAAAAATAATGAGTAATATATCTAGATAAATGCACTTTGAAGCCGCCTAGTTCAATATATCTTTGCGTAACATGCTGCAATTTAAAAAAAAAACACACAAAAACAAAAAAACAAACAAACGAAAAAGTAACACACGCAAGGGTATAGAGTTGGTAAACAATTTATAAGACAATAATGTTAATAAGGGATTTTATTTTTTTTATTTTTTTAAAAGACGTGTCACCGGAAGATTTTTGGCAAATATATCTACAGGAACTTTCCGAAATATCCCGTCTGGCAGTTTCATGTAAGATTTTATTTACTTCGTTTAAACTTAGCTACTGAGGCAAAAGAGTGGCTCAATATAAACCATTCAGTATTAGGTACATTCAAACCAAATCCGAATTTTCAGAGCGGAAAGCCCGTCGAACCGCCGATCAGAAAATCGGATTAGTATGTAAGAATAGGGACGCTCATGGCGTCCAGCGCATTGGAAACGCGGTCCGAATTCGATGTAATTGCAGCTGTATATTTTACCACGCACATATCACATATTATTGGCTTTCATCTTATCAGTTTTGTAGATAAGTCTGCCCTAACGACCATCCAGCAAGAGTCATTAATGGGAGTTTTCTAAAAAAGCTGTGAGTACCTTTGACTATTATGGTTTAAAGAGTTTATACCTTTACTATTCTGCGTCTAGAGAAGTCAAAACCAATATTTAATATGTATTATAGTTTTATCTAATATGACTTTATGCATTTATATATGCGTCCAATAGGCCTAAATAGAACCAATATTTCACATTATTTATGCCATGTCCTGCCATAGAAATTTCAATCCTCCCAGCCCTGCCAGAACATCTCCTATCTCTGTGTCAGGTAATTCTCTATACATGGGAATGGTTGTCAAAAGACGAAAATGATTTTAAATTGAATAAAAAAAAATTAAAAATATGTAATTCCTTTTTTTTTGGTCGATTCCTAATATATATAACTATGCCATATGTGAATTTTAGTTATGTAGCTTTCATATTTTTGGCAAAACAGAAATAAATATAACCAGTTATACAGGGTTGACAGATAGCCACAGGCGTCACGGCCAAACACACGCCATCTCACCGCCAAAATTCGTTCAAACTTGTTTTTCGATATCGGCCAAATTTCGGCCATATTTTAATCTGATTAGAAGACAATAGTCTTTTAGAATACAAAAATTAGCGGTCATTTGTTTGAAATTGAAGAAATAAAAATGATATACAGAGAACAACGTTAATCTTCCACGTTTTTGTTCTTATATTGATCACCATAAATGGAAAAAAAAATTTTAAAAAAAACAAAAAAAAAACAAAACTTTTGTGTGTCATATCATAAAAGAAATGCATTGAAGATGCGTTTAATTAATTAAATAGATCACTTTCATTGTTGAAATTGTTTTAGCCAGGACAAAGTAAACACTTGAAAGAGGTCTATTGTATTTCCATTAGGTGGTTGTGAATTAAAGCCTGTCTTTTCAGTGGCAAAAGAGGCAAAAAATCCCTACCTATATTTATGTTAACCACTCAGACTGTGGAGCTGTTTTGAGAGTCAACATTTTATGTACATTAGTTAATAATCAATTATTCTAGCGACTGTACAAACAGTGGTACACCAGGATCATGCCCGAGGGGCCCATGTTCCGGGGTGTGCGGGGGGACTGCGATTCCTCCGAAGAGAAGGCCGACCATTTCCCCGACTATGGGGTCAGGGCATCCCAGAACCACTGAAAAGTAGTAGCGGCCAACTCTGAAAACAGAGCTTTGGAAGGCCTAGGCCTACGTTTGTTTTTTTGTTTTTTTCGCCGGACGAATTGTGTTTTTTCTTTCCGACAGAAGGCGGGAGAGAAGCTCCCCCCCCCCCATCATTGGCGCCACCACTGCGTACAAGACGGCCATTAATGCTGTGATTTCTTGACAGTTTACATATGAATTATTGAAAAGTAAATGTATAACGTTCATGTGTTTGTGTAGCCCATCACAAAGGTAAAATATAATATAGCGTTATATAAATGTCATTATAAGACCGCTCATTATCAGGACAGGTATGTTTATAAGTGAAATATACAGTAATTGTTTCATATATCATTGTTTATTTAAACATGTCATATTGTGATGTTAATGATGACAAACACCGTACCGAAATACATAATTAGTAAGAATTCATTGAAATAATAATTAATATAAACGACTTTAAAAACCACGTAAGGGCCGCGTATGCCATAACGAACGATATCAAAATTAAATACGATTAATATGACAGCAATTCAATGAATTAAATACGATTAATATGACAGCAATTCAATGAATACCACATCAGGCTCATATGGCGTTCCATACCATATATGCTTTTAGCAATGTCGCTGGTTTGCGGCACCAAAACGTGCCGCTACAAGTCATAGCTTGTATACATATTTAGGCCTACTACTTTTTAACTATTCGTTGTTTGTTTATTTATATAGAAAGCTTATAAAATATAGCACACGAGTATTAATAAAGGTATTATTATCAATAGTTTTGCATTTGTATAGTTGAAGGGTCTTAGTTTTCGGGGTTTGGGGTTTCGTGGTCTGTGGCCCTAGGTCTTAGTTGTCGGGGTCTTCTCCTACACACCATGGCACGTAGTGTTATTTCAGATTTTACAACTATTGGATACAATATTGTGCCAAAGTCGGTATTAAAATATCATCATCAATCAGCTTTCGCCATAGCGTTTCTGCAAATAGTATTCCAAGTAGATCAATTATTTGCCAGGGTTCTATACTATCTTGGTTGTTCTTGTTAGTAAAATAAGGACGGGTGTCTATAGACCGAAGACCGAAGACCCAAAAACGAAGACCCCTATTTTTTCTCTTTCATTTTGATGATAATACGCCAGGCTGTCACAAAATAAAAATTACGAAATTTTTTGGGCGTCTGTTTGTGAAATTTTCAAGGGTCTTCGTTTTATAAACACCCTATATGGGGGTCTACAAAACGAAGACCGAAGACCCGAAAAAACGAAGACCTCCAATTATTTCTAAATTATCTTATTGAAAGTATTTCAAAATCATAATAAAACAGTTGCCAAGTACATATTTCATGCTGAATGTGACTGTTGGAAACGACACCATTGCTGTTTCTGTATTTTTAACTTGAAATTTCTTTTACCAAATCACTAACAAATGTTTCAATATTAGGACATTGGGCATCAAAAGGCATGATGAAGTTTGGGCATAATATTAAGAGAAATGTTCATGATGATACATTAGTGGGTATACGGTTAGTAGGAGGCCTGTGGCTGCTGCTGTGCACACATACATTCATAAAGACCTGGCCCCCCACCCCAAAAAAAAACCAAACATACAATATTATTTATGAATGTTACGCAAGCGAATAACATTTCAAAAGCCCATAAAACTTAATAACATACCCTAAACTGAAGTGATTTGATGCTACAGTAGAACCCCTCCTTTGGGACACTGCTGTTCAGGGACATCAACGGGTGCTATGTATCTGGGTGAATCCAATGCTAAGCAGAAGAGACTGAAACAGGCCGTGGGTTCAACAACTTTTATTCAACAACATAACATCTTTAGTGGCAGCCGGGATTCAAGAACTAGGGTACACACAGGCCACCACGTTACTACCTTACTACACTACACGGAGACACTATATCTTTTAACACTACAGTCCACCCCTAAGGGGACACCCATAATAAGGGGTCGGGGGCACTTTTTGAGTGTGCAAAATGGTCATATCAATACAATTTTACCCAACATTTTTGTTGTTGTATTAAAACAGCTACAGTAGCCACGAAATAAGAAAAAAATAATTCATATTAATTATTTACCTTTTGAGCAATAAACTTAACATCAAACCATAATTTTTTTCCATGCTTAGAATGGGCATTGGATGCCTGTGTTACATTGTATATTATAAAATCTTGTCAATTTTGACCAGTCACCATTAACCATGGAGATTTCTTGTTTTGTGTATTTTGATATAGGATTATCCGGACAGCCTGCACCCTGATTTCTGAGTTTGTAACATCTATTATAGTATTCTATCTTGTACATCCAATAGAAAGCTCAATATTAAAAACAATATTTTGTCATTAAATTACACTCGAATAAAGAAAAAATATCGGGACGTACACAAATTTTGTAGTTACATATCTGTTAATTTTATATCTTAAATGAATTATTTTTTGCATTTCAAATTATTGTTATAAATTAGTTATAATTAAACTCATTCTTAGGTCAATTAAAATAAAATTATAAAAATCTGTGACATCATTATACGAAAACATGCCAAAAACTCTTACTAAGAGGACGATTTCACATTTTGTTTAGTGTCCCCTGAATAGGGGTAACCCTATTCAGGGGACCATTATTTCAGAGGACACCCCTATTAAAGTGACACTTTTAGAGTCCCGAAGGTGTCCCCTTAATAGGTTTTCTACTGTATATACGATAGAGTGAAGCGGCGGTGTGTATGCCTAGCCTGCCAGCGGATTGACCTCCTGAGACATTTTTGGTGATCAAAACAATTATAAACCATTCCATTTAGCCATTTTAGTAATAACCATAATAATAAACAATATAGTATAGTCATAACAACACAGTCTATTTGGGAAGTATTTCCGTGGTTCGTTTTTGTAGGCCTAGGACCTAGATCGTGGATTTTGCAGGAATAATAACTAATACAAACCCTCGGGCCTTGCCACAATGTACGATTCCAAGCTTAAAATAAACAGCTTAAAATCAACTTTTTTTTTTAATGAACAACGATAAAATATTACATAAAAGTCAGCTATGTAATACATATTAACTTTTGAATAAATACTATTTTATAAATGATATTCGCAAATAAATTACTTGGTAATTTTATTATTGATACAGTATGCGGTATTGTTGTTACAAAATGCCGACTGTATAGACCTACATTAGCCAATTTTAGTCAACTTTATCTAATTTTAGTAAATACTTTTTGTTTTTACAAAATTTATTGTGTTGTACTTCCAATTACTATAGACAAATAATATTTTCAGGTCATTTGAAAACAACAACATTCAAGATATTCATCCCGATGTATTTATAGAGATGGAAGGTGTTAACAAATTGCAAGTATACATTCTCTACCATTGCAAATTATAATTAAAGTTAGTAATAATAATAATAATAATAATAATAATTTGATTAGTTTTAGAAATATCTGATCTGATCTGCGACTTAATTTTTCGTACGCCTTTAATGGTATCAGTTGTATATCTGCCAATTCCTTACATCTTCTGGCTTAACATACTGGCACAAAAATACACACCCGAATTTACACACCTGAAAGTATATATTCTCTACCATGCAAATCATAAAGTTAGTTAAGGCCTCTGTATGTACCAGCTTAATCAACTTTGAATCCCGATCAGGGTGACTTTTTCATTCTCAGTATTTTTTATCAGTTACCGTTTATATTCTATAGGCCCACATTATGTTAAATAATGTTCAGAATTATTCCTTTTTACATCACCATAATCATTGAATAAATGAATTGGTATATATTGCCTTTATTAAATTGACTAATGATATTTTTTATTTTTGTAAATCTGTCATCTTTGTTCTGTTAGACTTTCTTTTGCCTTTGACACAATATAATTAGTATTATTATATTTAAATATGTTATGTTAAATTTCTTTAACAAGGATGCTATCCAAGAACAGCCTAACTGTGTTTCCTCGTGCCCTGTACAATTTAAGATTGAGAGAAATAATGTGAGTACCGCATTTAGGCCAAATTGTTTTAATATTCCGTGCATTGTAAACAATCCTGATGAATCAGTTTTTGTGGATTTAAAATTGTGTTTAACAACATTATTTTGTATTATAAAAGTAATTCACGTTAACAGGTGTATTAAGCTACAAAAGCCACCAAGTGGTACTATTTGCGTAAAGCAATTAGTACCATCATATCAATAATAATATTCACTTTTATTATTATATATATAGGCATATATATATACTGTCTCTTATACACATCTAGATGTGTATAAGAGACAGCCATTAACCATGGAGATTTCTTGTTTTGTGTATTTTGATATAGGATTATCCGGACAGCCTGCACCCTGATTTCTGAGTTTGTAACATCTATTATAGTATTCTATCTTGTACATCCAATAGAAAGCTCAATATTAAAAACAATATTTTGTCATTAAATTACACTCGAATAAAGAAAAAATATCGGGACGTACACAAATTTTGTAGTTACATATCTGTTAATTTTATATCTTAAATGAATTATTTTTTGCATTTCAAATTATTGTTATAAATTAGTTATAATTAAACTCATTCTTAGGTCAATTAAAATAAAATTATAAAAATCTGTGACATCATTATACGAAAACATGCCAAAAACTCTTACTAAGAGGACGATTTCACATTTTGTTTAGTGTCCCCTGAATAGGGGTAACCCTATTCAGGGGACCATTATTTCAGAGGACACCCCTATTAAAGTGACACTTTTAGAGTCCCGAAGG
>NW_022686322.1:2877130-2896054 GCF_011630105.1 Anneissia japonica
CCTCAACCCTCGGCCACTTTCGTGTGAGACTTCGAATAGTTTAATTGAAAAACCATTTTAATTTGTATTAAATAGTGATGTTTGTACGTATTTATACGTGCGTTTAATATTTTCAACAACGTCGTGTTCTATAGTCATCGTCACAGCTCCTTCTGATTTCGCGGATAGATAAGGTAAAGGTAGGAAAATTACACATAACTCGCAACGTCATTGTGCTGAATTGTGTATGGGCGTGGTCAGTGACTACTGGCAAAAAATAAGTGTTAAAAACATAATTATTCATCATCAAAATAAAATGAATATTAATTACGTGACATGGGTCGTGTATAAATGCCATGGTTTGCATGAACAGCTGTAAATATTATGTAGGTGAGGCAAGAATATTATTTGGCATCCGAAAATGAACACCAAAGAGACACAACTACCGCACTTCACCCGGACACAAATGAAACTATCAATCATGTAAATATAAGGCACGAAAAAAAAATCACAGCATCAGTTGGGACAAAATAACTGTATTGGACCCAAAGGCGCAGATCTGTTTTGAAATGTGAAAAGACCTGACTTCCACTTTCAACCTCTAGCCAATTTCAGAATTCACCACTTTGCATGTGCGTCAATTATTGTTCAAATGACAATAAAGAATATCGTATCGTATCGTATTAGCGACTCCATGATTCCCAACCAATATCAGAATCTTGGGGAAGCAATCAATAGGCGAATCAATGCTGGAGCAATTTATTCAAACCTTAAAGTAAACCTTAGGCATGGATTCGCCTAAAGCGCCTGAAGAAGATGTGTATAAGAGACAGATATATATATATATATTAATGATCGTATTTCTTTCTTAGGTATTTGTATGATAATCCCCTAGAACTGATTGAAGATAACGCTTTGTCTCATATGGCACAAATTTCAAATATGTAGGTATTTCAAGTGGCGGATCCCGGAATTCGAAATAGTGGGGCCCCAGGGATGGACTTTCATAGATTGAGGTTCTGGACCACCTCAGTCCCACCATGGTTGTGGCTAATGTAAGAAAATATATACAGAAACACTAGATGGCCGGAAATGGTACTCTCATATACTTTAAGGGATGTGGGGGGGGGGGTAAGCTGGGCTTCTTAAACCACCACCGATTTCTTATACTACTATAACTCAACTGAATATACACAGTAAATGTAAGTGAGGCTCGGTTGATGTACTGTAGGATGTTACAGTACTGTAGCTTTGAAGTCGAAAAAAAACAAAACCAAATGCTACATACAACTACATGTTCAGCAGGAACTAAACATTACAATATAATTTAATATATTACAGTACTACTACCTATCAATGTTTACCCTTTCCTTACTGGACTAAAACATACCTTAATATTCATATCTAATATAGTTTTAAAATCCAATATCTTATCTTTTTTTAGATATTTTAAGTGCGAAAACCTTTTGATGATCCCTCCAATATTATCAAGAAACAGAAATGCGTAACTACTGTATTATTACTATTTAATTACATTTGAATATTACTTACAGATGTATCGTTAATTGTGTAAAAATTGTGTTATTAATAGTTGTTTTCAAAATACTGTATACGTCATTGCTATGATGTTTTTGATTTTCATTCAAATTATATTATCGTCTAAGACTGGATTGTCAAACTTGAAATAATTCAAATAAATTACATATTCAAAGTAGTGATGATTAAATGCGTTCGGTACACCATGTGGAATAATAATGCTACATATCTTAATTGATGATGTACTTTGGTTCTAAGCGAATTCATTTGGATTCTTATAACCAAAAATACCATTAATTGATTTTTGTAGCATATGCTACATGTGTAATGAAAACATAGTCAAAATAATCGTAATACTAATAAAGTACAACAATTACACTTACAATATTAACGCGTATTACTACAATGAGCTATTGAACTACGATGAACTATATACTATCACATTAACATTATAAAATCCTAACGATTATTAATAATAAACAGATGAAATGTGAGTTATATATTATCATGCCTTCATTAGTCAGGTAAGATAGAAAAACAAATAGTGACATTAAACGTATGAATCATTTTTTTTTCAGCTACTGTGTGAAAAATACAACTAAAATAATATTTGAGTTCAATATTGACAATTTGATGTACTTTGGTGGCATGATATGTAATAGATCTATATGCACACCTTGTAAACAAGGACACTTTGGAACAATTGAAGAAGAGAACGTGTGCTACGCATGTCCACCAGGTGATAATTATATTATAAGAAATTAAAAAATACAAGTATTTTAGAAAATGCGCTCTTGAAGCCAACAATTAGAATTTTTTGTTACAAGCATTTGGATTCTCAGCAGCAACCCGAAACTAGATAATGCATAAGCGCAAGTCAGTAATCTAACTAATAACATACATAATACAGCAAGTTATACCAGGCTCTCCACTCTTCTCTTACCAATCATCAGCTATATTTTTTACAAATCAAAAATATATATGTATATATATGTAAATATGTGTATATATGTATATGTATGTATATACATATATAATGTAGGCTATATACATATATTATATATAATATATATATATATATATATATATATATATATGTGTGTGTGTGTGTGTGTGTGTGTGTGTATGTATATCATCATCATCATCATCAGCCTGTCAGGCCACTGCTGACCGATGGCCTCCTCAATTTCCATTCTGATCTGTTCTTTTCCAGATTTGCCCAGTTCGCACCAAGCTCCTTCTGGAAAAGATCACTCCATCTCTTGTTAGGTCTTCCTCTTTTTGTTTTGTGTCCGTGTGGCGTCCATACTGTTAATTCTTTGGCCCACCTGTTATGGTCCATCCAAGCTACATGGCCTGCCCATTCCCACTTTGTTATAGACAGTTTTTCAGATAATCTTTAATCTTTATTGCCTTTCTTATATATTCATTTTCCACTTATCAAGTCTACTGATGTTGAGCATAGACCTCTCTATACTTCTTTGCACCACTGCCGCTTTCCGTTTATGTTTTCGTGTTAATGTCCATGTCTCGGCTCCGTAAGTCATAGCTGGTAAAATTACATCATTCATGACTTTACGTTTTAAGCACATGGGATTGGTTTCCTCTTTTAAGAATTTATCATACTGGCCAAATTACTTCCATCCTTCCGTTAACCTTTTGTCAATTTCTTTCTCTTTGTTTCCATCTGGTGTGGGAATCTGACCAAGATATACATATTCGGCAACATGTTTTATGACTTATCCATCAAGCTTAATATCTTTCTGTTTTCTTTGTTTTCCAACTTCATTGTACATAACTTTTGTTTTCTTCCTGTTTATACTCAGACCATCTTCCTTTCCTTCATTGTTTAAATCATCAAGTAAGGACTTGAGTTCTTGTTCAGACTTGCCAAATAAAACAATATAGACAGCAAACCTGAGGTTACTGAGGTATTCTCCATCTATTCTTAGACCTTTGACCTGTAAATTCATTTTACGAAAAATCTGCTCCAGTGCTGCTGTAAACAATACTGGAGACAGTGTATCTCCCTGTCTTGCTCCTTTTTTTCATCCATAAACTTTCTGCTCTCTTTTTCTGTCTTCACCTGTGATGTTTGATGTGGAATATATGTTCTCATAGAATTCTGCATATCTCTCTATTATTTCTCTATTTGTTGTTACAGAGCTATCCTCCTCTTTAATTGTTATTATGAGTGCTTTGTGGCCTTTATTTTCTGATGCTCTTTAAATTTCCTTGTTACTCTCTATAGCTTTATGTATCAAGTTTGTGGTATGTTCCCTTATGTCTTCTCTTATCCCTTTCCTAATGGTCTTGCATAGCTCTACATAGTCTATCTTTTGCTTTGGATCACTTGTCTCATGCAACGTTTCCTTCCTTCTCTTTAGCAACCTCCTGGTACTGTCTTTCTTTAAATTTCTGTGTTTGTGTCTGTTTTGTTGCTCTCCTGCAACCACCAGTGCTAGTTTGTGCATCTAATTTAGAACTTCTTCTATATGCTCTATACTTTCGATCTCTTTGTCTCCAAACTTGTTTCTTAATAATTTCTGATATTCAGTGCTATTTTCTTTAAGCTTTTCTAGGTTAATTTCTGGCATGGTCTTATGTATCATTTGAGTTCTATCTAATTTGGTATCCAGCCTAAAGATGCTTCCAATGTTTACCCTTACCAAAGTGCAAACTAAAAAAATGTAAAACACATTTTGCCGAGACCCATATGACATACATACACACACACACACACACAGCCCACCCACACATACATACACACACAGTTCAGGGAAAATGGGTCTCGGCAAAGTGGGATTAGGCAAAATGTGTTTCACAATTTTTTAGTTTGCACTTTGGTATTTTGCAAACTGGTTTCGGCAAAGTGGACTCGGCTATCTGGGAGTCGGTATACTGGGTTTCGGCGTAGATCCCTTTGTCCTCCTGATGATTTTCTAACAATATCAAGAAGTTCCAATAAAAAATATAGACAAGGGCTGGTAGGATAGCCTGAAATGATTACAGAATGTTAACAGTGCAACAACTATACTTACCGCTGACTATACTTTTGCTATCTTTTCAGGTGGTTTCTACCAAGATCAACTAGGAAGTTATACGCCAAACCAATTACATTACGATGGTAACTGTAAGAGATGTCCAAATGGAACGTATTCACCAAGAGCTGGTGCTGGCTCCATCGCTGATTGTCAAACTTGTCCAGCTGGAACAAAGACAGACCAATTGGCGAATCTTAATGCTTGCGATTGTCTTAAGGATTTCCATCGAACTGAACGATATGGCTCATGCCAACTTTGCCCTGAAGGTGTCAACTGCACAAAAGGTTTTCAGACATTGATTGATGGTTACTGGTGGTGTTGGGACTTCCCAGCAAATTTTGGGGGTATCAAGGAATATAACAAATTTGTTGAACAGATGAGTAGAAATATCGTTAATATAAGAAATCCAGATGACTTGAAGAATACCAAATACAATGGGATATTACCCGCATGCCATAAATGCCCACGATCAAAAAGTTGCAATGGCGGCAGTATCAATGCCAGCTGTTCGGAGGGTTATTCTGGCTGGTTATGTGCAGCATGCAGTCCTAAATATTACGAATTATTCAACAATTGCTATAAATGCCAACATACTGCTGTTATCATCATTGAATTTGTTGTAGTCATGGTCGTATTCTCAGGTATTGGATATGTAGTGTGGAAATTGGAAAAACAAGGAAGAGGTAGAAATAGGCCTATAAACCACATGGATTCTTTTGTGACACATATAAAGATCGCTATTAATTTTTATCAAATTCTTGGAATACTAGCTCAAGTGAATGAAATTCATTGGCCGAATGATTTCCAATCAGTTGGAGAAAGTCTTCAATATCTAGACGTTATACGATTTATCAATATTCTAAGCCCAAAATGTATATTTTCCAATTCTTGGAACGCGTATATGCTTCTCTATATTGCAATAGCCACACCCTTCATCATTATGTTTTTGACAGCTGGTGCATTCTTTACTTGGCACGTCGTCAATCGATGTAGGGGCGATTACTCAGTCTATCATCTTAAAGATAAATGCTTGTCCATCGCAGTTACGATGTTGTACTTGACCTACGCAAACACTTGCTCCAACATCATGGCGGTAGGACCGTGGTCTATCCGTACATTTGATGTAACAGCAGATGGGAAATACACAAAGCAAGTATTAACCTCTGACTACTCCATCGACGTGAGTTTCCACAATGGTTCAGTGTATAATACCAACAAGAACATTGTTTATTGTTCTTTGCTTTACGTGGTCGGATTTCCATTTGCTGTTGTCATCATATTATACTATAAATACATACGGCACAGACGCATTGAAGATGGACGACATAGAATTATGGGATTGAAATTCTTCTGTAGGCAATACAGCGGCAAGTTCTGGTATTGGGAAATATTTGAGATGTACAACAAGGCAATTCTCGCTCTCATCGCCAACTTTAAGGACGACCAATCTTCAAACATGTCTTATTCGCTATTCGTCACAGTCATTCTCATTGCTTTACACCTGTACCTTGAACCAATGAAGGTTAAATCAGATCAGAGGTTCCAGTTGTTGACATTGATGTTTATAATTGTCAACTTGTCGGTTGGCGCGATTGTTGAATTGGATGAGACATTGTACACTGCAGACGACACGATTGCTGTACTTCATGATATTACACCGTTCATTCTTCTGCTTCTCAACTTATCTATACTGTTCATGGTTTTCGGTAGGTTTTCATTTAACTTTTTTCATAGACAATACATACCTTTAAATACATAACTTTAAATAACTTGAACATATAAACAATCTATGATTTCACAATAACGTCAATTTTTCTTATATTTAGTTGATTTACTCAAGAATATCAAAGAAAATATCTGGGAAGAACTCCACGATTACCACAGTGAACTGACAAATTTGCCCAGTTATTCA
This sequence comes from Anneissia japonica, assembly GCF_011630105.1. Taxonomy (NCBI): domain Eukaryota; kingdom Metazoa; phylum Echinodermata; class Crinoidea; order Comatulida; family Comatulidae; genus Anneissia; species Anneissia japonica. The sequence continues at coordinate 2,883,602 of NW_022686322.1, forward strand.
GATTTGGATGTTGATAACCGTCAAGCAGAAGTTACATTGCTAAACGCGGCATCTTCTGGCAACTCATCAACATCACGGGATATGATCACACTCCCACGCTAAAACTAATAGATATGGGAACAATGCAATTCCTTTTCTCATCCGTTGCCTTAACGAGAGATGCTGAGAATTAGATTGCTAGAAAATACGCGTTAAACTGATATTGCCTATATAACATTGGCAAATGTTTTATTTTTATTGAGGCTGGTCCATAATTTATATTTAAAAACATGATGCCTATTTTATATACTTTGTATTTGAATATAAATAATAATAAATTAAATAATTATTTTACTAACCTGTATATATAATTAGTATCTATAATGTCTAGTTGTGTAGTTGTGTTTTTAATTACTGTCTTGAAATAATTTTTATATTGTAAATTTTACATTTTGTAACACCATGTAATTCAGCTAATTGGTTTGTTGAAATAAAAGATAAAGATAAAGATAAAGAAATATGTATATATATATATATATATATATATATATTTATATAATGATTGATGATTATTATAATATATATATGTATGTGTGTGTATATATGATGTATATATATATACTGTATGTGTGTATATATACATATATATATATTCTAATCTGCAGACAGTGCCGTTTCGATCTTGTTAGATCTCATCAGTGCAGCTCAGGATTTTTAAGAATGAAACACACCACTGACTCAAACATAGCTTGGGTCAGTCTTGTGTGACGTGGTACACTGATTATGAATACAAGAGTGCACAAACCCAATAATGAGTGTGCTATGCAAATTGCAAAATAGTAAACATAAACAATGCACCATCTTAAAATAAGAGTGCTCTACAAAACAATGTACTACCTTAATAGTACAATGTAAGGAGCGTAAATATTCCAATCTGCATATATATACATTTTCGTATATGTGTATATATACACAAATGTATATACATATACATTCTCATATATATGTATATATATATATATACACACATATATATATATACACATATGTACACATATATACATATGTACATATATACATGCATACACATATACACACATACACACATATATATTTACACACATATATACACATTATATCATATACAGAATTTTAAAATGCATTCATGTATCCTTATAACGGTATGCCTATGTAAATTAAGTCCTGGAGCATGTGGATGATAGTTATCTAAATTCATAGTAGTTAGACTGTGAACAGTTGAAACAAGATTGCACCGCCCATGAATACAAAATGGTGGCACCCATTACAAGTATAATTTATCTAAGGCCCAACTATAATAAATTATTGATCGCTGTTTAATACCGTAATGTACTATTCTTATAGATACGGACTTTGATTAAAGAGGAAATTAGTGTTTTGAATCTGTAGCTTGATAAAATGTATTATTATCAATGAGTTTAATCAGTTTCCATTATTTGTGGTCTTAACTTGTAAATTGAATAATGTGTGCATTGATAAATAATACATTTTGCATTTTGCATTTTGTATACATTACTTTTATGAAGTGCTGGTATTCATTGCTTAATATTATCTAGTCACAATGTTTAACCGGACCAGTGAGTCCACCCAGTAAGTTATATCAGAATGCAAATGACAAAGCACTAATATTTATATGTTATAATACATATCACAATATTTCTTGGCGATTTGCCTGGCGAGTGATAATACCAAAATAATTACACTTCCAATGCATTGTGTAATAATATGGTTCTTGAGGTAAAACTGCTGTTTGGTTGTCTCGACGTTTCGGTGGGGTGTTTAAGACCAAGCCAAAATTCTCATTCTCCCGATGACGGGCAGAGCAATCTCACCGAAACGTTGAAACAATCAACCAGTGGTTTTACCTAAAAAACCCACATATTATTACATATGGTGTACCGGACATTCACTTGTTTTTTTATATTTTTTTTATTGATATCATTTTAATATAATTATTAATTATTTTAAGGTTATTGCTTGAAGGTTTGCAAGTAGAATTAATTATGTGTTAAAGGGTTGCAGTACACCACATAGGCCCAGATAGTTCTAAAAATTACTGTTGTCATTTCGAGATTTTGAGTGTCAGTATATTAAATGTGCGAAACAGAATAGCAATCTGACTTTTATCGAGAGATGCAGAGATTCCAACGTTATCCCTCAAGACATAGAATTAACTTACCAAATCACACGGGGGACAAACCAAATATATTGTGATATAGCATATAGGCGCTTTCTATAGCTCACAGAAAACAGAGTATGAGTCTATTCGCCTCCTTGACAACTCACTAGGAAAGATTCCTAAGCAGGGGGTGGCGACAGTGGGGTGGGGGAAAGGCCCTCGTCGGGAAGAGCTGCCAGGTGTGGCGCCAGGATTTATCCGACAGGGGACTGAGGTTCCCGACGGGGGTGGGGGAAGACGTCCTTGATGAGGGGTCAGATTTCTCCGACGAAAGCAAATTGGGCGTGGTCGAGCTTCGATTAAAAGGTTCTAAACGTGGTCCAGTGGCGAAGTCCCCGAAAATTTTGACAATTTAGGGGTTTCAAATGCTTATTTAATCGATTTTAGAATCTACAAATTTGTAGAAAATACTTATAATTTTTTTTCTCTCTCAAAAATTGTGCTTTTTCTCCCCTGCGGGGGGGGGGGAGGTTGGCTCCACCCCTTAGGGCTGGTCCCCCGTCGGGGAGAAAAATCACAATTCGTTGGGGGAGAAAAAATGTATATACAATAAAGGTGAAGACCTGGATATACGTCATAATGAACTTACTGATAGTCTTGTCCATGTACTACCTATATCGATGACCTCTGGATTAGGTTAAGAGATACTGTTCGAAGTTCTAAGGAGAGTAAGGATAAAAGTGCATACCGTTAAAAATACATCTTTATAACCCAATGTCCCGTGGATTAGTTGATCTGTAAAAAGGAACATTAGCAAAAATAAATAAATAAATAAAATGAAATAAAAAAAGAAATTAAAAAAATAATAAAATGGAAAACTCTATAATACATCACGTAAAACTGGAGACGTTGGGCTATGGGATAATTAAAGAACAAATATCGGAGACAGCCTCACAATCTAATAAATGCCAAACCTAGCATTTTGCGTGGTCGTAAACGTGATTAAGTTTGTGAAAAGGAACGTAATCGTCCGAGCGAGGGGCACGAGAAGACATGAGAGGTACGTTGGAGCCAAATATACTAATGTAGATGATGGATGTATTTTTGCAAGTGATCTTTTGAGGTACTGAATTTGTTGAAGAATTGGGAATTTCTTATTCTCTCTTTGTCATTGTAACAAGTCATGAGGTTACATTTTGTACACGTTGAAGTATTTTGGACTGTTTCCGGCTAATGCCATACACAGAAAGACATTGCAGTTGTCATGTTTCGAAGCGAAATGTGACAAGACGTTGTACAACCTTGTTGTTAAGATATTTTATAAAAGGGCTTGGTTTAAGAATTACAAGGTGAACGGAACGTGAAATGTTTCAATGTGTTTATTTTTATTATTGTAGCCTCATTTTGATCACAATCGCACTTTAATATTAAGAAAGTATGTACACTGTAGTATAATGGAAAAGGTGAATTACATTGTATGTAAGCATAATCTCTTCCGCCTCGCTATCCATCGAATCAGTAAAGGTAGGAACTGGGAATTTGCACGGTAGTTTCCCTGATCAAAAAGAACACAAATCAGCGAGCGTTCCAACTTGTTAAAAATAATGTAGAATATGAAAACAAAAAAAACCCCTTATTATTACAATGGTGTACCATTTACTTGTTTTTTATATATATATATTTTATTTTAATATAATTATTAATTATTTGTAAGGTTATTGCTTGAAGGTTTGCAAGTAGAAATAATTACGTGTTAAATACTTGCAGTACACCACATAGGCCTAGATAGTTCTAAACATTACTGTTGTCATTTCGAGATTTTGATTATTTTTCTCTTTATTGCATACAAAAGAACAAAAAAGAATACAGGTACGATAGTATGCAATAGGAGCCAAGAAAAATAGCCAAAGCTAATCGAGCTTGAGCCCCTTTCAAATTAAACATTAATACATGTGATAAAATATAAATTAATAATATAAAAAAATGTAAAAGGCATCATATTTAATATTTATTAAGCAAAATGTCTTTAATTTTTGAAACAAAATTTGTTCTTGAGGTGGTCTCTTTCAACTCAAATGGCAAGGGATTCCACGATTTAGCACCAGTATAAGAGATTCTGAATTGACCTAAATTATTTCTGCAATTGAGAATGGCTAAATTGTAATCACGGTTGAGTCTTGTTCTATGGGTATGGTTAATGTTACTAAAGTAGTCTGTTAAAGTATGTGGCAATCTATTGTTAAAAAGGTCAGAGATAAAATTTAAAATAAATAATTTATGTAGTTTATATATGTCTATAATTCGAAGATTATAAAATAAAGGTGCAGAATGGGCTTTAAGATCTGAAAATGTAATACATCTGATACATATTTTTGAGTGCGTAAAAATATTTATAGGTGTGAATTGTATGTGTTGCCCCATACCTCAATACCATAAATCAGATTAGGTAATATAAAAGAATTATAAAGCATAATCAATGTTTCCTCAGGGACAAAGTGCCGTAACTTAAATGAAATACCAACTTTTAAATTTTTATGTAATGTAATGTTCATTAAAATTAAGATGCTTATCAAGCTTAACTCCAACGAAAGAAACAGAATTACATTCAGAGATTAAACTTGAATCAATTCCAAGAGAACCAGATGTAGTAAAACTTTTATTTTTTGACTGAAAGAGTATGTAATTTGTTTTATCTGCATTTATTGTTAATTTGTTGGCATTGCACCATTCTATGATGTGTTTAAATGATAATTAACCTCGTCAAGATCTAAAGTATTACCAATAAATGATTTAAATAGATTTGTATCATTAGCAAATAATCTGAAATAAAAAAAATCGGACGAATTTGGTAAATCATTTATATAAATTAAAAACAAAATGGGGCCAAGCACTTATACCTGAGGAACACCACAGTCTATTGGTAGTTTATTAGAGACAAAACCATCAGAGGAAACAAAATGAAATCTATTACTAAGATAGTTTGAAAGCCATAACAAAGGTATGCCCCTAATCCCATAGTGCCGTAGCTTTGAAATTAAAATTTCGTGATTTATTGTGTCAAAGGCTTTTCTAGAATCAACAAAAATCCCAAGAGCAACATTTGAGTTATCACATTGCGATAAAAGGTTATTAACTAAATTAACAAAGGATAATTTTGTACTAAATTTTTCACGAAATCCGTATTGGTGGTCATAAAATATATTAAATTTTTCAAGAAAGTGGATTAATCGATAATTAAACAATTTTTCAAGAATTTTAGATAACACAGGTAATATTAAAATTGGACGGTAGTTTCCCAAGCTATCCTTGGGACCATTTTTATATATAGGGAGAACACGTGCAATTTTAAGAGCATTGGGAAACTTGGAGGATTGTAGAGAAAGATTAAAAATATAACACAGTGGTATTGAGATATAAGGCGCAGCCACACTCAGCAGTTTGGCAGGCAAATTATCATAACCTGTTGTCTTGTTTTTATCTAAATTCGAAATTTCATTTGGGGAAATTGGTTTAAGAAAAAATGAGTTTATGTTAGGTTGGCTTAGATAAGATGTAAATTGTTTTAGAAGGACGTTTTATTTTATTTGCTAGATTTGATCCTATGTTTGTAAAATATTTATTAAATTCATTTACAATGTTTTGTTTATTATCAATTTCTTCTATACGATTTCCTTTAGTCACCGAGATCTTCTGAGGTAAATCATTATTGTTGCGTCCAATTAATTTGTTAATAGTGAGCCATGTTTTATTATGATTATTTTTGTTTTTTGATAGCCGGTCATTATAATAGGTTTTTTTCGCCAGGCGTATAATATTTGTTAACATATTCCTATATCACTTATACTGGGCTAATTTGGGAGGATCAAAATTAGATTTTAAAACTTTATACTATAATTTTTGTTTTTTATTAATTGATCTCTTTATTGCTTTCCTAATCCATGGGTTATTTTTAATTATTATTTTGTAAGAAGCGTCGAACAATTGGTGCATGAAAATTGCAGATATTAAAAAAAGTTGAATAAAAATCTTCAAAGCTAAATCAACGTCAGATGAAGTGGCATAAACATTTTCTTATGATATATTTGATAGGTCAGTTAAAAATAGTTCAGAAACAAATTGCTGTAATCTCTGAATGATACAAACTTATTGTTTGTATCTGCTCAAAAATAGCAAATGTCGGGAGATGATCAGAAATATCACAGATTATAGTTCCGTGGTGCACTAAGTATCATAAATATTCGTGTATATATGATTAAGTAAAGGCTCGGAATGATCAGAAAGTCTTGTTGGGAGTGGTTATAAGTTGAGTGATATTCATACAGGCTACGTTAGATATAAATGAATCACATTCATTACTTAAAGTTTCAAAAAGATCAAAATTAAAATTACCAATAAGAATACAGCGATTTTTATCAATATTAAGTAACATAAAACATCAATAAGACTGTTATAAAACTCTAATAAGCTGGTGTTTACATTTTTTTTTATATAATACCCACAATAAAATTAGAGCTGTTGTCTGTAACATTAACCCATAGAGACTCAGAGTTAGCCACTGTATGTTCAATAATATTATAATTTAATGAAGAATGTATATAAGTAGCAACCCCGCCACTCCTACCGGATTCACGGCAGCTACTATATCCAAAGGAATAACCGGGTAAATCAAATAAAGCTGGATTTTCTACTTGCCATATTTCAGATAGACCAATAATTTTGAAATCGCCTAGTGTGTCGTAAACTGTATTAAATTCTTCAAAATTTGTATTAATAGATCTGATATTGGCATGCATAACTGAAAATGATTTTGGTAAGATTGAATTATAACTGGCGTTGAATTCGGCAGGAGTGACGGCGGTGATATTGTCAAAGTCAAAGAACATCACATCATTATCATTCATTGAAAATTAATGGCAAATGATATGAGACCACCTCGAATTTTATTAATGTATACACTATTGATGCCGTAGAGAATAAATATATAAATAATAATATAATAAGCATAGTGAAAAATACACTAATAAGGAAGTAAATTAAGCAATAGTTGTTGTATAGGGCAGGACCTATAGTATTAAAAAATGCAGTAAGCTCCTCTTATGTTAATTCAAGTGAATAGAAAAGAAATAAATACTGTATTTATATAAATTAGACGGTGTCATGTCATTTGTACAATTGTCCGTTAATATATAGGTTCCCGTTACGGAATATAGGTCTCTTCCCATCCCTGTATGCTTTAGCCATGACATCTTTCAAGCCTCTCTTTTTGGCCAGGTCAGCTTCTGGAAGGTCTTCGATGACAAAGATTTCACTATCCTTAAGCTGGGATCTGGCTTTTAAAAATACCTGAAATCGTTTAGGTCGATACAGGAATTTTACAATTAGATGACGGGGCTTTTCATTACCAGATCGGCGCTTCCCAATCCGATGTGCATTTTCTATATTAATGTCAGGAATGATCAGTTGTTTTTCAATAAGTTCCTTGATTTTGGCCATAGGGTCCTCATCTGATTCCTCTTTTACACCACCAAATCTTAAGTTAAAACTACGTGAATAGCGCTCCATTTTGAGGACCTGGAATTGTACCGATGCTTGACTTAATGTTTAGAAACAACGTCGACACTCCCTTAAGCTCGACTGAGTAATCGACTACCTTTTGTTCAAGCTTTGATACGGATTCACTGAAATATTGTAGTGATGTTTCCATCTCAATCTGCTTTGCTTCTAAAGCATCAATCCGACCAAGTATAGTTGACTGATTAATGAATACGGTATCGATTTTAGTCGAGAGCGCTTGAATCTCCCGCCGTAACGCTTCCGCATTCGACTCAGTGGGCGGTTCCGCCGATGGCTCTACTGGTGATTTAGGGCTAGATCCTAGGTCTGCGTGTTTGTCTGGCATCTAAATAGGCCTATTACAGCAAGGAATGATCTAAAAAATGACTGCTCCCTGCTCACACCACAAGTATTGTGACGAGTGACAATCAGCAGACCTCAAGGCATGAGAAGACATGAGAGGTAAGTTGGAGCCAAATATACTATTGTAGATGATGAATGTACTTTTGCAAGTGATCTTTTGAGGTACTGGATTTGTTGAAGAATTGGGAGTTTCGTGTTTTCTCTTTGTCATTGTAACAAGTCATGAGGGTACATTTTGTACACGTTGAAGTATTTTGGATTGTTTCTGGCTATTGCAACACACAGAAAGACATTGCAGTTGTCATGTTTTGAAGCGATGTGACTAAACAAGACTTTGTACAACCTTGTTGTTTAGATACTTTATAAAAGGGCTTGGTTTAAGAATCAAGGTGAACGGAACGTGAAATGTTTCAATGTGTTTATTTTATTATTGTAGCCTTATTTTGATCACAATCGCACTTTAATATTAAGAAGTTATTTACACACTGTAGTATAATGGAAAAGGTGAATTACATTGTATGCAAGCATAATCTCTTCCGCCTCCCTATTCATTGAATCAATAAAGGTAGTAACTGGGAATTTGCACGGTAGTTTCCCTGATCAAAAAAAAAACAACTTAGCGAGCGTTCCAACTTGTTAAAAATAGCGTCGAATATGAAAACACGCTAGAATGGCTATAGATTTCATTTGGAAACCATCTTCCATTAATTCTCAAACAACATGCGTTTCCGCTTGGCTCTTACTGTGATAGTGATCTACACAAATATTGGACATGCATCATGTCAAAACTACGCAAGCTGTGTACATGATAACAGGAAAACTTTACTGTGTGAATGTAAATATTTTTCAAGCGGTTGGGTTTTCGTAAATTGTACCAAACGTGGGCTTACAAACTTTCCTGCCGGTATTCCTGAAAACGCAACACACCTGTAAGTAACAAAATAATAACAAATCATATATATTGTCATTTCCATTTGGAAAAAAAAATCTTATTATTCTATTTCTGAAAATGAAATGAGCTTAATTATCTTCAATTAGCTGGTACATATATTTTAGCATTAAGCGTAACCTTACTCAGTTTTAACAACCGTCTCAAAACACACCTTTTATCAACTTCTTAATTTTGTTTCTGTTCTAACTAGCACATTGAGACTTTGTTTATGCACTTTAGAAAATTTATATAGATTACATAACACCTTATCAGAAATTAAGTGGTGCTACGTATGTATTATCAGGGGCCTTCGATTCGTATTGATTTAGTAAACAGGTATTAAATTCAAAATATGTTAATTTTTATTACATTGAATGAGGCATAAAATCCAAGATTACCATTCGTATGTTTTGTCTTGCATCTTACTGTTGTTTTTGTTCAGTCCTGGGTCACATCTAAAATTGTACATTATGATATTGAATTATTTTTTGAATGGTTCTGTTTCTACTCCCAATAAACGGATAACTAGCAGACCTAAAAATATCTGACGTCCTTCAAATCATCATTATCATTATCATCAACTTTTTCGTAGTCGTCATTGTCATCTTTATCATCATCGTCTCCGTCGTCGTGTTGTCACTATTACTATTATTATTATTATTATCATCATCATCATCATCATCATCATCATCATCATCATCATTATTATTATTATTATTATTATTATTATTATTATTATTATTATTATTATTATTATGTTATATTTTCACAAAATGAATTTATTTGAAGTGTAAGATCACTAGTGATCTACTCATATTGGATACGCCCAAGGGCAGTTTGAGACAAACTAGTATGGTAATGGCTTCTAAGATCTGGATTTCTTTCTCTGGTTGCTTATTTTCATTTTTCCACCCATATGATCTGTTAGCTATACAGCTTACAAATTGGCTTCCATCGAGTTGCTACACTGCATTCTTTTCACTGCGCAGCTACCCCCTGACGCAATCGGAAAGGCTTTCCGATTCTACCGACCAATCAGCGTCGTCAGATGCTGTAGCGATTTTAGAAAATGAGGCATTAAAGGTCTGTTTATAACGATAAAAAGCAATTGTTCATATACAAAATAAGATTACATTAGCACGATTCTATAACGATTTATCATGTATAACGATAACAAAATAATTTGACAAATCAATTCAACCGACCTCATAATCATGGAAAAACGACGATACTACTACAACTTTATCGCCTTTCCATGATTATGACGTCATTTGAATTGATTAGTCAAAATATTTTGTTATTGTATACACGATAAATCATTACCGAATCGTCCTAGTGTAAAGACTTCTCTTATTTCTTTTATTTTCATGAGCAATTGCTTTTTAGCTTTTTATCATTATCGTTATCGTTGCAAGTATCAACAGGCCTTTCCCGTGATCGTTTTATATTTGTATTTGTATTACTGCTTTTAGTTTTTATATTTTTACAATGAATGCCAAAATTGAATATACGTCGCCCTATTTGAATGAATAAACGGTTTTGTAGAAATAGAATTGAATAAGCCTATTGATATAGCCTATATTTTTTTCTAATGAAGGTATCTTGATAATAACACCATTACAGATATTGGCAGTGATGCGCTGCTTCGACTTAATCGCTTGCAAGAAATGTAAGTTTCAGAATGGAACGTGTGTGATATATGATTGAATATTATTATTGCCTAACAAAAAATAACATTTTCCTAAATTCTACGTACATAGTTTTGAATGTTTTAACACTGTTATGTTATTAAATTTTGGAAATTGTGAAATGTTTTATATATCTTATTTAAGATTATGTAATTGTATTTGCGTTGCATTTATGTACACTGTAAACTATCAAAGAGGACATTCAAAGAAGGTATATAAAACTAGTTTTTTTGTATATTATATCGTAGCTATTTCCTTGTTGTTATAATACTCAAAAGAAGGTATTTGTATAAGTTACTTTTTTATCATGTAACAGATCACTTAACTTCAACAAACTGACTCGCCTACCAATGTTTCCGAAGCATATTCATGTCATGTAAGTATTTATCTGTAATTCTTCTACACTGACACGCTTGTTTACATTTAATAGACAATTACGGTAAACTACACAATCACTGAAAGAGACTTAAGATAATATCCCCTTTCTATGGAACGCCAAAAGGACAAAATACAATTGGCAGCAGCGCAAAACTGAGAGTCAGCAGTGCAAAACTGAGAGTCAGCAGCGCAAAACTGAGAGTCAGCAATGCGAAACACAGAGCCACAGTGCAAAACTGAGAGTCACAGTGCAAAACTGAGAGTCACAGTGCAAAACACAGAGTCACAGTGCAAAAGTGAGAGTCACAGTGCAGAAATGAGAGCCACATTGCAAAACTGAGAGTCACAGTGCAAAACTGAGAGTCACAGTGCAAAACATTGGTGGCAATGCAAAACTCCAATGGCAGTGCAACTCAAGTGGACGCCCTCTATTTTGAATTAAAGTTTCACAGCTATTTTGGACGGTGTCAACAAGTAAAATGGATGAAATTTTGGTCACTTGGGCACTCCTTAGTGACCATTGACAATTTTGAAAGAGAGGGGGGGGTGCGTATAAGCGTTACAAATAATACAAAAATTAAGTGTTTGAAATAATTAATAAACAGTGGGCTATGGAGAAGGCTAGTAGTAGGTACATGTGCCCAGGCTTGTCAAAAAACAAGGCCTAAGTCTAGACATACCTAAATGCCTCGACTTCATCGGCTTCTCAAGAAACATTGTTTCCCTAAGTAAATCTCACTTAACTGTCTTAATTTTCTTGGTTTTTTTTGTCATTTCTGTCGTCTTTGTTGCTCCCCAATTGGTTATCTTTTTTATTTATTTTGATTACGCCCTTTTTTCCCTTGGCAAAAGGCGCGGTTGAAGTTCCTGTATTATTAACTAGGCAAGGCTTAGCATAGGGTTTAGGGCCCACCCCCATCCCAAATTCCAATAGGTCTACTTTTTAAAACCTATGATTTCACAAAATCGTTCCCAATTATCACAAAATGCTATAGCATGCATTGCATTATATATTTGCCAGCTTATCTAACTGTTGATTTTTAATAATGTGGTATGAAATTTGTTAGAAATTGATCGTCTCCGGTGATTGCAGATTGTCCATATAATATGGAAAATATATCAGGTCCCAAAAACACCCAAATTAATGAAAATTTAAATGAAATATTCATGAATTATGTGTTTAAGTGTTGTAAAACGCACCACCCCATCGAAAATCCTGCCTATGGGCCTGGCTGTAGACACAGACACCCTATGCGATTCTAGAGAAGGGTTTATTCGAAAGCGGGACACACCGTGATTAACATTACAGATAAATTGCATACATAAAAATACACAGTAAATAATATAAAAACGTTATATATATATTCTTACTATATAATATCTGTCTCTTATACACATCTCAA
>NW_022686322.1:2896583-2905039 GCF_011630105.1 Anneissia japonica
TGTTCTGTAGACGTTTATCTGTTGACCTTTTGACCTCCTGAATTCTGCAATGAGATTTTCGGGTCGATTCAGCCGAGACGGCCCGAGTGGAGTTTCATGTAAATGTTTCGTACGGAAAAAAAAATCGCCACCGGTCCTGTGTAATGCCTAGGCAATTAGGTGGTATATGCCAGGTTCTCGAAAATTTTCGTTTGAAATTTAGCGAAAATGGTGTCAGTTATCCATTTTACACAAAAAATAAACGCTTCCCTTCAAACACCGACAGATGTTCTTTACATCTGTAGGCCTAAAGATGACATGGATCAATCTGCAATCACTGGAGCTGATAATTTCCAACAGATTTCGTAGCATATTATTAAAAAATCAACGGGTAGAAGAGCGGGCAAACAGATGTTATGCATATTATAGCATTTCGCGATAATTTTAGGAACGATTTTAGTGAAATAACAGTTTTTAAAAATTGGACTTTTTGAAATTTGGTGGTCCAGGGGCAGAAGCATGGAGGGGGTTTGTGAGAAAAGCGACAAAGTAGCATTTTGAGGGTCTTTACATAATAGATTTCTCAAACACATAATTCGTGAATATTTCATTTAAATTTTCATTAATTTGGGTGTTTTTGGGACCTGAAAAAGTAACGTTATTATGTCCTGTACACCTGCAGGCCTATAGATAACATTATTCATATTATATGGACAATCTGCAATCACCGGAGACGATCAATTTCTAACAAATTTCATACCACATTATTAAAAATCAACAGTTAGATAAGCCGGCAAAATTATAATGCAATGCATGCTATAGCATTTTGTGATAATTGGGAACGATTTTGTGAAATCATAGATTTTAAAAAGTAAACCTTTTGGAATTTGGGAGGGGAGGTGCGTCCGCACCCTCTGCACACCCCCACCCCCCTGCCTACGGACCTGAATACATTATAATTTCAGCGGCGGATTCAAGGCCCAGCCTAGGTCCAGGCAGGCACTAAAGCCTAGGCTAGGCCTGGCCTAGTTAATAATACAGGAACTTGTACCGCGCCTTTTGCCAAAGGATACATACAAGGCGCAACCAAAATAAATTTAAAAAAAAATGATAACCAATTGGGGATCAACAAAGACAACAGAAATGACAAAATACCAAGAAAATTTAGACAGTTAAGTGAGATTTATCTAGGAAAACAATGTTTATTGAGAAGTCGTCGAAGTCGAGGCATTTAGGTATATGTCTAGACTTAGGCCTTGTTTTTTGACAAGCCCGGACACATGTACCTACTACTAGCCTTCTCCCAAGCCCACTTAATTTTTGTATTAGGCATAATTATTTCAAACACTTAATTTTTGTATTATTTGTAATGCTTATACGCACTCCCTCCCTCTCAAAATTGTCAATGGTCACCAAAAAGTGCCCAAGTGATCTAAAAATTTCAACCATTTTCAAATAGGCCTGTTGACACTGTTCAAAAAAGCTGTGAAACTTTAATTTAAAATATAGGGCGTCCTCTCGAGTTGCACTGTCATTGGAGTTTTGCATTGCCACCAATGTTTTGCACTGTGACTCTCAGTTTTGCACTGTGACTCTCAGTTCTGCACTCTGACTCTCAGTTTTGCACTGTGACTCTTAGTTTTGCACTGTGACTCTCAGTTCTGCACTGTGACTCTCAGTTTTGCACTGCGATTCTCAGTTTTGCACTGTGACTCTCTGTGTTTTGCACTGCTGACTGTATTTTGCACGGTGACCCTCAGTTTTGCACTGTGACTCTGTGTTTTGCACTACTTAGTTTTGCACTGCGACTCTGTGTTTTGCACTGCTGACTCTCAGTTTTGCGCTGCTGACTCTCAGTTTTGCACTGCTGACTCTCAGTTTTTCACTGCTGCCAATTATATTTTGTCCTTTTGGCGTTCCATACCTTTCAATTAAAAAAAAATCAATTGTAATTGAGAGCAGTCGGCTAATCTGGTGGTAGCTATTGTGTGTGCGCTGAACCGTGGAGGTCTTTAAGTCCCCTGTTTAATTAGTATCGCTGCCTCTCCTTGTATTTCAGCTGGAGGAATGAAATACAAGTTATAATAGCGCACCCTAAAATCGATTAACTTATAAGCTTTTGAAACCCCTAAATTGCCAAAATTTTTGGGGCTTTCGCCACCCATAGGTCCACCTGTAAAACCTTTTAATCGAAGCTCGACCACGCCCACTTCAGGGGTGGATCTAGCCTGCTAGAAAAGTAGGGGCGCAGCCTGCGAGCGAAGCGAGCAGCCTTAGGCTGGGGGCCAGGGGGCCGCCAAGGGCCCCCGGCGAGGTCCAGGAGCAGAGCCCCTGGTGGGCGTGCAAGGGGGCGAAGTCCCCTTGAAGCCCAGCACATTTGAGGAATATGAGTTTGCATTAAGTCAATTTTGACTATCTAGCATGGTAGTTTTCAGTGACAAAAAAAAAAAAAAAAAAAAAAATAGGTGCATGTCTTTTAAAAGAAATTTTAATATTCAGGGTAGCCGCAATATGCAACTATAAAATGTGTCATTAAAATAATAATTCATCTACTCACAGCAGTGAAAATTCAAGGTTTTCCCCTCTTGAAAACGGTCAGGTAAATTTTTCTCATGTCTTATTTTATGTGTGTGTTTACATACATAAACAAATTGAGTAATTGCATACGATTTTTTTCCATGAATCAATAAATTCCCAAAAAAGAAAGGGGAGTCCAGGGGTTCTCCCCCGGGAAAATGTTGATTCTCAGAAGGCGGGAAATAAGCTTTCCCGACTTCTGAGGTGTCTTTTAATTACTTTTTATTTCTTCAAAATCCAATTTTTTCCCCTCTTGAAAATGATTTAATGAATCAATGAATTCCGAAGAAAAAGCGTGTCCGGGTTACCCCGGAAATATTTTGATTTCTAGAATGCGGGAAATGAGCTTTCCTGACTTCTGAAATGTCTTTTAAATGACTTTTTATGTTCTTCAAAATTTAAGGTTTTTCCCTCTTGAAAACGGTCAGGTAAATTTTTCTCATGTCTTATTTTATGTGTGTATACATACATAAATAAATGAGTAGTTGCACGCCTATTCTTTTTTCCATGATTCGATAAATCCCAAAAAGAAAGGGTGGTCGGGGGATTATCCCCTATTTCTAGATGGCAGGAAATAAGCTTTCCTGACACTGGAAGTGTGTTTTAATGACGTTCTTCAAAATTCTAATTTTCTTATTGTAACATAAAAAATTTAAAAAAAATCAGCTTACGGGTCCTGAAAAGTTAGGTCTAGGATTTTTTTTTTCTTTTTTTTGTTGGCCAAGGGAGTGGTCAGGATCCATTATCCCCTCCCCCAGATCCGCCAATGTGAATCGCGAGAAAATTTAACTCGTGGACTGGATAAACATTTTCTTTCCCATCCTTCGCCTCCTTCCCTCTTTCATTTCTTGCATTTCTTTCCAATCATACAAAAATGTCCAGACATTATATATATTTTGCCAAAAAGTGAGGGGTGAAAACACTGTGGGTGAAAGTTTTCTGCAAAAAAAAAATAGGGGGAGGGGCGTACCCCCTTACATCTAATCCCCATTCTAATATTTAACAAAGGGCCCAGAAATCAATTAAGCCAATCAGCTGTTGAATGTGTAGGTCTCAAGTCACTCACCCCAATGGCAATAAATTGTGCTTTATTTAGGCTAGCTAGGCTAGGGTAGGCCTAGCCTAGCCTAGATGAGACCCTAGCACCCCGCCTAGGGCCTAGGCTAGCCTACCTACAGCATTGAAGATCACCAGTGTTTAATTATTGAATATAAAAGTTCTATTGAATTAAAGTATATTGAATTAAATCACGGTTCTTCCAGATTGAACGATCAAACTATCATCTGTTGAGAGAGATAACGTTACATGCCATCCTGTAATGTTGGTGAGTGTCTAGGGGATCATCTTAATAATTCAACACTCACTGCATGCGGAGAGCTGAAAACTAGCTTTAGGGTACTTTTGGGCTGTGATACCTTCTGTGCAGAGATCGTCTCAAAAATTCCGTTTGTTTTTTTAACTTGAAGAAAATGTTTTTTCTTGCTATTTTTTCACTAGAACCAGGCAACATGAGTATAAACAGGCTAGCCCGGAGCTGTTTTTTTTTTTGTGATATAAGGGGGGGGGGGGTCGCATGCACAAATCCGCCCCTGCACTTTGCTTTCGTCGGGAAAACCTGACCTCTCGTCGGGGGAATCGGCACCCCAACCCCTTTGAAAGCGACAGTCTATCGTTGCTATTACCCACATTTATATCCCTGATCTTGTAGGAAAATTGTTTTTACTATGACAGAGGGGTATACAGTAGCACTACATTAGCACAGTGTTAAAATGAGCATGTCAAAAAATACTCTTGCCTGAAACATTTTTGTGTTTAGGCATCTAGTTAGTACGCCTTCTAACATAACGGGTTCTCTATGTAATAATTAATATTGAAGCCATACTTACGTATATATTCGAACGTTAAAAAACGTTTAAAAAAAGAGTTTCCAAGGAGTTATCGGTGCACGGAGCGAGGTAATTTCAATCCGCAACGAGAAAATTGGTCCGGTTGTATATATCCACACGAGGAAATTCAATAGATTGAAATTACTACGCAGACCGCGCAGCACCCATTGTGTTGTACCTACGCCCATTGACACAATTGAACAAAGATTGGACAAGTAGAAGAGGTATTTTTCTGAAGAGACGACCAATATTTTATGTAGCCCACGTAGTTTCTCTCATGATATATTACCGTACGTATGTCCGTCGATAGCCGTTCAAAATAACAACAAAAACAAAACTAAGTGGCCTACTGTAATCCGGAATCGAGTGTATTTGGAAGGGAAAGGACCCCTCGTCAAGGAGAGTTTCCCCAAACCCATCAGGAGTTTTCGGTGGACTCGTCCCGTAGACGAATTCCGAAAGATTTTAAGCGCGGCCGACCACGCCCACGTCGCTTTCAGGTAACCGTTTACATACTTGCTTCATGAAGTATCAATTGTAATCTTATAATGTAACTAATTGCAATAATCACTTACTTCAATCAGTTAAATCATTATCTATTTTCACCTTAAAGATTCTGAGCTTAAAGTGGTATCCTCCTATTCTCTTTACTGTTCCGCCTTCGTATGTTTTGAATTTGTGCTCTAAGAGCAGGAAATATCAAACATAACAAAATGGTTTTATGGCATTTGATTTTTTTTAGTAATTGGTTTGCTGTTTGGTTTATAGAGGAATTTTTCGATATAAATAATCTTTGATTGAATGTCTTATTAATTCTATTCTATTTTAAAGATCCGCTGAGTTTAACCTGCTACAATCCATCGATGGAGCATTTGCCAATTTAACTCAACTCGATAGAATGTAAGTTTACTGTGTTTTTTTTAATATATATTAATGAATGGGTGTCTAATGTGCTACGAAAATTAAATAATTATTATAAGCTTTAAACAATATTTTTTTTCTAAACTACATTAGATATCTGAAAGGTAACCAAGTTAAGAAGCTGAGAAAGGAAACATTCAGAGACGCCTACTTTCGAATAATGTAAGAATGTAATATTTATCCAATAAATTATTATGCAGAGGAGGAGGTGCCATAATTTCCTTGATGGGAATCTAAAGTTCCTGACAGGGGACATAACAATAATATATGATAGGGCAGCTAGCTTAGTCGGCTACACTGGCACTGTGTGTGTGCTGAACCGTAGAGATATCTTGGTTCAAGGTTCAATTCCCATCGCTGCACTTCTTGTGTTTCAGCTGGATGGATTAAATGCTAGCTTTAAAAAAGCGCACCGTCTTTCGGATGAGACGTTTAAGCCGTTGGTCCCATGTGGAAAATGGTCCATGTGCAAGTCAATGAACGTAGTGCACTCTGTGGAAAAGTAGGGACACGGAAATAAGTCTCAGGACATTTCTGGGTTATCCATAATGTGCATCACATCAAAGAAGTCCAATCAAATTTAGAATTTACATCCATAAACAATATACTACACTACAGCTTATTGTACTTAAAACTAAACCTAAATAATAATACACGAAGTAGGCCTAAATTATATACAAGATAAAAATAATAAAAAATTTTCTAGAAACAAGCAAAATTATAAGCAACTTTAAATTACTAAAACTGAGTAGTTCAAATGACAGGGCATTCTCAAACCTAAGACCCATTGCAAAAAAACAAACAAAATGGGCAATCATGTGGCACCATTTCTTAAGGAGGTGATTATTTTCATTTCAGTAATATGCATAAAAACCCTCTGGAGTACATTGAACCATACACGTTTGAAGATCTGTACCATCTCAATGAAATGTAAGTATTTTAATAATAACTTTTCTTTCTTCATGTTTTAAAATACAAGTGATTCTAATTATTATTAATAGTGATTTGAATGATTATGAATAATAATTATGAAACCGTTAGGGCTAGACTGTGCATGCTTCCTATCATATGAAGGTACTCATTGATATTCTGGATAAATATAGACAAACAGCCGATATAAAGTGTCTTGAAAAGGACACAAATGACTTGCACACAGTGCAAATATAATATATTGGAAAATTCTTCAGTAAAGTAAATTGCTTTTAAAGGTCAATAAAATACTGTAATTATTAATAACAATATTATTATTATCAATTACAATAGCAATAGTTTATAATAATAATAATAATAGTCTTATTGATATTAGTAATAATAAATAATATTAAAAAGAGAATAGTAATAATAGTATTAACAACAATCATTATAAACAGCAAAAGTGAAAATACAGAGGAAAAATGTACAAATTAAGTTGTGTGAGGAGGACACAATAAGCTACTAGGTTTTAATTTTGTGCCACCAATTTATATAAAAAGCAAGATGACATTGATTGAGAAAGTAAACAAAAATAATATGTATCTTAACTGACAATGTGGAAAAAGAAAATAATTTAAATAGTAAAAATAAAATTAATCGTTATAATTAATAAATAAATTAACAAGTAAGTTGATATAATTGGATTGGATTGGATTTACTCGGTGTAAACACCAAGGATAGCCCACGAAAGTCTAGAAGAAGACTTATTTCCAGTGGGGTCCTTCTGATGGTGATTGGGCAGTACACCGGGAGACAATCCCCTACTCTTTTCCGAAAAGTGCACTACGTTCTTTAACGTGCACATGGGCTATAATGCACAAGGAACCAACGGCTTAAACGTCTCATCCGAAAGACGGTGCGCTAGTAACTTGTATTTCAGCCCTATATAGAGCTAATATAACTTGTATTAGCCCTATAGCTGAAACACAAGGAGAGGCAGCGATGGGAATTGAACCGGGGACCTAGAGATCTCCACGGTTCAGCGCACACACAGCGGCTACCACCAGATTTAGCCGACTGAGCTAAGCTGCTCTCTCTAATATAAACGTTCAGCAAAATGAATAAATAAATAAATAAATAAAAATAGTAAATATAATACAATAATATGATAGAGTAACCAAGAAACAGTGTTTAGCAGTAGAAGTAGCTGTGTAGTAAAATTATGTTTTTTTTTTCTCAGACTGTTAGGGGACACGGCAATAAGAGAATTGAAGGAAAACGCATTCTTTATGTCTAGTCACGCGGCTTTGACCATGTGAGTTATTTGAATGATATTTAAATAATTGCCTATGAGTTTACAATGCGATCATAAACTTTCATTGACTCGTTAGTGTCTTATTTTCTAGTGGCTTCAATAATCATTTTAATTATTTAATGATAATGATAATAACGACAACAAAAACAAAAATAAGAATAATGATGGGAATAATAATAATAATAATAACAATAATAATAATAATAATAATAATAATAATAATATTAATAATAATAATAATAATAAATAATAATAATAATAATAATAATAATAATAATAATAATAATTAGAAATAATTTCATTTCATTCATCTTTTATTTTAAAATTCACGTTTATATAAATAATATAATTTACCACGGTACCTAAAACTAAATATAAACAATGTGCCACAATGGCATTGACACAGCTTTGCGTTGTGTCTGTAACATTAGGCATTTTTCGTTTTGACTACGCGGCCAGTCTACTACGAACTAATGGACCGTGACGGCAACGCCAAGACACTGTTCGCGTACTACACCAAGAGCTGTTTTCGTTTTTTTAAGGCGACTACGAACGACGTAGCACACGTACGTAGGCCGGAGCGGGGTTATTCGACCATTGTTTTATTACCATAGAACAATGTTCCCTTGTTTTATATTTGAAAAAGGAAATGTGAAAAAAACTTTAGTCAAATACTGTATACAAAATAAAAAGTTTCCAGAAAACACTGAGTGACGTTTCGCTGTTGGCTGGGATCTACCAGACTAGGCCTAGCCTAGGTGTCAAAAGAGTCGTTAACCGGGAGAAGAGGGGTGTCAGGCCTGCTCAGGCAATTTGCCAAATGCAACGATGATGTACAAATAAATAACAATTTTAAACAGAGGTAT
>NW_022686322.1:2905210-2919238 GCF_011630105.1 Anneissia japonica
GTAGTAGACTGGCCGCGTAGTCAAAACGAAAAATGCCTATTAACCACAAATTCGATGCGTGTTTGTGTCAAGAAAATAGTGATGTAGTGGTTATATGACATCAGGCTATTATTTGATTTCGTGGGTTTGATTCCAATCCGAATTACTTGCGATTTTGTTCGCAAGTATTTGGAAACGCACTGAGTATTCAGTAAGATAACACTTCAGATACGTCAGTAAAACATCATTCTTATGATATTTCCTGAGGCGAACACATATCGAATTGCATTTGCAGAGTTTCTGATACATGGGGATCGGATTCAACACTTGCTCTGTGATCTAGTGTTTACGGCAAAGGGCTAGTTATCTGGAGGCCATGGGCTCTATTTTAATTTATTTTTGTGAATGTAATCAATTTGTATTTGTATTTTTTCTGTGATAATTCACTTTTTGTGTAGACCTGTAATTTGTAATTTTATATCAGTAGTTGAACAGTTGAACAACTTCATTTCGCAATTCAGTTTCTTAACTGCAATGAATCACTTGCGATTTTTTCCGAAAGTATTTGTACGATAACACTTCAGGTAGGGCAAAACATCAAAAAATAACAACAATATTAACACTATTATTATTTTATTATTATTGAATTATTAAAGTATTACTATATCCTAAAATTACAACAATATTATTATTATTATTATTATTATTATTATTATTGTTATTACTGTTATTATTAGTATTAGTGTAATTATTATTATTATTATTATTATTGTTATTAGTGTAATTATTATTAATATAATTATTATTATATTATTATTATTAAAGTATTTTAGTAGTAATAATGATAATAATAATAGCAATACATTTAGAACAATAACAAAAATACGAGTATTAGGCTATATCTAGAGACAAGAGCACTCTGATGCCGTCTACTTCATTTCATTTTATACGTTCGTATGCGTAACATGCTTTAATGTCGGAAAAATAACAAAGGTGAGGCCACGGAGTTAGTAACATTGTAAACAAATTATAAAACAACAATGTTTATAAGTATTTTGTTTATTTTTTTTAAAGAGTGGTCAGCGGAAAATTTTTAAGAAATATATCTACAGGAACATTTCGAAACATACCGTCTGGCAGTAAAATGTAAGATTTCATTATTTACTTCGTTTAAACTGAGCTACTGAGGCAAAAGATTGGCTCAATACAGACCATTTAGTATTAAGTTGAATTCACAAAAAAACAAACGGATCGGAAAGCCCAAAGCCCGACGAACCGCCGATCAGAATATGGGATAAGTAAAGGGACAATGTGAATCCAGCTTTATATGTTACCAGGTAGAGTATCACATATTTAGAAATGTTTGATTATCTCAACAGATATGTATGGTGGTCTACCCTAACGACCATTCCAGCAAGAGTCATTAATGGGGGCTATCTAGATAAGCTGTGAGTATCTTTGGTTATTATTTTTTTTTGTATCTTTACTATTCTGCGTCGGTGGAAATTCATAATCAGTATTTAATATGTAATTAATAGTTATACCGAAATTACCTTATATATTTTTTATATATGCGTCCATGCAATAGGAATAAACAGGTATAATATTTTCATACTGTTTGTGTCCTTTCCTGCCATAGAAATTTAATCATACCAGCCCTGCCAGAACATTTTTTATCTCTAGCTCTGTGACATAGGAATGGTTATTAACCCATACTTAGCAAAGAATCTCTTCAATTTACCAGAATACACCAATATTATTTTCAGGACATTTGAACACAACGTGATTCAAGATGTTCATCCCGATGCATTTATAGAGATGGAAGGTGTTGACGAATTGCAAGTATACATTCTTTACCATTGCAAATTATAATTAAAGTTAGTTAATAATAATAATAATAATAATAATAATAATAATAATTTGATTAGTTTTAGAAATATCTGATCTGATCTGCGACTTAATTTTTCGTACGCATTTAATGGTATCAGTTGTACATCTGCCAATTCCTTACATCTTCTGGCTTAACATACTGGCACACAAATACACACCCGAATTTGGATCGTCATCAACACTCCATAACTTCTTCCTTGTGCCTTGGTTAAATAAAACAAAAAGACAGTAACTCCGAAAAGAGACAGAGACATTTTGAGATTTAACGTTTCGATCTATTTGATCATTTTCAAGAATACTGATGAGAAAATCTCACCCATCCATCATCAGTATTCTCATCAGTATTCTTGAGAATTATCAAATACATCGAAACGTTGAATCTCAAAATGTCTGTCTCTTTTCGGAGTTACTGTCTTTTTGTTTTATTTAAGACTAATTAGTGGATCCTCTGGACCTTGGTTAAGCTTTCATGAAGTTTCATTCATATCAGTTGATTAGTTTTTTAAATATCTGGTCTGGGACGTTTCCCTTTCAATGGTCCTCATATACACACCCTACGCTGGATCACCAAAATGTAATCATCTCATCCTTGGGTCATACCTAACAGTCCCTGTAGCTGGCATTGAAATATGTGCAGCACTTTTTGAGATATTTTAAACACAAGAAAGACGCAGGACCTTCAAAATTTAAATGACCCTCACGTTCACCCCCGAATTTGGATCGAGACCTACACTTGACAGTTTCTTTCTTGTACTTTGGTTAAACTTTCACGAAAGTTTCATTCATATCAGTAGATTAGTTTTTGAGATATCTTGTCTAGGACAGAATTCTATAAATGGTCGTCACATCCACACCTGGCCAGTCACCAAAATTTAATCATTTCTTCATTGGGTTATATTTTCAGTTAAGTTTGTGCAGCCGTTTTTGAGATATTTCCAACAAAAGAAAAAAAAAAATGAAATAGCAAAGCGTTACACACACACACCCCCCCACACCCAAACATCACGAAACGAAAATATATATATATCTCCTGGCGGAGATGATGATGATGATGATGAAGATGACGATGACGTCCTAAACTTAGCTCTCTCGTCAACAGCATGCCAATAATGTTTTTTTTTTCGGTTCTACTCTGTTTCTTCTTCAAAAGAGCTGTAATTTTGTGTTTCTCAGGGGTCCATTTTCGGTACTGTTCTCTTGTCATATATTTCTACCGTTTCCAAGTTTATTCGTTCTCATCATAATATTCATTGTCATATTTACGTCGATGAAACCAGCTCTATCTAACTTTTGATTCCTTATCTGAATCTCAAACTTGTATTGACAAATTCAAATCTGCATAATAATATTTAAACTTTAGATCCGAAAGTTCAAAAAAGATGCCCACAAGAGAGTATACATAAACCATGTCATATCCTAAAACTAGCCGAAACCATTACCGGGAGGAAGGAAAACCTAAAAGCAGAGAGTCCAGCAATTTGATACATAGAGGTCGGTCAGCAAAAATTCACAGGTGCTTAAGCGGTGCCGGCATCTATGCTATACTATATCTATGCTATATATTTATATATATCAATGTTATTTTTATTAATTTTTACTTTTGAAGAGTTAGTCTGGAAAAACTTTCTCTGAGAAACTAAGATCTGGAAATATTGCTTTTTTCAACTATCAGATCAAGAATAGATTTTACTTTTCTACCCGATTTTTTGTTTCTAGATGCGTAAAAACAACACCATCTTGCAAGGATTATCATTTTTACATCTTATAATATGAGCAACCAAGTTTTGTCTTGAAAACAATAATAAATATTAAAACTAATAAACTGACTTACCCAAAAATGCTCAAATTAAATCCTTTAAAATCTAGATATATTGTTTTCTTTTCCCGAATATTTTATTTATTTAGACTTTCACTAGATTTAACCTGAAATCTTTGAAATTAAACCATCATCTTCTGTAACAAATCTAAGTGTCATTATGGATGAGTCCCTCTTAAACTACAAATCTACAGAAACTCTCGTTCATACTTGTATTTCCTTAGATTTAAACTTTATTATTGCAATGCTGCTCGTGTATGCTCTCTTACTGACGCAATTCTTGCACTCCAATGCAAAAATCTGTACTGGTTACAACGAATTCCCTTTTAAATCTTTATTCTATGTTTCAAAGTTCTTCGATTTCATCAGCCAGCATATTTCTCAAATAGTTTCAATCAATGTCCTAACCCGTTGTCTTTACTTGGCAAGTTAGGCCTTCTCATTCCTAAAGTCTAAAAAGAAATGGTCAGCGAACCTTTGCCTTTTCTATCAAATCTCTCTGGGATGACGTCTATCTATCAAAAAACGTCCATGTATACTTTCTATATATTCTATATGGTTAAAAGAAAGAAAAAGCACCCGTTGCCTAAAATACACTGTATATTTATTACACAAAATTTTAATGATGTATCATCATCAACATTATGGGCCTAGCAGCAGCAAAGAAAATCCATTTTTTGTTCTTTTTTTTTCTTCTTGCACATAGTTTTTCCTATCTTTTTGCACATGGTTTTTCTGCTAGGCACTTTGGTCGCTTTCCATGCTTGGATCTTTTTCAAACTTTGTCCAAACATAGACCATACCGCTTAAAATTTATTAATCTGGAGTGGGGTGTGGATGTGAGGACCAATTAAAGGGATTTAGGTTTAAACACCCAAGAAGAAATTATTCAATTTTGGTGACGATCCAGATTTTGGTGTAAACTTGAGGGTCATTAAAATGCTAATATTCCAGACCTAATATATCTAGAAACCTATCAATGGATTTAAATGAAACTTTCCATAATAGTGTGTCATGGTCAAATGAAAGTTTTAGTTCATAAGTTTATTAGTATTATTTAGTATTTTTGATTGTGTGTTATTTCTTTATACTTATGAATGACTTTTTTTGTTGAAATTTCAACATCACTTCTCATGGGAATCTTCTTTTTCCTCTTCCTCTTCTTCTTTTTGTTGTTTTTGTTTTAATTGTTCTTCCTGTTGCTGTTGTTATTGTTATTATTATTTAAATATGTTATTTAACTTTCTTTAACAAGGTGTCTAAAGGATAACAGACTAACTGTGTTCCCTCCTGCCCTGTACAATTTACGAATCAGACGTACAATGTGAGTACTATATTTAGGCCAAATTGTTTTCATATCAGTGCATTGTGAAAAACTGATGATTCAGTTTTTGTTGATTGAAAATTGTGTTTGAAAACAATATTATTATGTACTATAAAAATAATTGAAGTTAAAGATGTGTATAAGAGACAGGTTTGTGTCCTTTCCTGCCATAGAAATTTAATCATACCAGCCCTGCCAGAACATTTTTTATCTCTAGCTCTGTGACATAGGAATGGTTATTAACCCATACTTAGCAAAGAATCTCTTCAATTTACCAGAATACACCAACTCCCTTTCATATTTAAATTTGTTGTGACGGCACTTAGTGATGAGCTCGTTTCTTTTGTTTATTGTGTTCCTAAGGGCCGCAAAAAGATTATTCCAAGTTTGGACAGATCGAGTTGGTATACAGTATTTTAAAGTGCCATTCTGTATTTTAAAGTGTTTGATAGTCAGTAAGATGGCAGTTGTTAATAATCATTTTTTGAAAATAAAACTATTACGAAAATTAATAAGGATATTACAAATACTTAAAACTGTAAAATAATCTTGAAGTGAAGTAATAGTTATTATATTCGAAGTGTCTAGTCTTCCAACATAGACCTATGTCTGTTCCAGGGGGTTTGATGTAAAATAAACCGATTAGCTCGTCTATGATTTTGTTGACCTATACGAAACGGATACCAGACATGGCAGCAATACTGGATATGGAGGCGGACTAGACACTTGTAAATTTTAAAAGAACATTATTTACATTGCAATTTAGAGTTACTTATTAGCCTGCCCTGCCCAGGACATTATATAACTCACTGTCACTCAAAGGAGCTTTAGTTCTTAAACATTTTGCAAAACACGCCCATCAAGTGTATAAGAAGCAACATTGTGTGATCTTTTAAGAGTAATACTCATTACCTTATATTTAGTTTTATTTATATGTCAGAGAATTCATCTTTGACCAACGAAAAATATGACTAATATCATTTTGTAAAATTACTTCATCGTTATGGGTATAAACACACCTGGAGACAAAGGTGTCATCCGCATATTTGAAAGGCCTAGAATGAAGGTGCAAATGTAGGTCGTTGACAGAGATGTTAAAAAGTATGGGTCCGGGAACAGACACTTGAGAAACGCCAGAAATTACACCAATCCGAGACTACTCCATTGAAGATGACCTTTTGTCTCTGCTTAATTAGAAAAGAATTTATCTAATTTAATAATGACCCAGTTACATCATAACTTCTCTTAAGCTTAGAAATTAATGTCCCATGTAAAATTCAGTCAAATTCACGATTGAAATTGAGAGCCACAGCATCAATTCGCAGAACACTCCCATCCAACGAAGAAATCCAGTTAGTCGTTGCTTTCGATATTAACATGACTTACAATATACTATAGTGAATATTTTAGTATAGTGTATTTTCATTAATATATATTTTTTCAGCTATGTCATTGCTGTTGTCATCATCTATTTTATTTAGTTACAGGATTGATTTTTAGAGATTCACTAATACTACATACTATTACATTGTGCTTTTGCAGCTTTCACTGCGTTGTGGTCTCTCACTTTGACGTTCCTGGCCCATTACGTTACGGATCTAAGACCATCTCGCGCTACGTAGCTTATAGGTAGTAGCTGGTAAATCGTCATAGGAAATAACATGCAAATCAAGTTGCTGCTTGGCACTGGGAACACAAATAGTGTATAAATCAAATACAGTACTATTATTAATAAATACTTTCTCTCAGCTTGTAACAAACTTGATTTTCAATGTTGTAAACCGTCTCACTTCTTGGTGTGATTTAAATGAAGTGGAACTTAACAAACCTAAAATCCTCCACATTACACGATCATCAGTAGCGGCGCCAAGATTTCCCCGACGGGGAGGGGGATCCAAAGTCCAAGATTGTGAGGGGGGGGGGGGGGGGGGGGGGCTGATGTCCCCGACGACAGAAAAGTGGGCAAGGTCGGACGTCGCTAAAAACCTTTTGAAAGTGGTCCAGGGTACGTAGCCCCCCGAAAATATGACAATTTAGGGGTTTCAAAGGCTAATTTAATCGATTTTAGAGTCTCTTAATATGTACAAATTAGATATATTTTTTTTTTTATTTTCTTTTCTACCAGATAAATTGTGGTTTTTCTCCCCGACCTGGGGTGGGGGCAAGGCCTCCCCGACGGGGAATGTAGCCAGCCCCCCCCCCCCCCCGCCCCGTAGCGCTGCCATTGACGATCATTAAAAGAACACTGATCAGTTTCTTATCTAGTTCACCATACTATGTTGTGTTAAATCATTGCCATCTGGGGTTACTATTAACAGTCAATTTACTTGGGAAGACCATGTAAACAAAATTATCTCCCGTTCGAACAGAATGTTGAGTTTCATTGCCAACACTGCTGGGGAATCCTCACCTTCTGCCATTTTCTACTTTTACAAAGCAATAATTGTTTCTATACCTGAATACTGTGCCTCTTAATGGTTGCCTAGAAAAATAACTTGTAGATCGTATTGAGGCAGTCTACAAGACTAATCTCACTTTTTCTTTATTCTCTATCTCAGGTACTTACAATCGAATTCCATATTTTCCCTTGGAAGTGGACCTATTGTGAAATACTCACCTCAAACTATTGTCATGCATGATAATCGAATCGAAAGTATTTCAAGAGATAATTTCAGAGGTCTGAAAAATCTGGAAATGATGTAAGATGGTTAATAACTAACTATACTAACACCATACTGCCACTGCTGCTGCCGTTGCAACAACACCGCTGGCTGCCGCTGCTGTTAATACTACAGGCCAACTACTAGAAGCGTGTGGCGCAGTGTATAAGGCATTGGACTTTATTTTTTTGTGTGTTTTTGAGCATTTGCCTCTCTTTACCCATTCAAGAGGCCTATAAAAATGGGTACCTGGTAGGAGGTAATGAATCGGAATGACATTAGTAGTGCACACTCATAACTAGGAATACTCCCCGGGGAGTGTAAGAGGTTGGACGTTGTGTTTGTTTAATTCTGTATCCAATTATCAGGGGGAAAGCGCCTTGAGCAGTTTTCTGGCTATGTGCGCTATATAAATCCTATTCAATAAATAAATAAATGAAAAAAATATAATACTGCTGCAAATAATACAACTGAGGCTACTGCAGTAGCTGTTGTCTTTTTGTTGTTGTATAGGTTTACTGTACTAATGAACTGTATGGATAAACTACCGTACATGATATGCTGCCAATGAAAATATAAAATATTTTCTTTCATTTCACTTGATTGTTTTGTATGTTGTAAGTTGAAATACTTTTAACTTTTTTTTCTTCATTAGTATGCTTTCTAGAAACAAAATTTCATATATTGAGGACGGAGCATTTTACGGAACTGATTTAAGAGTAATGTTAGTAATTCATATATTATATTTGATAAACTATATAAAATAAGTTGTATAAAACTATTGTCATAAAATTTTAACTATATACAGTATATATATATATATATATATATTATATATACATATATATACACACACATATATATAGGCCTATACACACATATATACATATTATATATACATATATATATATATATATATATATATATATATATATATGTGAGTATATATAAGGGGTGTGAACACCCCTTGTTTGGTAGGAGTCTGTCTAATGCAATTGATCCAATCATTACTCACTAGAAATCATAATGAAAAAAAAAATATATATATACAGATATATTTCATTTGTGTTCCACGTGTGTTCCGACAGAATGAAAAAACTAGAGATACTATGTTCAATAGAACATGAACCCAGTCATTTTTTAAGAGATAACCACTGTGACCTTTAAGCTAACCTGTGTGAACACCCCTTGTTTGGTAGGAGTCTGTCTAATGCAATTGATCCAATCATTACTCACTAGAAATCATAATGAAATCTTTTCCTCTATTTACGACAAAAGCTCATTCAGGTAAATCTGACCTACATCTTATGCATATGAACGCACTAACCGCAGAAAACTCGAAATTCGTAGCTGCTAATTGGCCTTAAGCGCGTGACGTCATTCAAAGATAGGGTAAAAATAGTTCTGAATACAAAATTGTAAAGAAAAAATGATTAATGGTTATTTAAGCAACCAGCATGGGACTTACGTCGTTGCAGAGTTATGGTAAAAAGAAGCAGGAAGTATACCAAAAAACACTCTAATTTTAACCTTTTTCCTATGCAAAAGCATAAGAGGTAATCAAAAGAGATATTTTGAAAGAAAAATGATCCCTAAATTTTGCATTAATTGTAATATAGATGATTATCAAGCTTAAAACACCTAGTTTCATAATCCGACCGCCCCAGATTGCCAAATGAAACCATTCAAATTATATAGTCGATTTTGTGAGAAAAGATTTTGACTCATTTACTGTGTTAAAGTGTGCAGTGAACCGTTCAGTGAGCAGATGTCCTCAAGTTTTCATTATGATTTGATAATTTTCACTATAGTGACCCTTGTGACTTTTGACCTATAGGTGAAGAGTCGTTTTTCATGTTTAGAAGGTCCTAAGGATCATTCCTGGTAAATTCGAGCTCAATTGGAGGTTTTTTAAAATTTGACCCCGATGACCCCTATGTAACCCTGATCCCAGACTGGGGTGTAGGAGGGGTCGCCGGTTCTTAATGACGAAATTTGATTGCATTTCGTTCAATGGTTTGCCATTAGTAGCATTTTGAAATGTTACTAGAGAGAACAAAAAAAAATAACCCTTTAATGACCTTTGACCGTAAATCTGTGAACACCATAGAGACCCTACCTTATGCCAATACATATGTGCCCAGGACAAGACTGTGCTATGTTATTTGTGACAGAAGAAGTCTTTTATTCATTTTTTTTAAAATTTTTGTTTACCCTAATAACTCCTATGTGACCTTTGACCCCAAGAAGTGAACACCCCATGTATGAGAGGTGTCACCTGTTTTACTGACCAGGTTTTAAAATGTTGCCAGAAAAAAGATAAAAATTACCCCTTAATGACCTTTGACCCCTTATACCTGAACACCCTATAGACTCTGCCTTATGCCAATGTACATGTGCAAAGGACAAGACTGTGCTACGTTATTTGTGAGACAAGTAGCTTTTATACGATTTTTGGTTTTTTGACCCTAATGCTCCTTATGTGACCTTTGACCCCAAGTTGTGAACAACACATAAATGGGGGGTGGCACCGGTCCTACTGACCAAGTTTTAATTAAATCGGTCCAGTAGTTTGCCACTAGTTGCCTTTTAAAATGTTGCCAGAAAGAAAGAAGAAACTGCTCGGAAATGAAAACAGCTTCAATAGTAGACTTTAAGAACACAAATTTCTCGGATATCTCTGCCACTCCTGTGGCCTTCATCAGCGAGAATAACGGAAAACATCATGAATCATTATAATATAGGCTGTCTTATCAAAAATAAAGGTGACAGAAAGTAAATAAGAGATACTGTACTTATAAAACTGTAAAATGATTGGCTTACTTATCTATGCATACTGAGTATCTACAATAATCAAGAAACAAGGGTGTCAAATAAGCTATCTATTGTATTGGCCAGCACAATAAAGATGGTTATTTCAGAGAAATGGATCATATAAAGTTTGTAACTGAGCCTCCTGAATGTAGGCCTAATAATATAACATAGGCTGGGTCTGTGAATCCTAGAATAATAAATAAATGAAAAAATACAGTAATATGATAAATCAGCGCTAAAACAAACAAGGCCTATAGAGATAATAAATGGGAAAATATATATATATATATATATTTATATAATGAAATAATAATAATAATAATAATGATAATATAAATGAATGAATGAATGAATGAATGAATGAAGGAATGAATGAATAAATAAATAAATGAATGACATGAAATAAAATCGGGTCACCACAGAAACTGATCGAAATAAAAAAATTTGACCTTAAAAAACGAGAACCCACTAAGGATACCAAGATCCTTGTTTAAACCAGATATGTGTGTTTTGTGTTTGATAATGAATTTGAGTCTACGTTGGTTGAGGGAGGAGAAATTAGTGGATATGAGGGTACATCGTAGTTTACTGAGAGAATATTTCGGAGAGTTGAAGTGTTCTGCTACAGGAGAACCTGTGCGATTGTGTCGGATAGAAGATTTGTGGTTATTAAATCTGGACCTAAAAGCAATGCCAGTTTCGCCAAAATAATGACCATCTTCATAAATATTGCAGAGTAACATATATACAACATTGTGAGCATCACAGTTAAGAGAGGGGAGACGAAGTGTGCAACCAGAATGAGGCATAGTAATAGAGCAATCTGTGGTGATAAATTTACAATTTGACATCTAGGCTTGTGGCATTTGTTAATACCGGCGGTCCTACAGGCAGTGGCGTCGAGAGTAAGGGCCCCGGGGCAACACCTCACATTCCCCCCTTCACTTGGGACCCCCACTTGGCCGCTCCCCAAATTAAGTCTCCTCCTAAATCTGACAACAAAGGTTTTCACCCTGGCTTGGGCTCGGGCCCTATGGAGATTTTGTTCTTCCCCCGAAAATTTTTCATTTTGGTCCGGGCCCCCAGTAGACCCGGGCTCCGGGGCATCGACCCCCCTCCCGATCCCCCACTCGACGCCACTGCCTACAGGATGAAAGTAAGCGAGATGAAGATAAAATAGATTTGAGATTTGGTGGTTGGCTACTACCGGGGGATCATTGAAAATGGTATTTATAGAGGGATCGAGTTTGAGAGATTGAAATCCTTGTTTAACTCTGTTAGCTAGTTGGGAGCTACTGGGACTGTAATCAATGACTAGGGGTATGCGTTCAGTGATGAGCTTGGGATTGGGAGAGAGAAGAGAAGGTCTAGAAATTCTAATAGCTCTAGAGGTTTTCTTGAGAATAAATTTAAGGGGATAACCGTTATCCAGAGAGTAAGCCGTGAGCTTGTTAACATGATCAAAGCAGTCATCATCGCCCCGGCCCCCACTTTTGGGAGGTAAAAAAAAAGGGAGAAAAAAGAAAAAAAAGAAAAAAAGAAAAACATGATAGCCCAGAATGCCTCAAATGTTATGTTCGGGCGTCTAGAACACAAAAATTTCGCGGGGGAATGCCCCGGACCCCCCTACAACAGAGTTGTCTCAATCGGCCCAACTTTCGCGCCCCCCCCCATTCCGCCCACCTACCCCTTTTGGACATTTTTGGATCCGCCCCTGTCTGATGCGAAGACATTGGCTGAATATCAATGACTGTTTCAGTTTATGTGGATAAAAGCTGTTATAGGTAAGATAACAGTGACGATCGGTGGGCTTGCAGTAGAGAGAAGTCGAGAGTTGCCCTTCTATAACCTTGACAGAGACATTGAGGAACGGGAGAGTGTGTTGAGAGTGTTCAAATGTGAATTTAATGGTGGGATGGAAAGTGTTAGCATGAGTTTTGAAAAGCTCGAGCGCATCAATGCCATGTATAAAAAAAATATCGTCAATATATCTGGGCCTTCAGCATGGGGGATGTTCGTGTAAAGGGATGTGACATCCATGGTGACTAGTAGAGCATCCTTCTGAATGTTTGGGATTTGTGAGAGATTTTTGAGAAAGTGCGTGGTATCTTTGATGTAACTGAGGATGGAAGGGATGAAAGTTTTAATAACCAAATGGTAACCGGATAGGTGTTCTTTAAGCGTTCCTATATTGGAGATGATGAGACGGCCTGGTGGATGAATATTGAGCGACTTAGCGATGTCAAATTTTTTTGAATGGATCAGTGGATGTGGATATGTTGTGTGGTTTGGTCGTGAGAATGTTGTCGATAAGTTTGGGTAGCTTGTGTACTTTTGGTATGGTGTAGAACGTACCTAGCTGTGGGTTCCTATGGATAAGAGCAGAAATATGTGGATGGGTATGAGCAGATAACCCCGTGGTCAAGTTCAAAAGTTCACGATTAAAATCAACAGTATGGTCCTTATCTAATTTTTTTTAATAAAATAGTGTTCGATAATTGTTCACTGGCTTCTGCTCATGATGGTCGTGGCTCCTCCTTTATCTGCCTGTCTTATTACGATGTCTTTATTGGTTTTAAGAGTGGATATAGCCTTACGTTCGTCTTTGGTCAAATTTAAATGCAATCTTCAGGAGTGAGAGAATACAAGAATTGTGTGAGTATATGAATGCTAAGGCAGGTGAAAATGCAAATAAGTTAATTGTTTTTAAGTAAGTATTTGTTGTTGTACCTGCATTTAGACAATAGCTCGGTGCATAGGTTGCAGTGTTTTGGTTTTGGGGAGTAAGCAGATGCTCTGTCGATAATACTGTAGACCATTTAATATTGTAGGGTGTGTTGCTGTCTTTTAATTTCCATACGTATTTGGAGAGTACGGTGCTGTTTCTGTATTTGGGGTGTTAAAAGTGTATTTGTGGTTTGTGTATCGGGTTTTGAACGGTGTGTCAGTGAGCCCGATGTAGCATTTTGTGTCATCATTTGAGTGGACAGTGGCTTTGTAGATGATGGGTGAGGTGAGACAATATTTATATTTATACACATATCACACACACACACACACACACATAAACCACACACATGTGTGTTCTTAAAGTTACTATTGAAGCTGCTTCATTTTTTCTCTATATATACACACACACCTATATATATATAGACATATATATATATACATATGTATATATATGCCTATATATATATAGACATATAGACATATAGACATATATATACATGTATATATATACATATATATATAATATAAATCAACTTTGATTCTTTGATGATTTATATACATATATATATACATATGTATATAGAAATATATACATATATAGGCCTATATATATGTATATGTATATACATATATATAAACATATATATATACATGTATATATACATAATTCACATATACATATATATATATACATATTACACACACATATATATATAAATATATATATATAAGTATATATATACATAGATATATATATATATATGGGATACATATATATACGTACATATATATATATATGTACATATATATACATA
>NW_022686322.1:2919862-2923644 GCF_011630105.1 Anneissia japonica
TATATATATAATCATGTATTCATGATAGAATTTCTTTCGTAGGTATTTGTACGACAATCCCATCGAACTGATTGAAGATAACGCTTTTTCTCATATGGCACCAATCTCAAATATGTAGGTATTTCCAGTGGCGGATCCAGGACTTTGAAATAGTGGGGGCCCAGGGAGGGACTTTCATAGATGGAGGGTCAACACCACCTTAGCCCCACCATAGATGTATAGTTGTGGTTGAGGTAAGAATATTTATGATACAGCACTACTAGATGGTCGTAAATGGCACTCTAAGACTTTGGGGTGGGGCCTCTCCGGCTGGGCCCCTTGATTGAGCCATTGTTTCCTTATACTGTACTACCTAAACTAAATATACGCACTAAATGTAAGTGAGGCTCGGTTTTTTACTGTAAGGTTTTACAGTAGTGTAGCTTTGATGTCGAAAAAACAAACACTACATGCACAACTACATGTACAGCCCCATAATCTGAAAGACAAGTTGTATTTACAAGGCATGAGTACACACAGGCACACATTTTTAATGCCTGCCACCACAACAGTTTCTCGCTCCTTTAAGCAGGAACTAAAAATTACAACACATTTGAATATATTACAATACTATACCTATCAAGGTAAAAGAAAACAAAATACAAATCACAAACTTGTTAGTGCTTCCATACAATGATGAAGGGGATACTTGAATAGACTAGGGAAGAATATATTATCTTCCCCTACCTGACTGAACTAATACAAAGCTTAATTTTCAGAGTTAAACTTGTTTTACAATTTGATCCAATATCTTGGTATTTTACAGATATTTTAGGTGTGAAAGCCTATTGAAGATCCCTCCAATATTGTCAAGAAACATAAATGCGTAACTATTATTACTATTATATTACATTATAATACAACCCAGCACTGGTTTAGAATAACTGTTACTTTGAAATACTGTACCATTAATTGTATTGAAATTGATTTATCAATAGTTAGTTTCAAAATAATGTATACGTCTGTTATGATGTTTTGATTTTCTTCAAATTCTATTACCGTCCAAATCTGTGGGTGGTCAAACGTGAAATATTTTAAATAAATTACATATACTGTAAGAAATTATAATCAAATTCTACATTAATGAAACGTAAGGATATCTTCTCGTACTTCCAGAGTAAACAAATAGACAGGTCTTCCGAACTAAAGTATTTGATAGTGGAACCAAACGGACGCAAATTGATGAAAAACAAAACATATTTTAAGAAATGAACTAAGGATTTAATGGTATACATGATTCGGGTGTTCTCTGCAACCAATCATCAGTACAAACGGAGAAGCAAAACGAAAAAAAAAAAAAAAAAAAAAAAAAAAAATCGTCATTCTTAAAAAAAAAAAAAAAAAAAAAAAAAACTCGTCATTCTTAACTAAGAGATATACAATGAATTAAATGAATATTAATGAGTTAAGCCAAAGTATTACCAATTAAGGTAACGAACGATCGTTATAATCATATGTAAGGTGTGTTTTGCATTCTTTGCTTTAATTTATGGCTAGATGTTTTAAAATGTGTGAATTTTGTCTTTGCCAAGGTGTTAGTCAATCTTAGTAAACCCTTCTAACTTCGATTATCACTCACAATTATAACTTAGCTAAATATTTAAGTGAGCTCATCAAACCTTGTATTACCACATAATTTAGTAAAAAGACACTTTCAGCTTTGTTAAAGGAGTACGAAATTTAAATAATAAGAATGTGGTTTCTTTTGACGTAGAGACCATGTTTACAAATATTCCTCTTAAAGAAACTATTGAATTTCTGTAAACACAATAATTTGTCACAACCAAGATTTTAAAATGTCTAAAGTAACATTAAACAAATTACGGTACTTTTGTTAGCTACGATGGGAACACATTTCTTGTTTAAAGGAAAATGTTTTGAACAAGTAAATAGGGTCAGTATGGGATCCCCACTAGCCCTCATACTAATGGATCTATTCGTGGGAACCAATGAAAAACTATGGCTCTCTCCCAGGAAACACAAAACGTTCTTATAACGTTCGCCAATATTGTGGTTAGGTATGTCACAAAATGACGTTCACACAACGTTTTAAGAACGTTCAAACGTTGTGACATTGTGAAATTAGGTTATATGTACGTACATATGGTTCTACAAAATAACGTTTTTATCACCAAACTTTAACTTATTATAACATTCTTATAACGTAATATCGTTAGCTGGGCTTATCCTAAGTGTCCAAACATTTTACATTATCGTAGGTTTGTTGATACATTTTGTGTTTTCAATAACCAAAATGACGCCACAGAGTTTTTCGAATTTATTAACTCAGACACCCTATCTTCACAATGAAAAATTAAAATTGCAATAAACTCAGTTTTTAGACGTTCTTATACACAAAGAAAATGGTGGCCAGATTATAACAACGGTATTTAGAAAAAGCACTTTTACTGGTCTCTTCTTGGCATTTTGTAGTTTTTGTCCATCATCTTATAAGCTGAGACTTATCATAAGTCATAAGTAATCTTTACTCATTCTCAAGGAGAAAATTCCTTTGCTCGTCTTAGTAATTAAATACAAAGTTAAAATACAGGTAAAAAGAAGAAAGTCATACACACCCAAACCCATAAATATATAAAAGATACCGATAATAAAACTGAATCATGGACCGAGCTTATCTAGGGAGATTTATTTGCCACTGTCTGATACCTTCCGGTTGAAAGGAGAGGAGATAGCGGTTTGTGTAAGCACCCCCAGATCTCAGTCTCCCACTTCAAGCACTTCTGAAACTGACCAATTCAGAATGTAATGGATGACTTTCGTCGTCCAACACAACTCCGAACAGTCTGTTCAGATACTCGATATAGACTGAGTCTATGGACTGCTGGCCCAAACTCATCATCCTCTCTACCTTTCTGACCACCTGAGTTATCCTTTCTTTATCCCCACTCCGTTGCTTTCCCCTCCCCCCCCCCCCCCACCACCAATACAATATTTCCAAACACTGACCAAAATAGACTGGTAAAAAGTAATCATGCTATTATTATTCACCTTAAATTTATTCAGTTTTCTGAAACAATACATTCTCCGAATTAATTTTCTTCTTTACGTAATCAATGTGGTTATTTATTGTAAAAGCAACCCCTAAGTACTTATACGTTTCCACCCTCTCAATTTCCCAACCATTTATCTCGACCAGTTCACAATCTTTTGTCTTCCTTCTAAAGTCTATGACCATTTCCTTTGATTTTTATGTTCAATACTAAAAAATTATCTCTGCTACACTTAACAAAATTATCAATTTCATTTAAGTACTTAGTGTGATCATCTTTCTTAATCAAACCAATCACCGCAGTGTCGTCTGCGAACTTTACCACATGGCATGAAGACGACCAGGATCGGTAATCACCAGTATATAAAGTAAACAAAAATGGGGCCAAAACAGTTCCTTGTGGTGCACCAGTATTTTAAATATTAATATCAGAACAAACAGATGGACTGAGCTTAACGTATTGTGATCTGTTAGTCAGAAAATTTAGAATAAATTAAATAATTTCATATGGGATAAACATCTTACACAACTTATCAACACGTAAATGGGTCTGAATGGTGTTAAATGCAGAGGAAAAATCATAGTACATAATCCGCGCCGTATTGCCATACTTAGTTTTATCATGGAGGTATTATTGAGAAGGAGATCACTCGGCAACAGATCCCTTTGACGCGACAAACCTATGTGTTCCCCGCTTTTGGATCGCGCGCGGGCGTATTACCCTATAATTCAC
>NW_022686322.1:2923691-2937507 GCF_011630105.1 Anneissia japonica
ATTTAGGCCAATTTATGAAAATTGAAGTTGAAATATACTATACTTTTATAGGTCATGTAAATGTTCCATTAAATTCGAAACTTTTCTTAGTGGAAAACATTAATATGTTTGATATTTTATGAGAGATGAATGTATCAGCTTCAAAATAAAAAAGATTGCGCAGCCATAGTGATTGACAGTATGTAGTGCGCATTGAGAAAAGAAGGTGCTCTCCATTTCGTCATGAGTACTAATGCTGTCTCTTATACACATCTAGATGTGTATAAGAGACAACTTCAAAGGCATCGCGCAAACGTTCTTTACGCGCTGCGGCAACTTTGATCTTGGTTCATTTGCATAGCGCTGCGTGTGCGTAGCTTTGCCGAGTGATCTCCTTCTCAATAATACCTCCATGGTTTTATATAAGTGCGCATTCAATTTGACTACAATTGCATCCTCTGTACTTCTATTGTTTCCATATGCAAACTGCATGGGCTCGCTATGTGAAGCGACAATGGGTTGGACACAATGGTTCATAACAATCTTTTCGCAAATTTTGCAAGGTACACAGGTAAGAGCAACTGGCCTGAGGTCATAAGAACCCTTAATTACACGACCCTTTGGCAAAGATACAAGATACGATTTTGTCCATAGTACTGGCAGAGCTTTAATTGTAAAACAAAGGTTAAAAATAGTAACAAAAAATGTAAGAAAGTTGCATTGCACATGCTTTTAATACAATCAGCTTAACATTATCAGGTCCCGGACTTTTCTTAGCATTGTTATTTTCAAAATATTTATATACATCTCCAATATTTGTCTCAATTTTAATTTTATTTACACAATCTTCGTCTGCTAGTTCTAGCTTATCAAATCTTTCTTTAATTTTCCTTGAAAAGTTGTGTACTGTACATCGAACCGGTAAAAAAGGACATTTAACTAATTTGCATATTCTCTGTCAATCTTTGGTAGCCTTACTGATTTATGTTTAGCGTTTGTATAATTACTCATTTATTTTAGACCCTGCCATACTTGTTTCATATTATTTTCGGTAAATTTCCTTTCAACCTTATCTTTAAAGTTAAAGTTTAAGTATTGGACATTTTAGTTCCTTTGGAACATCTTTGCGTTTAGCTTTGTTATTCTCTTTAAACTCTTTCTTTTTTTCTGTTTATAATATTTCTTATTTCATTGGTTATCTAAGATTTATTATTTGCAAAATATTTAACTCTTTTCGTTTGGATGAGCAAATCAGTACAGAAATTAATATACATACAAACAGATTCAGCTAGTTAATTTAAGTCGTTAGTACAAAGACCTCTCAGTCGGTCTCATCAAATGCATCTTGTAGTTGTTCTATCGCTTCTCTTGTCTATTTTTTAACAGTGCTGATCCTTGGTTTCTCTCGTTTCACCAATGTTAAGTATTTAGGACTCAATAAAATTAAATTATGATCCCCGAGGCATGACAATTGGGTTGAGACATAGGCATTTTTGACAGTCGAATAACACAAGTCAAGAATGGAATCCTCACGAGTAGGGCAAATAACGTGCTGATAGTAGTGCTCGCTTGTTCTCCTTAGTGATCCTCGTTTACAACAATAAATGTATCTGGCGATGCTGCTTCTAAAACTTGAATAACCTCACTTGTTGACAGAATTTATAAAATCAGTTGGAAGGGTTGACAAGTGTAAAAGGAATACTATTAGGAAATGGTTACCCCTACGTCATTGATAAAATTTGCAAACAATAAATTGACGATAGTATAACAAACGACACCAATCAAGGTTGACAATGATGATGCTTACAAATTAACATATCTTAAACTTCCATATATTGATGAATTAACAGTGAGATTAGATTACGAATAAAAGAATCACTACATATTGAATGGAACAATCCAAACCTTAACGTTCAACTCAAACACCTAAGCTTACAATTGTTTAATTAGTATGCAGTACTAATGTATGCAAGATGTTCCACACACCTTGCATAATGACTATAGTTTATAACGATCGTTCGTTACCCTAATTGGTAATACTTTGGCTAAACTCCTTAATATTCATTTAATTCATTGTATATATACTTTTAGTTAAGAATGACGATTTTTTTTTTCTTTTGCTTTTCTGTTTGTACTGATGATGGGTTGGAGAGAATACACGAAACATGTATACCATTAAATCCTTAGTTCTTTTCTTAAAATGTGTTTTTTTCATCAATTTACGTTCGTTTGGTTCAATTTTTAAGGACTTTAGTTCGGAAGATCTGCCTTTTTGTTTACTCAGGAAGTAAGAGAAGATATCCTTACGTTTCATTAAAGCGGAATTGTATTATAATTTCTTACACAATTGCAAAGCGTTTGGCGTTTTCACGAAATTACATATACATATAAAGTACGTGATGATTATATGCTTTCGGTACACCATGTGGTATAATATGTTACATATCTGAATTGATTTATTTTGCTTTTAAGCGAAGACATTTGGATTCTCAGAACTAAAAAAATACATCAGTTGGTGTACTTAAAGCATAAAACCAATATAGTTCATTCGCCATGCAAGACTTAAAATATATTCGTAATAACAATTGCACTTAAAATATTAACACATATCACTTCAATAAACTATGCTTACAATAACAATTAAAATACAGTGTATAATCCTAATGATTATTAATAATTAATAAACAGATGAAATATATTAATTATTATTTTCAGCTATTG
This sequence comes from Anneissia japonica, assembly GCF_011630105.1. Lineage (NCBI taxonomy): Eukaryota > Metazoa > Echinodermata > Crinoidea > Comatulida > Comatulidae > Anneissia > Anneissia japonica. Next base: position 2,926,392 of record NW_022686322.1, read on the forward strand.
TGTGAAAAATACAACTAAAATAATATTTGATTTCCAAGCTGTGCGTCTTATAACCTTAAATGGAATGATATGTGATAGGTCTCAATGCACGCCTTGCAAACAAGGACACTTTGGAACGGATAAGAAGAACGTGTGCTTCGCATGTCCACCAGGTGATAATACATTATAAAAAATAGGCTTCCAGCGGGAGAGTGTATCTACTGCTTTGGTTTTTGTGTCTACTACCCCCAAGGGGCGTAGACACTATGTCATGATGTAGCGATTAAAGATGGCGGAAAAGTGTAATTCCGGTTTAGGCATGACGGGTACCAGTTATCCTGGATAGTAGATCCCTGATAAAAGATCATGAGAAATTTGTTGGCGTTTCATTTTGACTATAATGGTAATGTGATGATGATGAATTTTACTATGTAAAAGTGTCATTTCCGGCCATCTCGAGAGGTACCATTTCCTCAAATTTTCTCACCTCAGCCCCAGCGGCGTATCGGGGGGGGGGGGGTGACACCCCACAAAAAGCTTGCGCCCCCCCACCATTCGAAAACTTCGAAGCAAAAAAAAATAGGCTAGGCTTATGCTTCTGCTTATGATGTCACGGTTAACGTGTATTCGGGAATCTAAGAAGCAATATTTTTCAGTGGGCGTGGCCACCGAAAATAAATTCCACGCCCCCCTCATATTTTGGTCGGCACTTCATTTTGACTAATGGTGATGTGATGATGATGAATTTTACTAAAAGTGTCATTTCTGGCCATCTAGAGGTACTATTTCCTCAAATTTTCTCACCTCAGCTCCAACCATTGTGGGGCTGAGGTGGGTGTCGACTCACAAAATGCCCTCCCCCTCCACCTTTCAAAACAGGTCTGTGCCCTTCCCTGGGTATGACATTGAACTCCAGCAAATCGGCTCCTGATGTATGTCTTAGTGACTGCTGTTTGTTTTTAGGATGTGATCTGGTTTTTCAGGTCCATTTTTCGTGATTATGACTATTCTGGCAGTGGATAAAGAATGTTTTGAGCAGAGGTGGATTTAAGGGGCCCCCCCCCCCTTCATTTTTTTAAGGAAAAAAAAAAGAGAAAAATATATTCAAATTGAAGTGCGAGAGTGTAATTTCCGACCATCTAGAGATGCCCTAGTAATAAATTTTCTTGCCTCAGTCCCAACCATGGTGGGCTGAGGTGGGTGGTTCCTCGGTTTGTGAAAGTCCCTCCCTGGTTCACCTCTCTTTCGAATTCCTGGATCTGCCTCTGTTGATTTATTATATAATTATTTTTGCGCTTATTTATAATGCGTCTATTTCAATTTTCAATTTATCCTCTATTCGCCTCCTTGACCCCGCCGGGGTCCAACGTAATTTGCATAACGGCTCCCCCTTTCAAAATCCTGGCTACGTCCCTGACGGGTACTACTACCACGAGGTAGCGGGCGCTCTATTCATAATCGAATAGCGTTCGGACTTCAAACAAAATTGCGTTCGAAACTCCTTTCAACGTCATTTAAAGGACGCCCTCTAATAATAATAATTATAATAATAATAATAATAATAATAATAATAATAATAATGATAAGGTAAGAACTTATATAGCGCCATTTAAAAAACCGAAGTAATTATCAGTGGCGCTTCATGTTATTGTTGGAATAAGTGCGTTTTGAGTGATTTTTTAAATAAAGCAATTGATTGAACATGGTACTATTCGTGATCAACGATATAACGTGGTAACTCCAAGAGTTACTCATTTTAAAAGTGTTTTTTAGTGTAATATAGTAGTAGGCCTATACATTGTTATGAAAGAACATTTTCATGAAAAATCCAGATACACTACAATACTACACACATCTGCATATTGAAGAACATAAGATAAAAAAAAACAAAAAAAAAACAAACTCCTGTATAAGGCAGTAGACACACGTTCCCGCTGGGAGCCTATTTTTTTTTCTTTATCTTTTTTCATTCCTGACGGTTTACTCTAATATATACATATATTATATATATATATATATATATATATATATATATATATATATATACAATAAATGACAAACAGGAAAACATCGGTTACATCATGAATTTAATACTGCTTAAATTTGCAGGCTTTAAGAGATCTTCAGGTACGTTCTATCAAGGTGCAGATACAGTGAAAAACCAGCCCTGTCCTTTTGTTAAAAGATCTGAGCTTATTACTAGTGATTATAAAATATTTTTCCCGTAGACATAAGTTACATTTCTTAGAGCTAGGGGAGTAAAATGATGATGATGATTAGTGGCGAATTGATTGGCCGAGCGGTTAAGTCAGGGGCACCGTAACCTTCAGCTCTAATATAGGCGCTGGTTCGAACAGCTCACTCGCCAATGGTTCCGGTGGTGGAACAAGTCTTCTTGGATAAGTACATTAATCTGTAGGCCCAGTGTACGCATTTGGCTCGTGTGCACTTTAAAGAACCCAGCACATCCTTCGAGAGTAGGGGTTACCCCGATGTACTGGTCCGTTAAGTCCCCTGTTGTTAAATGGATATGCCACGTAGGACAGTGATTAAGTTCGCTTATTGGCATTTCCTTGGCACTTGTGCTAAATGAAATGATTTTTGGGAGTTCAGTAGCGTTATGTTTACTCAGCAATTTAAATGTGGTGGTTGAATCTAGTAATTTACTTCAGTAAGAACTATGTAGTTTTTGACTTCACCTGGTGTGGATACCTTTATACCTCGTTTGTCAGGCATTTGCCTTCGAGTGGGCACTGGTTTTTGATACAGCAGCATAAACTTTGTTGCGTGTCGGTTGATCTAGTTTTGTTTAGAACCATTTGATGGTGTTTACGATCGACTAATGTTGTGCTGCTACGCCTGTGAATTGAAAAGCATGCATGATATTATAGCTTCAGATTGTCGAGAAAAGGTATGGCATGAACAGAACATACACATAGTGATATACTAAGCATGAGCGGTAGGTCTACCCTGATTTACGGCGCGTCCTACCTGACCAGAAAGTTGTAATTATTCTGTTCGCCTGGCATGTGCATGTCCTAATTACTTGAAACAAAGAAGGTGCTCTATGAATAAACATGTTGTTATTCTATAATCACGGATATGCCCTAATTTTAATAATGGCTTATGGACAGTCATGATTTTTCGCAAATTTAAGTTGATGGAACGTCATTTTTTGCATGTGAGAAATTACACCATGGAGTAACAGTAGAGCCCCTGTAAATGATTAATGATCAAAAGTAAAAGACTGTAATGTGTAGTACAGTATCCCATGTACACCAATGTCTTTTCTACATACTGAGAGGATAACATTCTGGTTTGATGGTTTGTTTTAGTTTATTGTTGAATTCATTCAAAATATAAATTTGAATGAATGTTGAGGCTATTGTGGCTGTTTCGATGTAATAATGACAATAAGTGTCCCCTTAACAGGGTTTTTTTAAACCATGTAACACACTGAGAAAGTGTCTCCGTCCCCTTAAGGGGTGTCCTCTAAATATAGGTTGGCCGTAGTAAAGATATATTTCTCCTCGTTTCACAGGAATTGTCCCCTGGGAGTCCAAGAGGAGGGTCTTCTCATTGTATTAACCTCCTTGAGTGTACGTTAGTAGATCAAAACATAGATGACATCGGGTTTTTGGTATCTATTTCTTCACCAATATGCAAATGCAAATGACGATTACGACGTGCATGATGATAATATATTTAAGAAGTAGACATGAATAATAATAATAATAAATATTTATATAGCGCCTAATGTTAATAACCTCTAGGCGCTTAACAACAACATAAAGCAGCGATGCAGGAGATGGTGACATTCAAGTGGTCTCACCCACTGATGTCAAATTAACGCCGCTGTCTCAATGAGGCAATTTACACGCAGGTAATCCACAAAAGGCAGCATGCTGGGCTCCGGCACTTTCCACCACATAAGCCTGTGGCTCCACTACCGTTACCAAATTTTAAGTCACGTTTCTGGCCGCTGTCAATGAGTGCATAGTGGTATATTCAAATGTCCTGGTTGAATAATTGTTCAGAATGCGATACGTTCGTAATCGAGCGTTGATCGCTTCTGTATCGTCACGGCCAATGCTGTAGCCTGTTATTGGGACAATCGGGACTGTCCCGCGTAATTTTCCTTCAATTATTTTTCCTATTTTTTAAATATAAAAAACAAAATTTAACCATGGGATGGGTCTACATTAGATTTTAGGTATAAAATAAAGTCAACATTTTAAAAATGGTCCACATTTATTCAGTTTATATACGCATGAAATTGGGTCCATTTATTTTTAAAGATGGGTCCACGTTACTCTATTACTTTATTACCTACCTTGGTCACGTTATAAACAATAACATTAGTGATGAGTGTGACATTAAACGTCAACACCGTTCGCTATGTGTAAGAGCTAACTCTCTTAGTAGGAAATTTGGTAAATGCTCCATACGACTAAAAAATGTTATTTGTTTAAATGCTATTGTGTTAGTATGTATCGTTCTACTCTTTGGTGTAGATATAACAAAGGTACTATAAGATCGTTAAAAGTCTGCTATAATAATGCCCTTCGTTTTATTACTGCGACAACCGAGGCACTGTAGTGCGAGTTTTATGTTTGTATCCAATGGTGTACCGTCCTTTGACGAGTATCTTAGAAACTCTATACATAGTTTCAGGAACCGTGTGAAAATCACCTCTAATTCAATCATTTTGTTCATTAAGCATTATGCTCTTTCCAATTCTAAAATGTATAATAAGTGGAACATTGTCGTCCATTAAGATGATTTCCTGATCTTGATGTTTTTCTTGATTCAGTCTATTTTTCACTTTTCTCTTATATTTATATGTATTTGTATTGGTTTAACTGTTGTTCTTTTGTATGGACATGAAATTCCGAAATAAAAGATGAATGAATGAATTAATGAATGAATGTTACTTAAATTTTATGCGTAAAATAGGTAAAAATGTTTAAATGGGTCCCCATTATTTAGTTTTTACGTGTAAACTGGGTCTGCTGGGTCCAAAGGCGTCGATCCGTGGCTGAAAGTGGTGGCTGAAAGTGGGGGACGAGATGAAAAATAAAGCCTTGGGCCGTAGGCCCAAGCAATGGTTGGGGACCAGGGGCGAAGCCCCGGAAGCTCTGGCGCATATAGTTAATTGATTTTAAGCAATGCAATTAACATTTATTTCCATACGAAATTTTTAAAATCCAGTAGCGGATCCAGTAATTTTAAATAGAGCTGGGCCCAGAGAGGAACTTTTACAGATGGAGAGTGTAGCTGGACTACCACCTCAGCCCCAACATGGTTGGGGCTGAGGTAAGAAAATTTATGATTATGGCAACTCCAGTTGGACGGAAATGGCACTCTCAGACTGAATTTGAATATAATTTTAGTTTTTCTCCACTTTTAAATTTCGAAAAAAAAAAAAGTAGTGATGGTGGGCCGGCTAGTCCCCTTGAATCTGCCACTGAAATACTCATCATAAAAATTATCCTTTTTTAGTCATAATTATGCCCGCTTATATATTTCGTGCAAACTAACATTCATAAAAATAATGATTTATTTAGTTTATCTACTGATTAGCTTGTAACGTATTCAAAATTCGAACAATGAAAAAAACAAATAAGATAAACTTAAAACACTCATTAATTTAGTCTTTTTGCATGCACAGTACTTTTAAAATCAATCAAGAGGTTTTTGCTTTTCTCCTCTTTTTGAATTTCACTTTTGTGTAAGTAATATTGCGATAAATTATTGTGAGTGGAAATAATACCGTTTAATTTACGATCAAACAGGACAGCTTTAAAGCTAAAACAAAGACTGCCATGCCGATCCGATCAAGTGCCTTGACAATCAACAGCATTTCAAACAACTCAATCACTATAGTATTCCAATCTTGTCATCTCTGGAAGCAAATCGAAGAAATTTCTTTCTTTTTGATTCCTTTTATTTCATTTCCAAAAAAATATTGAAACCAAATTTCGCCGACGCAGTAGCAACACGACAGACCAACAAACAAAAACAAAGAGATAATAAAAATAAAAATGATATAATAATAATAATAATTATGATAATATTATTATTATTATTATTACCATTATTATTATTATTGAGATATTGTTTTTGGAGGCATCAGTGTGCAATTGTTTATTCACGATTCTTTATTAAACAGTACTTACTAGTGTAGCAAATATCAATTCAAGGGGTTTGTATTGAAAGTCTGTCGTTTTACAACCACTAGGAAGTTATAGCAGACCTACAGTGTATGGTTCGAAGGCGGGAAGTTTGCTTAGGTCCGACCAATCAAAATGAAGCCCATTGCATAAGCCAAAATGCAAGCCTAATTTGCATACATCACTCTATATAAATGTATACGAGACTGCATTGCATTTGACTTTAGATGATAGCGGAGTCGAAGTGGGTAACACAGCACTGTGTTGAAAGCGGAAACGATTATATTAAAGATAAATTGCATAGAGCATTGTTGGTGACATTGAATATATTATTTTCAAACGTTTCTTAAACTATAGATCAGAGAATTAAATATACTTTTTATCTTCAAGTGCTAAAGTGATTTTAATATAGGCCTACAAGATATACCTGGAAATTGAATAAAACAAATAAAAATAAAATACCACAATTTTGAGTGAATTCAGTAATTAATTAATTAATTCTGTAATTTAGATGCATAAACAGAGCAATATATAAAACACTTTAACATGCCTGATTTTTTTTTTAGAAATCTTAACAAGCAACCATTTTCTTTTGGAACATTGGAAAACAATTTTGGCAATATTCTTAAGTTCAATTTCCAATCAATTTTGATTAGTTTGTAGCACCTGGCTATTAGCTTACATCATAAGCTAGCCTGAGTTCCATAATAAATATAAATATAAATTTGGGTTACTCACTTTTTATTGCGCGCCATACCTAACTTGTTTGACCTGGTTAGGGCCTGGGGAAACACAGCCTGACCATTCATGCGTACAATTTTAACACATATATGCGCATACAGTGTATATATATTTATTATATGTTTATATATATATATATATATATATATATATATATATTGTCTAAATTATCTTTTAAAAACAAAATATTGTAGAGCAATTTTATTATTTTATGCATAAATCCTAAGCAAAAAAATAAAAAAATAAAAAAAATAACCGAAGCATATTAACTTTTGTCCCGTGTTTGACCAATTTTGCGAAACTCAGTTTTCCGAATGCAAGATATGCTAAGTTTACTTTTTCCGAAACCCAGTTTGCCAATGCCATTTCAATGCCACATTTCGACCCACTATCCTAAAACAGTTGGTCGAATCCCCTATTCACCGTCGTTGGTCGTCGTGACAAAAAGTTGCAGCCACTGTCCAGTGGCGGTGCTAAGATTTCCCCGACAGGGACCAAGGTCCCAGACAGGCGGGGCCGATGACTCAAATGAGAGCAAAGTGTACGACAATTTAAGAGTTTCAAAGCTTTATTTAATCGCTTTTAAAGTCTACTATTGTGTAAAAGATACATATAATTTTTTTTATTCCCCAAAGAATTTTTTCTCCCCGATGGGGGAGGGATGTGTAAAGCCTTTAGCCCCCTTACTCTCCCGTAGCACCGCCACTGCTATTGTCATGTGCATGGTAAATTGCGTAGGCCTATATAGGATATTTGACATGAGGTCATGGCTGATGGGGCCCCAAAGATTGAGTGGGGAGCGGGGGCTCGATGGTAATATAACAAGGAGCCACCTGACAAAAAAAGTTGAAATGAGGTGGTTAATAGCTTTAGTGTAGTGTTTTATAATACGATAAATAAAACATGTAATCATTGACAAATCAAAACAAAAGATCAGTGAATCAACAAAATAACAACGCGATAAAAAAAAAAATACCACTGCTCTATAACTAAATAGAACAGTGGTAGAATTTTTAAAAAGGTCCCACCTGACTTAACCTTTAATTTTACTCAGGTGGTTTCTACCAAGATCAGCTAGGAAGTTATACGCCAGATCACATGCATTACAGTAGTAACTGTAAAAGATGTCCAATTGGAACTTATTCACCGAGTGCTGGTGCTGGCTCAATTGCTGATTGTCAAACTTGTCCAGCTGGAACAAAGACTGACCAATTGGCGAATCTTAATTCCTGCGATTGTCTTAAGAATTTTCATCGAACTGAACGATACGGCTCATGCCAACTCTGCCCTGAAGGTATCAACTGCACAAAAGGTTTTCAGACATTGATTGATGGTTACTGGTGGTGTTGGGACTTCCCTGCAAATTTTGGGAGTAAAGAGGAATATAAAAACTTTATTGAACAGATAAGTGGAAATATCGTTAATGAAAGCAATCCAAATGACTTGAAGAATACCAAATACAATGGAATATTACCCGCATGCCATAAATGCCCACGATCAAAAAGTTGCAATGGCGGCAGTATCAATGCCAGCTGTTCGGAGGGTTATTCTGGCTGGTTATGTGCAGCATGCAGTCCTAACTATTACGAATTATTCAACAGTTGCTATAAATGCCAACATACTGCTGTTATCATCATTGAATTTGTTGTAGTCATGGTCGTATTCTCAGGTATTGGATATGTAGTGTGGAAATTGGAAAAACAAGGAAGAGGTAGAAATAGGCCTATAAACCACATGGATTCTTTTGTGACACATATAAAGATCGCTATTAATTTCTATCAAATTCTTGGAATACTAGCTCAAGTGAATGAAATTCATTGGCCGAATGATTTCCAATCAGTTGGAGAAAGTCTTCAATATCTAGACGTTATACGCTATATCAATATTCTAAGCCCAAAATGTATATTTTACAATTCTTGGGACGCGTATATGCTTCTCTATATTGCAATAGCCACACCCTTCATCATCATGTTTTTGACAGCTGGTGCATTCCTTACTTGGCACGTCGCCAATCGATGCAGGGGCGATTATTCGGTCCATCATCTTAAAGATAAGTGCTTGTCCATCGCAGTTTTGATGTTGTACTTGACATACGCAAACACTTGCACCAATATCATGGCGGTAGGACCGTGGTCTATTCGTATATTTGATGTAACAGCAGATGGAAAATACACAAAAGAAGTATTAACTTCTGACTACTCCATCGACGTTGGATTCAACAATGGTTCCGTGTATAATACCAACAAGAACATTGTTTATTGTTCTTTGGTTTACGTGGTCGGATTTCCATTTTCTGTTGTCATCATATTATACTATAAATACATACGGCACAGGCGCATTGAAGACGGACGACATAGAATTATGGGACTGAAGTTCTTCTGTAGACAATACAACAGCAAGTTCTGGTATTGGGAAATATTTGAGATGTACAACAAAGCAATTCTCGCCCTCATCGCCAACTTCAAGGACGACCAATCTTCAAACCTGTCTTATTCGCTATTTGTCACTGTCATTCTCATTGCTTTACACCTGTACCTTGAACCAATGAAGGTTAAATCAGATCAGAGGTTCCAGTTGTTGACATTGATCTTTATAATTGTCAACTTGTCGGTTGGCGCGATTGTTGATTTGGATGAGACATTGTACACTGCAGACCACACGATTGCTGTACTTCATGATATTACACCGTTTATTCTTCTGCTTCTCAACTTATCCATTCTTTTTATGGTTTTCGGTAGGTTTTCATTTAATTTTTATTATAGCCATAACTTTGAATATAATAAACGTAATATTTGTTTTCTGTCTACAGTAAAATAACTTGAAGCTAACCCAGGGTTTTAGCCAGGAAAAAAATACAGGGAGTCCAAATAGTTGGTGCTAAGCACCATTCTAAGGGTGTGGCTCCCAGTTTGGGCGTAGAGGGTGTTCCTCTAAAGGTAAAAAGAAAACGATACCATGCCCCATAACAAAACCAAAAGGCCTAAGTTATTCTTATATCTATTGTGTAGATCCCCATTTGACTTAGACAATGATAAATTTATTTTGAAATTGTCACAGCAGCTAGTGCTAAAGGAAAAAGTACTATTATGTAGAAACATTCATTGATAGGCGTCTATCATGGAAATTGGAAACAAAATCGAGAAAAATTATTGGTATAATACAATATGGACTGACATTTTTTCTCCCCAATTATATTCTCCGAACTCTGTTGTTCCTTTGTTTGTCCATACTTGTCATACTGCAATATTGTATGGTGTAACACATTTCCATCGAATCTAAGTAAACTTCAAATACTCCAAAAATAATCATACGAATAATCTCTGGCGTCCCACCAAGAACTAGTACAGAACCTTTATTTAATTCTCTAAATTTACTAAAACCCAAAGATCTTAAGACACTCCAACAATGTTTTTTTTTTTTGTATATATAAAAAACTCCATTCTTCCATCTCATTTATGTTCTATATTTGCACCTAATAACGAATTACATGACTATAGTACCAGAATAACTCTACATTTCCAAACACACAAAAAAATTTCATTTCAGCATAATATTAGATACACTGGACCTAAAATATGGAATTCGCTCCCTCTAAACATCACTAATTTACCATCCAAACAAACTTTCATTTCTAAAGTTAAAAATTATTTAATGAATAATAATATTGATTAAATTATTTTCATATGTTAATTGATATTTTACTAATAACACCAGTAATTTTAGTTTTATCTTTCCTTGTAATTCTAATTATGTATTTATTTTTAGAATTTTCAATTTAAATATTTAAATGCTTTATTATCATTACTATTATCATCATTAAAAATGTTTGTCAGTTGTTTTAAATGTTTTGGGCACATCCAATGTTATTTTTTAATTGAATTGAAGTTGAACATCAATGACGTCACTTTTTTGCTATTATTCAGTTGAATTACTCAAGAATATCAAAGAAAATATCTGGAAAGAACTCCGTAACCACAGTGAGCTGACAGATTATCCCAGTTATATAGATTTGGATGTTGATAACCATCAAGAACAAGCTATATTACTAAACGCAGCATCTTCTGGCAACTCATCAACATCACGCGTGATATGATTACATCTGAATTATTCTTACATGAAAATAGTAGCACAGCGCTATGCGCTATGTCTAAAATGTGTAATTTTGTAGTTGTTTGCATAGTGTCCTAAATAGGAGGATGCATTTCCACTATGACAATACAGAT
>NW_022686322.1:2937663-2938696 GCF_011630105.1 Anneissia japonica
ATATATAATATATATATATCGTCCCCTATATAACGTAGTGGCGAATGTGGAAAAATCGATTTTTTTTATTTGTGAATTTAAGTTGCCTTACTGTGTAGAATCTCTGAAAAAAATGAGTCAATTAGATAAGTAATTAAGGAAGAATATTAAATCGTACGGGAAATGATCGTATATCTTCATGAGTGGATTTCCCGTACGATTTAAATTGAAACGGAACTGAGTTCGGTCAATCTATAGGAGCACATGCTTCGTACAGGTCATAGGTTAAAACAATACCTATACTATTAAATACATTAATTATAATAAGAAACTTCAAACGAATCTTTTGTGCTAGTTCTAAATTACATTCAAAATTAATTTATTACCATAAATCATTATGAATAATTTGAATCATTATTGTTACTGTTATTTTTATTTTTGAATACAGAGGATTTAACAATATACGATTTATTTCCGTATTATTTGTTATTATAACGCACTTTTCGAGATAAGCTACATAATCAGCGCACACTCACGCATCTGACTTTGTATATTTAAGAAGTTTTTACGCTTACGCAGATATATTTAATACAAACTCGTAAAATATAATAATGAGCCATTATTATTATATAATTTTCCGTACAATTCTGAGCCGTTCCGGATTTTTTTTCCTTTTCTTTTTTCTCCCTGTATCCTTTATAAATATAAAAACATTTTTAACACTAACAGTATATTTGCCTTATCATGCCTCTAAACCCGACCTATACATGATCATTTGTTTCATATTTAAAATGTTTTACAAATAAAAACATTCATATTATGTTATAGTCTATATACAACCAATAGATAGTTTTATTTAAGACGTAAACATAGTATTCTTATTTTTAAAAGTAAAACAATAATTTAAACGTGGACATAATATTTACTACAATAATAAGATTAACATTTTTGTTATGAATGAATGAAATGACCTGTACGAATCATGAGCACCAAACCAGTGGTGGCGCCAGGATTTTCCAGACCGGGGGTCCGAGATCCGGGGGGGGGGGGGGCG
>NW_022686322.1:2938709-2941691 GCF_011630105.1 Anneissia japonica
GCGATGACCCGACGAGGGGCACGATTTTTCAGACGAGAGCAAAGTGGGCGAGGCCGGACGTCGCTTAAAATGTTTCTAAAGTGGTCCAGGGGAAAATAAAGAAAATAGAAAATACATATGCCTATATTTATTTTCTCTCCGACGAAGTGTGGTTTTTCTCCCCGACGGGGTGGGGGAGGGGTAGCTCTCCCTTCCCCCGGCTGGCGCAACCCCTGGACCACACCTAGTACCGTTTTGATTTATATCGACAGGAAATATACTCAAAATGAAAATTTATCGGCGCTTCGGAGAGCTTTTCCCTCACACCCCCACCGGTAGCTCTCCCCTACGGGGGACCCTTCCCCCTGCCCCCGCTGGCGCAACCCCTGGACCACACCTAATACCGTTTTGATTTATATCGACAGGAAATATACTCAAAATGAAAATTTATCGGCGCTTCGGAGAGCTTTTCCCTCACACCCCCACCGGAGTTCTGCCCCTGCACCCCAGGAATCCCAAGATCCCTTGGGGGTGCAGGTTCCCTTGGCCTAAGGTTCTTGCTTTGCTCGCTAATACGCACCCAACGCTTCACATCAAAAATCCTGCCTACTTTCTTGAATTTCCAGTGGCGAATGTTAGTTGGTTCGATTTTTTTTCTCTCCGAGTGTCGAATGTGTGGCGAATGTTAAATTACTGCAATTTATATGTTAACTATTTTTTTACAAAGTGACGAATAAGTTTAATGATGAATCGTTATTATGCTCATATATTTTATACACAGTATTAGGAGGCAATGTACTAATCATAGATAAATTTAGGCAATTTCATAAAAAGAAGGTATGCTAATAGAAATTACTATTTTAAAAAATCTTTAAATTCGTTTTTCTCTAAATGCACTTTTCCACATTCGCCACTACATTATATAAGGGACGATATATATAAAATCAAACGAGTAGGTGGCTGCATCGGCTTCAATAAAATAGTAATAAAACGCATAAAGCAAAAGTGTAGACTAGCCGTAACTTTTAATGGTAAAAACACAAACGTTTTCGGGCATCCCCTTCATCAGGTGGTAGGCGTATAGATAGAAAATATAGCGAGAAAAAAAAAACACTCAATGCGGACGTAGGATAAGTGACCACTATATGTATATATACACACACACATTTGTTGTGTACATTTGATTATTTAAACAGTCTATTTTAGAGAGAAGGAGCAAAAATTCGAATTCATCCTAAAAAAAAGTAGTCCATCAAAAATTTAAAAAATAGTAAAGAGTGCATTAATACCATGCCATGGATTGTGATACGGCGACTTTTTAAATTTTAGGGTATTGATCGTTACCTTTCCACATCTCAAGTAAGACAGACGGTAAATTCAACAGCTTCCTTTGCTGTAATTTAAAGTAGATGGTTAACAATATAGGTTAAGTTGAAATTTATAATTCATTTGACGTGTTATAATTGATTTTTAATCATGACAGATATCAATCATGTCTAGGTTAATTTAGAGATATTGTAGAATTTTCAATTTTTATGCTTTTTTTATGCTAGATGCAAAAACTGAGGCAAAATACAGAGTCCTATCTATTTCCTTTATTATTATAATAATCTTTATATTTTATTGGTTCAAAAATAAAGTAATGTGTACTTTAAGAAATATTTGAGGGTGAGTTAATCGGAAAGGTTAGAATTCAAATGACAAATAGTTACTTTATATTTCACAATTTTTCTTGCCATGGCGAGTATTAATTGCAAAATAATTAGACTCACTGTACCATGTGTAATAATGGTTTTTCTGGTAAAACCATGGGCTGATTGTCTCGAAGTTTCGGCGAGATTGCTCTGATGATCATCTGGAGAATGACCCCACTATCCATATGCCAGCGGATATTTTATGGCAAGGAAATTTATGATTATGGCGCCTCTAGATGGCCGGAAATGGCACTCTTAGACATTGGGACACACAGATCCGTCAAACTTGAAGTAAAAAAAATGCCAATAAAAATAAATAAATAAAATTTTGCACAATAAAGTAAAATTCATGAAACAGGATAGCACTGGAATACATGGATACCAATGGCAATGAATAAGATCTTAACCTGACAGTTAATCTATGGAAAAAACAATTATTTGCATCTATTAGAAATAGAATTACTAAATTCATTTAAAGCCAAGCTAGGAATGGGTGGGTCGAGTTTGTCGTATTTGATGATCGTTCTTTGGAAAAGGGAACAAATAAGCGTCAGAACAGGTCTATAACACCTCGAATACCATGGTTGAGGCAAGAAAGTTATGGTTATGGCACCTCTAGATGGCGGGAAATGGACTTTCTTTTTTTCTCAGACTTAAATTTTGAATTAATTTTTTCTCCAATTTTGAAATGATTTTAATTTTGAACAATTTTTTGGTGGGAGGGAGGCTGAACCTCGCCAGCCATGGCCGACGGTGTGAAGGTCTAAATCTGCGTGCGCATCGGTTGCATCACCCTCCGTATGGGCTTGGTATAGACATGAGGTCAACTTTATTCCCAGGTCCTGCCGACATGTTCCGCAGTGGCGAATTCAAGGGTGCCCCCCCCCTTTTTAAATCGTTCATAATTTTAAAAAATGGAGATATAAACATTTTTTTATTCAAGTTTTAAGTCTGAGAGTACAATTTCCGGTCATCTACAGGTAATAACAAGTTTTCTTGCCTCACCCCCAACCATAGTGGGCCTGAGGTGATATAGATCCTCCATCTGAAAATACGAACCTCCTCGGTCCCCCATCTATTTTGAATTTCTGGATCCGCCACTGATCCGCAACTCTGCCACTTACCAGTCTGACCCTTTCTTGATGTTTTGGTTACCAGGCAGAATAAAGGCAGTTTGCAACACACTAATCAGAGGAGCACACAACATCGGTGACTGCAACTCACACCTTAAAAAGAGGTGCAGCACGGCAGTGAAGCCATGGGCGTCGATCCGTTGTGAAAAGCGGGCGGGGGGGGGGGGGGGGGCGGA
>NW_022686322.1:2941895-2946507 GCF_011630105.1 Anneissia japonica
TTACTACACTTTCGAGAATACAATGGCTAATCCAGAAATTCGAAATTTTAAGAAGGGGGGGGGGGTGGCCAGGGAGGTACTTTTACAGATAGAGTGTAGACCACCTCAATCTTAAGAAAATTTAAGATTATGGCACCTCCAATTGGCCGGAAATGGCACTCTCAGACCAGGAAACAGTTAAATTAGTAGGCTTAATTTAACCAAGAACTTTTAACTGTTACCAGGATAGGAAGCTGGCTGGTTTAAGCCGTCTAACTTGAATTAGCCTTATGTGCGGTAAAACAAAAATTTCCTTAGCCACACTGTGTATCGGCTAGGCGTACAGCTAGGCCTAGCCGAGAATTATGGTACGGTAAAACAAAGCAAAATAAGGGTACTAATTTCACTTGGCATGCAAATCAATTATACTTACACACTTAAAAACAAACTAGTCTACCAATAAAATCACCTGCAAGTTAAGATATAAGGCAAGTATGTCTACAAATTTGATTTTAAATTGATGTGATTAGGCTAGCCTACACCCGGCCTAGGCCATGTCTAACCGCTTATAAAAATGCAGAAAAAGATTCAAAACAAATTAGAATGAAGTTATCAACTAACTAGTGCATTAAAATTATTCATATACTTACTACTTACCTATATAAAATTAAAATGTATTGCTCAAAAACGCCAATATTTGGATTTTAATACGCCTTTTTCACGAATCGGTAGACATCTTGAAGTGATGACAAACAGCCTAATCAATGGTGCGTAACAAACAAAAATAAGATAATCTAGACCTAGCTGCTGTATACGCCTAGCCGATACGCAGTGTGGCTAAGGAAATTTTTGTTTTTCTGAGCATGTGCAGATTGTGCTTATCTGGCTCATTTGCATAACAATACCGCACATAGGGCTTAAACCAGCCATTTCCTCTCCTAACAATTAAAAGTCTTTGATTTAACTTATCCCTGCTCAGACTTAATTTGATTATAATTTTCTTTTTTCTCCACTTTTAAATTTTGAAAAAATTAGGGTGGGTGGGCCGGCTGGGCCCCTTGAATCTGCCATTTAAATACTTATCATTATTTTATTCAATTTATTCTGGTAATCATAATCATATCCGCTTACATATTTCGTGCAAACTAACATTGTGACGTATTCGAACCATGAAAAGGAAATGATAAACCTCGTTCCTTCATGAAAAAACAGTCACTCCAATTATATATAGTCCAGTGGTTCTCAACTATATCGCAATAGGGGCCAAAATTGTTCATGGAATACATTTAAAGGCCCAGGAAAAGAGGTGTACTGTGGAGTGTAGCGCAATCGGAGCGCCGCAGGTGCGAGCCAAGGGAGGGTTTGAGAGGGGGTGTCCCCTTTTACGAATTAGAAATTGTTTGAAAATAGTAAGCCGCTAGACGCTCATACAGGACATCTTGGCCTAAGAAAGTTACCCTTGTGTTTGGTAATGCAAAAGTCCAAATGTTATAGGCCTATATCACACAATGGGTCATCGGTAATATTTCTTTGCTGTTTGCGACGATAGTTTTCTGATTTGATTGATTAAATCGCTACAATTTGTGGGCAAAGCATAGACCTAGTCGGCAAAACAGAATGAAATCTAGAAATCTAAATCCAAGCCTAACGGAAACTATTATTTTTGGCTTGTTCTCGAGGACCGGAGATGACCGAAGGCCGCCAGTTGAGAACCCCTCTTCGCATGTACAGTATTTTCAAAATCCGATGGTGTCCCGTGGTTCATGAGACTCACTTTGCAGAAAAAAATAAATTTCTGTAGGCCTATATTTACTCAAATTTTCATTTTGTGCACCTTAGTCCAGCATTGTCAAAATCACAGTTTAATGTTATATAAGAACATGAATCGTAAATTTTCATTTGCTATAACTTTTCATTTTTTTTGGTCAATTTTCACGAATCGAATTGTAGTTTTTAGAATGCAAAATAATTAAGGTTAAATATAGTCTCCTTGTACTGTACATTTAAAATCGATCAAGAGAGTTTTCCTTTTCTCCTCTTTTTGAATTTCACTTTTGTGCAAGTAGTATTGCGACTAAACTATTGTGAGTGGAAATACTGCCGTCTAACTTACGATCAATCAGGACTAAAGAGATTGGATGCACACAAAACATCAGTTAGCATTTTTTATTTCACAAACATATTTCAAGTTGAAATAGACAAACCTATCCGTGTCAAAGGCTGTATAAAATAATGGTTTAATAGATTTAGCCTCTGATAACCGTTGCACCCATAAAATCGATGGAGAGGTTACTGAGATGGTTACGAAATGTACAAATAATTGCGTTTTTACTTAATATTGGTCTGGAAATACGCACCGCACTTGGAACAATGAAGAGACAAAATTCATGACAGGCATTCGTAATTGTTGTTGTTCTTCCCACTCGCTTTGAAAAGTGGGGTTTTAACTATAGAAGAATGGTGAAAAGTGGGGGGTGGGGGGAGAGACAATTGATATGATGTCCCCCCCTCCCCCACCCACCGATCGATGCCCATGAGTGAAGCCTTATATTTAAATGGTTGTTACACAAGGGACATCTATTACAAGAAAGTCTGTATATTTACCATAATTATGTAGGGCAGCTTTCACGTTGTATTCAACGCATCTTACTATTTAGGTATTTTACAGTGCACCCAACAAATTATCTTGGGCTCCTCAAACACCAAATCACCAGCACACAACCAACATGCAGTATATCAGATTTACGTAGGTGAAACAGGACGTCATTTTCGAACTACACTCAAGTAACATCTGAAAAAACAGCAATGTCATGCTAGGAAAGAGGAACAACAAAGGTCATCTAATGATCCACTCCCACAAACAACAACATCGTGCCTGTGGGGTGAAGCCAAACTCAAAGTTGACATTCCAGACAGAGAAAATGTAATACAAACATGACATACACCAAGATATTGGATTTGCTATCAGCAAAATCTGGCTTTCCTTGTTTAACCGGACTTAAACCAAAGCATTACATAATGTACTGCACTGGAGTACATTATGTACTCCAGTGCAGTACATTATGTAATGTACTGCACTGGAGACAGTGCCATTGGTTTGGATTTTCTTCATCAAAGCTAGAAACAATGCCACTCTTTTCTAACCACGCCTCACTCTTACACTGACTCTGAATATTGGCTTTTGTTCAATTCCACTCTTAGTATACCAGTCTCAGATATTGTTCAATTTCCCACCACTTAGCAGCAAGCTTCACAAACTCCCTGTTTGGACTCAGTGTAGATATTATTCTCCTGATGACGATTAAAGCAACTCTATCGAAACGTAGACATTCTTAACAACACGCATACTCTATGCTGTTGTAGTGGATTTTGTTTTCTGCAAAATGAAAAAGGCTCATTTCAGTAAAATCGAATGTGTTAGGCATGCCAAGTACAGTGTGAATGTAGTTTTATTAAGTTGTAATTGAACCTGTGTTTTGAAAGATGACCAATAGCTGATAGCATATTGTCCAATAATAGACTAGGTTCAGAGTAATTTTGACCCTTTTGAACTACTTGTAGCATTATCAACAAACTATAGGCCTACAGTAGGCCTACCTGTAAAACGCTCGTTTCTGCAGTATACTCATGCTCCTATCAGGGAGTATTTTTAAGATTGCTACTAAATTGCGTATGATTAAAAGTAATAATTATATAGCAAAAGATGGAGCAGTTCGCGATATAGTGGAACGCACCATGAGGGCGTCCAGGAGAGTAATTTTCCTCCATCCGAGTGGCGGAGCTATATTATCTTTGAGTGGTTGGATAACTATCTGATTCGTTGTTTTCATTAGATTCGCCACTCCGTGAAATAATTTTCCTCCATTTTAGTGAGGGCGGACTTCCATTAAATTTAATGCAAACTACGCGAAGAGCTCATTCTTCTGCTATTTATGTTCTTTGGTATGATTTACAATATCATGCCCTAACTAGGAGCAGTCAAATTAATACATTTGTTCATCTGTCAAGTACAACTTTGTCTTGTAGTATTTTTTTTTACCTTTTTGAATTTTGTTACTCAGACTAGAAAGAATTGATCAACCCTTTATTATTGACTTATTTACTAATTGACGGTAAAATTTTTGTTTTATTGATTATGACAATGATAATTTTTAATACCACATAATTATTAAGCTATTTGCTCCTGTGTTATTGACACGGGTTTATTTGTTCGTTGTTTTAGGATTTTCTTACATTTCTATTTCTGCTTTACTCAATAATGACCACAATAAAGACCAACTCAAAGCACATTACATCGTTCTGAGGTGTATTTTACAGTTACAAAATCGGTAACAGCGGGGGAGGAGGTTGCTGGCTTGTAAAAACCCCTATGCGGTGATGCTATGATCGTCGTGGATGGAGTTCAGATTCCACATTGATACTTATACTGTCGAGATGTGAGTAATCCGTTATTGACTAGGTTAGCTCCAACCCCCAGGTGTGAGCATGAGAGGTCTCTTCAAAGTTCATGGATAGAAATCATGCACAAGGAGAACAGAAAAAAAACTACGGTGTTGGTTGCACAGACGTTTATTATTTGATCTCATACTGTTAATAAGCATACATATTTGAATTTGTTAAAACAGCAATATAT
>NW_022686322.1:2946576-2962376 GCF_011630105.1 Anneissia japonica
ATATATATATATATATATAAGCAATGGATGAGTAACAGCATACTAAAAAGACAGAGTTCCTTGTAGCTGTGAACATTTCAAAAGCCACATGTCATCATCTATTACACTGAAGGTGAGCTGCAAGTCCATTGAACCAACGGACAATTTGAGTAGGCCTATCATTTTTCGACTCTTCTACGGCAATGTCACTTATGCTCAGAATCTGTGTTGTAACCTGAAATCCCACATTCAAAATATTTCACAAATTCAAAAATATTTTGACACCCAGCTGTGTCATACAGTTGTTAGAGCTCTCATATTATCAAGACTTGATTATTGTAACTCTCTACTACTAGGATCCATGAAGTCAGATTTAGATCACCATCAGCGGGCTGAGAACTGGGCTGCCAAGTTGATCTGTGGTGGTAGAAAGTTCGACCATGCCCCGCTCTATATTTGCGTCAGCTACACTGGCTGCTAGTGCAAGAGAGTGTTAAATTCAAGGTCTTTATGATGGTTTATAAGTGCATCCGACGCCTGGTTCAAGATTATCTATCAGCCTGTTTGCCGTTACTTTACTCAGGGCGCACTGGTCTGAGGTCTGGAAATGATAACACTCTCTCTGCTTCTGGATTCGGTGCCCAATCAACTCACTCGTAACCTCACATCCCTGCTACCCCGCTATTGGAATGACCTGCCACGATATATCTGTTCGGCTGACCCCATTGCAGCATTTAAGAAAGCTGTTAAAACCTATTTATTTCCAATAGACTAGGTTGTAGGTAGGCGTAGATGCCAAAATGATTTTTGTCTAATGATGTTGATGGAATTGGTAAAACAAAAAATACAGGTAGGCCTACTTATTAGATACTGTTATTGAAGTGTATAACATTCAGAATCTATAATTATGGTATTTGTGACCAGAGTAGGCCTATTATTTCCAACGAAAATTTCTAAATAAAAGTATTTCCAGCATTATGTGTCATGGTTCAGGTGTCTTTAATTTAGTTTTAAAAGTGTTAATATCTTCTTAAATAGCAAATCCTAAGCTTTTCAACAATAGTCTTCTAATTCTTGAGCTATTGCTGGGCAGTCAAGTTTTGCGCGGATTATGTGTACAGTGTTTTGATCTTAATAAAATATATATATTCAATGTAACAATACAATATTTATTGGATAATACTTTTATAACAGTGGCACACGTTAGACAAATTCTAACAGTGCATCCAGAAAAGAACAAAGCAACAGAAATAAAAAATTAAATTCTTAATTAGGAGAGATTTACAGATAACTCAAATAACATTATTGCCCACCCACCAATCAAATTAAACACTTACAATAAACTACAAACAAAACAAGAATGACTGGTTTGAAAAGTCGTGCAAAGCAAACCATGACGCTAACCCACCCCGCAACGCCCCGAACCGACGCCACCGGGCCCATGCCAGGTAACGCAGCCAGCCGAATGTTAGCCGTCCTCCCTGTCGTTGGATGTTGTTCGAGGGAAAACCACCAGCACCCAGACAGCCCCACCACCCGACGAAGGTCCGACGTCATAGGTCCGGGAATGCAGCAGAGCAAGCCAACGCCCTGGTTACACTTTGAACGAATTTTCAGTCAGTATGCAGTACATAAATAGAAACCAAATAAAATAATTTGAACATTTAATAATATAAAAACAAAATTTAAATTAAATTAGAATTAAAAGAAAGCGTTTATGCTCTACATACAGTATGAGTATGCACGCACATGAATTATTACACATGCTTAATGCTTAAAATATAATACTGTAATTACACAACAGCACAGATAAAACTTAAGCTACAAAAATTTAAATAAATCACGTCTACTTTTCCACAGAATTTTGGCTAAAGATTTGCAAAATTTGTCAATTAATAAATTGATATTCTTATCTTAAAAGTGGATATTTTCATTTCCGAGGATAAAATGTAATTTATTTCTATTATTAGAATGTTCGAATTCTTGGAAAACATGTAGAAGATTGTTACTATAAAGTTGTTGTTTAAATCTGGCAATTTCGATTTCTCTGATATTATTAAGAATAGGACAAATTAAAAGAAAGTGGATTAAATCTTCCACCTCAATTGTATTACAGAGTTTGCAATTGCCATTATCACAGGGCATATTTGAGAGTTTTGCAAGTTTGTAATTCAGAGGAAGAGTGTTCGAACGCAATTTAAATTTAATGATGCACCCTCAAAGTCACATTTATCGAGAAGGTAGCCTTCTAAGTTTGGTCCATTCTTAATAGCCATATAGTCTTGTATTGATGACTTACTATTCCATCATCAAGCCAATGGGAGAGTGACAGATCTCTCATGATAATTTTTGCTTTAAAAGCCCAATCTGTGCTCACATTATTATCTTCATCTTGTAAATCTAAGAAAATATTATCTATATTACAGTCGTTGAGAATGTTTTTTATACAGGTAAGTATTTTAAAGGCAATATCATTAAGATTATCTGATGATGTATTTACAATAGTTTTCAATAATAATTTAGGCCAACGATTGTCTTCCATTTTTAAAATTCTATCAGTGTAATTAATTCTATAGATATTTTGAATTAGAGAAATTTTGGACCACCCAAGATCACCATACAGTGTAGCGCAAGGTGTATTACGGGGGTGGGGGGCCTTTAAAATGAATCGAGCCATTTGTAGTTATAACTTTTCAATTCTATCGGTGTCACTTTTACTTCCAACCCATACAGAGCTACCATATTATCGATGGAAGAGCAATCGTTCGCCACAGAATATCTCCGTAGTATACTCTATTGAAGCTATTTAAATTACCGATGATTGATTTTATATATCCAATAAGGCGGTTACATTTCTGTACTACATGTTCAATATGTTTATGGTCGTTCATGAGTCTTGATATAGTGACCCCAAGATACTTTAAGTTTCACATTCAGTTATTGATTGGTTTCCTAATTTCCACAACTTGTTTCTGTCTATCCTATTTCCCACGACAAGTACGTTAGACTTGGTATGATTAAAATTTAATTTCCAATCTTTGGCAAATTTGGCTGCTAAATCTAACATCTGTGTCAACTGTCGCTCATTTTCGGCAATTAAAATTACATCATCGGCCCAGAATAAGGCCCCGAGCCATGTGTCATTGATATGAACACCAATATCATTTGTTTGAATTTTTGTGAATTCGTTAATGAATATACAAAATAAAATTGGAGATAAAACGCAACCTTGTCTAACGCCCTGTTCAATGGGAAATTCGTCTGTTATACAATTTCCAATTTTAACCATGCCTTTTATGTTAGCATACATATTATCTATTATTTTCCATAAGCGTCCTCTAATTCTTACCTTCCAGACGGCCTTCAGAAGACCGTCTCTCCATACAGTGTCAAATGCCTTCCGGAAGTCCAGGAAGACCAGATATGTATTTTTCCCTTCTTTGCGTCTACAAGCAGCTATGCTTTTTACAACAAATACATGATCTTCACATTGTCTGTTTTTTCTGAAGCCTCCCTGAACCTCCGAAAGAGCATTATTGTTTTCAAGGTGACTCGACACACTCATTGCTATAATTCTGTTGTATATTTTAGATACACAAGATGTAAGGGAAATACCACGATAATTATTTAAAACTTTCTTATCACCTTGCTTAAATATAGGAATGATAATACTTAAGTTCCAATCAGTTATATATAATATGTGTATTATTATTATTATTAATATTATTATTATTATTAATATTATTATTGTCCATTTCATGAGTCTCAGATAAAGCATAATACATTGGCAATCACGAAAAATTATCGACCTACTTGTAATGAAGTAAATCTAAAACGTACTGATGGAGTATGGTTACCTCTATCGCTATTCCAAAACGTGAACAAAAGTACCAAATAACAATACAGTTGAACAAAATTTAATAATATTAGTGATACCCGACGTACCTGTACAAATAGGCCGCCATGCCGCTTTATTATTATAATTTATTTGATTTTTCATGATATGCTTGCTTGAAATAAAGATGTGTTTACAGTCGTTGTCTCTTTTCAGTCCAACATTGTGTGTTCGCCCTTGTTTACGACGTGCAGTACGTTTGCATGGCGTTTTGTCCCCAAGACGGAAGCTCAAATTATCTGTTTTGTAGGCTTATTCAATTTTTTTCTCAAATCACAATTTAAGCATTAGTATCTTAACCAACCACAATAAAGCATTTAATCCTATTTAGTTCAAATTTTTTTTTTCTGAATCTTTGTACGTAATAGGTAAATTGTAATGAACATAATTTTTAATAATAATAATATGTCGTTCTTATATAGCGCTTCGTGCACAAAGCCTCTAAGCGCTTTACATTACTACCCCGGTCATTGGATCAAACACATATGGAACACATTGAACACCAATATAAATTATTAAATTAAATTATATTATTATTCCATGATATTGCAGCTAATAATCAGCGCAGTACCCACTTGTACTCCTGGGTGGAGAGAGGCAACCGTAGATAAAGTTCCTTACCCAAGGACACAAGCGAATTGCACAGCGAGAGTTTCGAACCGCCGACCACGAGGTTGCTCGAGTCCAAGCCACAACCGATGCGCCAACCGCTTCTTAATAATGTTTAAACAATTACCGATTTAATGAAAATTAAAACCCAATAGGCCTATTATTAGGAGGGCTCGGCAGAAGGCCTGGTGGTAAAAGGCCGGGTGGTAAAAGGGCGGGTAGTAACGGCCAGGTGGCATCTACCCTTTTTTGCTCTAAAGGATAATATGTAAACTTTGATTGTTATTAACCGTAACATAAAATGAAAAAAAAAAAGAAAAACACGAGAAAGAGTTTGCTATAAACATAGATCATTTTGTAATATCGGTGAGCTAAACCTATAATGTTCGCTATTACGGTATGTAAAATCAAAATTATATTTAATCATATGTCTACTAATATGTAAATATTAGTATAAACAATGATTGTTTTCATCAAATTAATTCATAAATAATGCCAACTTTGTCAACATATGAGACGTGTGTCTGAACAATTGAGGTGCAGTAGATAGTAGTTTAAAAAGATTGGCTACTCAGTCTGTGAGTTTGTTTTCAATTCGATTTTGGTTGGTGCTGCCCCTCCCCTGTAATTATTTCCTCCATGAATGTAGCATGCCTTCCACCAATCACGAATATCTTTCTGGCGCACGCAGAACAAAATAAAGATGAAGAGGCCTTGAAGCGAGTTAAAGACGCAAAATAAGGCCTGAAAAACATTCCTAGAATATGATTCACGGTCAACTGCTAAATATCCAAACAACCACGTTAGGCCGAGTAGGATTGAGAGCGCTACACCATTGTATATTCCTTTCATTACTCGCTTTCTCATTGGTTGATTTGATGATTTGGAGATTTTTCGTCCAAAGATCAACTTGTACATAACCAGAGAAAACATTACTCCATTGAACACAAAAATAAACCCGACCATCAGCATGAGTCCGAAGGACCGAACTTTTCCTGGTCGTATGAAGCAGCTGGAAATAAATATTGGAAGCAGATAAAATATTTTAACAATTATACAAAATTACATTGCAATATTACCATTCGCACTGAATTGATAAATCATCGTAGAAAATAAAACAAAAATTTCCTAAAGTCTGATCAACAATTGATTACCAACAATCATAATAACTCAATTAGGCCAAATAGGCATGTACAATAAATATAACTTACGTACGTATACGTATAACATGTACTGCATACAAATACTTACTATGTGTCATTTTCATAATTTTTGACGTCAGAGCCCAGAAATACAGAAACAATAATCAAAGGAGTACCTATAAGTACAGTAATCAGATACAATATAATTAGGTCTTATACTACATGGACTACAAATCAAGGGGTCAAACAAGTCCGACAGGGAATTCCAACTAAAGTCAACTAGCGCCTCCACCCAGGAAGCTAGAATAAACGCCCATGGTGTGGAAGTTAAGCGGATAATCATTGTGGATCAGAATGGTGAAATACGTGGTTTGGAAACATATTAGTAACTGCAATCACAAAATCTTTCTTTGGTTGGACCAGGGAACAGTTAAATTAACAGCCAAAATTACATTTCTGGTCCAACGACCTCAAGTGACTTCGGACTAAGGCCCATGCTTGTTCACCATGCCCCACTTGTGAGACCGCCGAATTGCGTCATATTACTACGTACAGAAGTAGTGTAGTGGCAATTAAAGAATTAAAGGACCTATCCTTGGTGGCAAGATCATACCTAGGGTGGCAAAACGTCTGATGGATAAGCCGAGTGGCACAGTGATGGCGCCAGCACCTGTCCGACGGAGGGGCCAAATGCCCCGACGGGGGTGGTGTCTAGTGGGACGAATCGCGTCTCACTTGGCAGGGGGCCAGACGGCCGCCTAGGGCCACCGGTGGGGGTCCACGGATATTTGACGAATTATGGCGAATTTTTATTACTTATTTTGATAGGCATCGAGTTACTATAATATGACTTCATGTAGGCCTAGTCTATGTTTTCTAATGTCGAAATCAGCTTCCAAAACCAAAACATTTTGAATAAAACAAGAAACAAAGGGTATGCAAAGTAACCATCTCATTTATTTTCAAATCCTCATTCTTGAAAGTGAAATTCTATATTTTGGAAATTTTGCATGGAATCTGTCAACCACGATGCCATGGTCAAAGTTGCTTAACCAATCACGATGTATTTCAAGCATCATGAGGCTATTCGAACGAGCACTTGTCATAACAGAACGCAAATTATTTTTAATTAGTCTCATTAAACCTATTATTATTATTATTATTATTATTATGATTATGATTATTATTATTATTATTATTATTATTATTATTATTATTATTATTATTATTATTAACACAAATAGTTTAATGAAAACAATGTGGTAGCTAAACGAACATTATATGTAAATATTTTTTTTATTTGTTTATTCCCGACAAAATTTACTCGCCTTCCCCGACGGGGGGTGGGGCTATGCTTCCTCGACCGGGGGCTATAGCCCCCAGCCCACTCTCTGGCGCCACCACTGGAGTGGCAACCCACATGGTAGGAGCCGGGGTGTGGGGAAAAGGCAGATTTGGCAGGGTGGTAAAAATGCTCAGTGGAAAATGTCAAATGGTCATGACCTAAATTGCAACAGATTTAAATCCGGATTGCTACTCCATCAAATAATGTCTAGGCTTAAGTGGTCGGTTTCCATTTGAGGGGATTACGACCCTTCACATTTAGTTTTCTTAAAAAATATGTTGGCCTTATTGTTTGTTACTGGGCAATTACTATGAGGCGAAATACACTTGCCACTCATCCAATGCAGGCCATGATCCAATTTGTTTTTAGAGGGGAAAGAAGCAACAGCAATTGTCTACATCACTGACTAAATACGACGTAACAAGGAAATGACATCAGAAAAATTATTAAATACATAATTTTTTGCTAGCATAAATCTTCATTCTAAATATTCTGAATTTCCCATATTTGATTGCATTGGAATAACAAAGAGGCCTCAGGCACATGAATAAGGCTTTTTAGGGACCGACTGCCTTGGGTTGGATCTGGGTTGAGCTGAATGGTCCCCGTGTCCTCCCGATTGTTTGGTATTTCATTAAGAGCGATATTTTGATGATTTTTGGCCAAATTTTCCAAATTGGCCAATTTAAGTCAAACAAATAAATAAAAAAATAAATAAAAACACTGATGAATAACCCAGAACTTCTTAAAACAAGATTTCGTAGATGTTACGCCACTGTTTGATTGATTGTGATACAGTTTGTAGCCACACACATTACGCAATCAGTGACTTTGCCCCTACGCACGCATATGAAGTTGGGCACTTACTGCGTTGTACGACGATCGTACGACCGTCGGCAAATGAATCCAAGTCCGCTCCCTGTGAGCGCTTGACGACGCGACGCCGTCTGCTGATTTTCAGTGGCAGTCTGAACGGATCGTCATTAAAAACGATCCGTTGAATTGGTGGGCGCGCGTCGTGGTGTTGCGTTCTCCATAGAATCACGTGGCCGGCGACCGACCGTGGGCACTCACTACCGGTGCAGCGTTCCCGGCTTGAAAAATCGGCTGCTTGTGAAACAACATTGATGTGCATAAGCATAAACAGCATATAGGCCATACTTACCATATGCAAGTAGAGATGCTTTAAGCATGAAGTAGCGAACATTGTCTTGAAAAACTTTCACAAACATGAGATACAAATTGACTGCTTCTATTGACATCCAACATACAGAAGCAAGCACAAAGTAATGAAGCAGGGCTGCCACACCGATACAAACATTCCTGGATGCAGTTTTCTCAATTCCGATGATGAATACGAGGTAGAGCAGTAAAAGAGAAACTGAGAGGTTGATCAAGATCTTTTGAGGGCGCTTCATTGCCACATTTCTAAGATAGAGCACAAGACGTGTAAAATCATACTACATTTGTTATACCTGAAAATCAGGGTGATTTATACGTAATTAATCAATTAAGTGCAGTGCAGTCAGAACTTACTTGGGTCTAATAAAAGCGAACGTTGCTATCGTCATTATCAAACATATGATGGATACAATGCAACCCACCATGCTTATGACAGTCAACACTTCTTGAAACGTAGATAATTCAGGCTCATAAAAGTCCTAAAAAGAACAAAATAGAACACCACGTAAATAATAATAACATTGCTCAAATAGGAACATGTTGTAATAATCGTTATCAACGAAAAGTTTTCTTGTCAACTCATCTCATCACTCAACTCAACTCATCAATAAAAGAACTTTTCGTTGATGAGTTGAGTTAAAAATGATTATAACCTGTCTCTTATACACATCTTCAATGTCTAAAGTAGGAACGTATACGATGACATAATAACCATAAACAAAATTTTATTTCGATATATATATCATACCTTATATTGTTGAATTTTTTTTTACAAGAATACTCACAACTAGAATAGAAAAGGCAGTAAGATGATCACACAAACATATTACACGTCCGTCTTTTGTGCCATTAAATGTGCATCCTTCATTTGACCAGAGGCCTTCACTGTCGTTAGGAGCAATGTCCCAGAACACGCATTCGGTGTTGTTCGTTGTTTTCTTTAAAATTCAATATAAAATAAACTATCCCAACTCACAACACCAATTATAGCGACATGTATTTTAATTTGATAATGATCAAGATGACGATGATGCTGATGGTACGTGTCGGTAGTGTTGTTGGTGCTCTTGCTACTGATCATAATATTGATGAATAATTTGTTTGTGAGGATAATGCTGACGTTGATCGTTGATCACACTTCTGGCGAAAATCTTAATAATAGGGCGTAATAGTAATATTAGTAATTAATAATAATAATAATAATAATAATAATAATAATAATAATAATATGTTGTTCAAGGAATTAAGGAATCAAGAAAAAAATATTGTCGACAATAAAACGAGATACAGTCAAAATTTGTGCTAATACGGTACAGTTCAATGGATTTATGAAATATAAAATGTTGTTCCTGAGGATGATAATTCTGACGACGACGATAATGTTGTTGGGAATATAATTCTTAATTTCTTTATTTTCTTTAGTTTCAGAAATAGATGTTATTGATTTATAAGCTAAGTGACAGAATTATTACTCTCGGTGTCTTATCAATGGACTGGATATATATAAAAATGATAATGGTGGTGACGCTAGAATAATGGTGATGCATCAAAAATACTAACCTCTGTCGGTAGAAAAGTTGTTTTCACAGGGTATTCAAGCCCCTCTACATTGTTTACTCCCACCACTGAAGCTGAACAGATATGACTGCCAACACGGCGTGTAAAATCCAACCCAGATCCAATGTTGGCCAGCCGATGTGAGACAAAAAGTGTACCGTCTTGGAACACTAGAAATATCAATCTAATCTCGTCTTCACCAGTTTCATTTTGAATAATTGGAACAATTTCAAGTGGAAGAAAGATAGACACAGCTATCGTATTAAGCGGAATTTCCACTTCAAAGAAAGGCTTAACATCACCAGAGTCGAATTTTTCATTACCATGATCATCAGTTGAAACGGCTGCAAACCCAATACCGCTCACCAAATTTTGTGAACTTATGACAACTGTCGACACTCCTACATTAGGTTCAACACTTGAGAAATTCATTCCTGCTGCTGCCAGTGTTGTAAGTTGCAATTCTAGCGACGTTACCAAAGAAGTGCCTGTTTCACTAGCAGTAGGATTTTCGGCGTCAAATACATCGATTATGTTATTAACGATACTTACAACATCCGCTGTAACCTATAAATACAATGATGATATAAGCAACCGAATATAAAATGTGAGGCAGGCAGACATTAATTGAACTACATTTTAAAATTAAGGTAATTTGTACTCTCTTTTTTCTCTCTCTCGCGCGCATTGGATGTAATGTCATAATACATTTCCTTCACAAATTATTCTCTTAGCATCTGCAAAGCTCCATATTTTTATTGGCTTTAACTACAGTATTAGAGTAAGAACTAAATGTCTTATGAAAGAAAACTTCAGTGCAGTACTATATGTACTAAAGATTCGAGGATTGCCACTTGTTGTACTGGCCATACTATCTCTCATGCATGACCCATGTGTCCAACTGCCCTTAATTAAATAAAAGTCGAGGAGTACGGTGGCTCTTCTTTTTTAAGTTTCAAAAAATCCTCGCTTGAAAACTCTTTTGTTTATTATCAGCAAACATGTCCACTGTGCATATATATAGATCACGCCTTTCAACAAAGAACATTTACACGACGATGCCACAAAAAAATTGCTATCCCATGAGCAATTTTAAGAAGGGAAGTTTTTTCTTCTGACGAATACAATGCATGTTGCATTGCACATATAGATTAAAAACTTTTTTCCATCTGCCCTTTAACTAAACTTAATGCCACATTACAGCAAACAAACATATTTGTAGGCCTAATGAAAGCATAGGTCTATTGGTATGAAATCAAGCCGCCATACATATACACATGTTTATATTATAGTTTTTAGAATATATCGTTTGGCTTACGTAAACGTTACGTTATGAGAGATATCTTAAGGTAGAGCAACTTACCGATTCATCAGTCAATTCTAATTCGACAATGTCTTCCAAAATAGCAGTCGCAGTATTTATATCTTCTTCATTAATATATGAGTCACTTGTAATATTGGCAAGGGCACTTGCGATTCCAGCAGCGTTGTCATCAGTCACCTTCACCTTAAATTATATATATTTATATTCGTTTAATTAATGTATTTATGTAATATTTATAGCAAGGCGGTTTAGAGTTTATTTCTATCATATATATATATATATATATATATGTATATGTATATATGTATATATATATATTTATATTGTTATTTATATGTATAACATTGTGAGGAAACGAATGCCATGTATAGACTTTAGAAACACTTTACTGGAGAAAACCAATATTTTGACCTATCCTCAGGTCTTTATCAAGGTACATGAAAAACTAGCAAAAAATAGACATAACGTGGTTATGTATTTATGTATGTCCACTTTTTGCTAGTTTTTTTTCATGTACCTAGGATAGGTCCTGTCTCTTATACACATCTTAGCGAAATATTTTGCCATCACGGTCTATTACGTAATTGCCTTGATTGTCCCTTACTTTCGGGAATCGTCCACTGAACATACTTCCGATCATTGAGTCGGGATAGGTAGTCAGAGTAGATACACTTGTCATGTAGTATTTGCCTCCTACATTAAGGCTGACAATTTGGTCTTGTTTCATCTCTTTCAATCCCCAGCTGAAGATGCCTTAATCTGCTAAAAAAAAAAAGTCTGTCTAAGTCCTATCTGTATGATCTGTATTTGAAAAATAAACATGACACGGTGTTAATATTCGAAACGTTTAATCCACAGCCCTGATGATGATGACGACGATAATGTTGATGAGTCTCACCATGGTCTCTCTACTGACGTCAACTTGGTTCCTTGGGGTTTTTTACTTCATAATTTTCTTTATGAATATTTTTTTTTTCGTGTAGGCCTATTATTTTTACTTTATAATTTCTCTAAAAATTGTTTTTTACTTTATAGTTTCAACATTAGTTGGCAATGAGGAAAAAAATGTTCTGTTTAAGATGTGTATAAGAGACAGGGTGATTATTTTCAGGACCCGGGGGCTGATTTTTTTTTTTTTTTTGTTACAAAAAGAAAATTAGAAGTCAAAAAAGCTCATTTCCGCCATCTAAGAATCAAAATGTTCTCGGCGGTACCACCGACCCCATTTTATTTTTGGGGTTCATTGATTAATGGAAAAAGAGTATGTAAACAACGTAGGTATAAAGGTACACACCTAACAGGCCTATTTACTGTAATAAGAATGAGAACGTTTACCTGACCGTTTTCAAGAGGGGTATGGAAACTTGAATTTTGAAGAACTAAGTCATTAAAAGACACCTAGCTCAAAAGTCTGGAAAGCTCATTTCCCGCCATCTAGGGATTAAAATGTTCCCGGGGGAGGGCCCGGAACCCCCACCCTTTTGTTTTGGGGTTTTTGGGTAACTTTTTGACCCCACCCCACCCCAAAAAAATTGAACCCAGATTACTCTCATTCATATATTCATATTTCCATTTCATCATACTAGTGGAGCCCCCCTCCCCCACTTCGAAAAAGGTTCCGCCGGCCCTGTTAAATACATACTGCACTGTAAAGTAATTATAACGTTATTAACTGAATTAATTATGTGGGTTTCTCGTTGAAAATTCAAATGCGCGAAAGCTTTTATTATAGTGACGTTGTGCGCATTATTTTAACCCCTAATCCGCGTATTTCTGTTCTTATAATAGTTCAAAATATATTAATAATAAAAATTAATTAGCCTTTGTTTGACGGAGATGGACATGTCTGTACAGATACTGCCTTTATTCCAAGCTGAGTATCCAGAAAACTATACACAATATTGTTTTTTATGACATCTTCTGCGACACAAGTATCTGGTAAGCAAAACAAATCAAGTCATATTATTATAAAAACAAAACAACACATAAGCATAAACATTTACGTAATCTTTTGTATTCAGCTAAATAATCACTATCTAAATGCCTCGTATTGAAATAAAATATAGGCCTAATTACTGAAATTATTAAATAGATAATAATCACATCTTCGATAACATGATTTACAACGGTAAAATAGGCATAAAATAAATTATAGAGTTTCCTTTTGATTTACTTATGTAAAACGTTTTTCTGCATATTTTTGTTTTTTATCATAGGAGTAGCAACACACTGTTACTTAACTACCGGTACATGATCCTATTTTTCATATCGATATTTGTCTTACGTTACAATTATGATGTCCTGGAATATTTTTAATACCATTCTTTTGTAGTGTATCAATGAACGCATAATTGATAGAATTAGAGGGGAAAAAAGATTCACGAATGATATAATAAATACTACTGTTAATCATTATCATAGTAATAATAATCATAATTATTATAATTATAATTACAATTATTAAAAATTACTAACTAAAAACAAAGACAGTAATAATAACTGTTAATACTGTTATTGTTGTTAGGCCTCCGTTACTAATTAAAAAAAATGGAAGCCTAAAGACACTTTCAGGTGAAAATAACGCAAACAATTTACAAACATTTAAAATATAAAGCAGTTGTACAATATGTCTAACTGTATGTTGAATATGTTCAACAACGAAATAAATATAATCAATGGAGATACGTTGCTATGCTGTATTGTTTGCAAATAATATTACAGTACTACAAGTACGAACTATGCGTACCAATATGTACGTGATGCTATGAAATGTATCCGAAAAATGTTTGTGTTTTACTATAACTATTACAGAAAATGTATAATAGTAACTGTTATACGTTTTCTGTCAAACATACATATTACAGTATGTCCAATAATATTGAATAACTATCATGGGTGCGGTGTTGTCCCCATAGGGTTTTACTTGGGCTAGGATTGAACTATTGAAGTCCCACCTGGGATTTTGGTGGAGAATCATGTGGGGTCCCTGGGGCGGATGCAGGGGGTGCTAAATTGTATTAAGAAAAAATTGTTGTATTATATTGTTGATATGAATTATTGGTAAGATTTTTAAGGTACATGAGAGTGCAATTTCCGGGCACCCAGAGGTCCATATTCTCAAAATTTTCGGCGCTTCTCATAGGGTTACTTAATCGATTTTAGAATCTGCTAATAAAAAAATAGATACATTTTTTTCTTTTCCCAGACGAATTATGTTTTTCTCCCCGTCGGAGGGATGGGGCAATTCTTCCTGACGGGGGGACCCGTCAGCTAAAAGAAAAATAATGTTACTGGTTTTATTGTGTATATATTAATGTCAAGATTGTTTTATAGCCTATTACTTACACGACGGCGATGTAACTGCTCGTTCAGTTTGCTCCACTGCTTTTGTCGTTAAATATTCTGAAGTTTAATATAAAATAGCACTAGAATGACGTACTTAACTAGAATGAACGCAAATTATTATTAACATGTTTATAACATTTATAAAATAACATTTTATTATATCAAAATGATGTAAAACATAATTTCGCCAATCATTATATAATTACAGGCTTTACCTGTGTATATTGTCCCATATAATTTCACTTCACATAATACCAAATATTGTGTTCTGTTCTCCAACTGGACAGACACAATGTTTCCGATAGTTCCAGGTTCACATCTTAATGTTATTTTTCCAGCTGGTACATCGGCTTCATCCTCTGATACAGGCGGCCCACATGCGGTATTTAGCTTCAAATTGTTTTTACTTTTTCCAACTCTTACTTGAGCACCTTCTAGGCGTCCAGCTGAAAAATAAATCGAAGTAGTCATCCTTATCATAATCCTTATCATTGTCGTCGTAATATAGTAATTACAATAGAAGACCCGGAACTTTCGGACACATTGTTTGTGTCCATCTGAAGGGCAAAATATTCACTATTCACTACTACCACTACTACCATTACCACCACTACTGCTATTACTTCATAGTCCTAATGTCAATTAAAATAGAAAACTACAAAAAAAAAAAAGCTCACGTAGATCTTGTCTGTTGTAAAGGACAACATGTTTAATTGTATGCAAATCCTGTATGTCTACGTACCACCAAGGTTCTGCAAAAACAAGAATAACAATAACTTTTTGCAATACTAATACTAGTAACAATACAGGCATACGCTGGTTCACAAATCACAGGAGATCAAATGATGCTAGTACCATTATATACTAATTTTAATAAGGATCAAAAGTTTGTGACGATTTACCATCCAGACAAAAATGATCTGGAAGAAATATATTGTAGCGCCATTATTTTAGGTGTCTTTACACTAACATGAATCTATAAAATATAGACGAGAACTTGACACGCTACAAACTCAACACATCTCAGAAATCTTTATTCAAATTACGTTATTACAGTACAATGGAAGGAGAACAATGAGTGCGGCTGATACAAACGCGTGTGTTCACTAAAAATATTATATTATTATAACGTCACCATATTATATTAATCAATACTGTATATCCTGTTTTTACTATATAAATTGTTGGCTCAGACTTCTTTATTTAAAAGGTAATTTGTCTTTCATTTGCAATGGTCTTTCTAAAATTATGTTAAAGACGAACCGTACCAGTATGCTGTATTGTGCTTTAGAATAGTAATCTTTTCTTATGAAAATACTTACAGTATTTGGCCGACTGGGCTTCACAAAATAATTATCTAACATTATGCTAGTCGTGGAGCATATAGTCGGCGGTTGTACAGATGTTGGTAAATAGTCTTCA
>NW_022686322.1:2962407-2993798 GCF_011630105.1 Anneissia japonica
AGTGTGGGGGGGGGGGGATCATTCATGAGAATAATTTTCAGGCTAGTCTAATAAGTATTATTTTAGGCTTTCGGGTCTTATTAGGCGTGTGTTATTTATGTTTATAGGACTATGGCTTTTTTTGTTTTGTTTTGTTTTGTCTTCTCATTCTTAATTTAATTTAATTTATTTGTGATGCAGTTAATATATAATTTTAAAGTCTAATTTATATTTCTTTTGCTTTTTTTTTCTAATTATTGGGAAATTCTGAGAGTTAAATTTTATATCATATAATTTTATGTATTGTTGCTACTGTGAGCTACACCGATTTTAATTGCTTTTGTTAATCAATCCTTGCACCTTAGATTTACAGTTTTCTGTAATGTCAGTTTTGTTTTGTTTTTTATCTTACTGTATGTACCAGTTGTATTGTGATTTTTATGAAAGGCTAAATAAATAAAGAATGAATGAATAATAGGCTATTATAATACATTATTATACATACCCTTTTCCTTCTCAGTGTGAGAGCACACTGCTGTACCGTTTGAATCATGTGGATCTGGACCTATATCATCATCGAAGGCAGGAAATGCGGGAGGGTAGCCTGAACGAGTCGAACTCTCATTGGTTTCAAAAGCAACATTAAATATCCGATCTCCATGCAGACCTATTTGTAATATTTGATACCATATTTACAAAAACGAATAAGGTTTTGAAACTTGTGTCATCATGCTTAAGTTAATGTGTTTCTGATAATGATAATAATAATTTTAAAAATAATAATGACGTTAAAAATATCAATGAGATTTCATTCTAGTATATAATAATGTATCGGTACAAATCGATAACCAATCTATAACGTTTCAGTGATATTATGCTCGGCAACAAATACATTGAAAATGACAACATACCAAGAGGATCTTTATATTGTTTCTTAACATATTAATTCCTTTTACCAATCAAACTTTGGTAACATAGAGGTATATCAAGTTTGATAATAAAGAAATTAGGTGTATTATAAATCCTCGCAAAAAATATTAATTAGGTATAATAATAATAGTTCAATTATTTATTTCAGTCAAATTTAATAACATATCAACGTATAAATTAACTTGAGAATAATATATAAAATAGAAACATAACTGAAATGTACAGGCATTATATCATGGCTTAGTCCCTCAACGCAAACAGTTCCTTACCAGTAGTATGAAAAAAAAAATTAATCTAGTGAGATTCGCAATTAACTCTTTCTATATACTAAGAGTTGCAAAGTTACATTTACAGCCAAGAACACACCTGTTCACATAATTATATACAATCTCACATAGTAAGACGCATGTGACATCAGATTTTGTGCGTGGCACTTGTGAACATATCTTATAAATATAAATAAGAGGGAAATAATAGAAACATTGCTCAATTGTAGGAACAATGCCCATATATATATATATATATACACACACACGCGCGCAACCCACCTACACACACACACATCGTGAAGTACTCACTTTGCGATGTGTACTTGTCCATTGTAGCTGAAGTTGGTCCGTTCATCGTTGTGGTACTACCGGTACTGTCTCTTATACACATCTAGATGTGTATAAGAGACAGGGTTCGCTCCTTGTTCATTTAGATACAGAATTATACCCCGACGACAACAAAGTGTAGGCCTAAGTACAGTAGGACGTACTACAATAATAATTAATAGAAAAAAGAATTCTTTAAAACTTAAACTGTAAAAGAGTAAATATGCAATTAAATAAAATGTAACGGGGAAAGATTCAAGGTTAAAAGCAGTCAGATTAAGATTATTTTTACAAGCATTTTTAAAATTTCTCAGATAATTACAATCATTAACATCGTTTTCGAAGACCGTCCTATTCTTTATAACAGATAGGCCTATAATAAAATTAAAAATAGATAGATAAAGCCCTCAACCTAATCAAGATAGCCGTATACACTGTTAAATTATATATCGATCATCAAATAAAGGTAAATACAGAGTTCGAATACGAACACTGTATTTGTCTTTATTTGATGATTTATATATAATTTAACAGTGTTAACGGCTCTCTTGATTTTCATTATATGCAATTATTTGTATCTAGCCGTACCTATTGTGTTAATAGAGTGTATCTGGTGGTATTTGAAATATTTATTTGTTTGGTTCCAATAAACATACATACAGATAAAATAAAGTTATAAAAGATGCAGGAACAAAAACAAATATTAAAACAGAGATAAAAGCATCTACAAACAGGAGAAAAATTTGGATACGATAAAATTTAAAACTAGAACAAAATACATGGAAAACAGCGAAACCAAAGATAGCCCACAAGAGATGTAAATAAATCTTATTTCAAGAGAGGTCCTTATAAAAAAAAATAATAATGATTATTATTATTATTATTATTTATTAATAATAAATAATAATTAATAGAAAAAAGAATTCTTTAAAACTTAAACTGTAAAAGAGTAAATATGCAATTAAATAAAATGTAACGGGGAAAGATTCAAGGTTAAAAGCAGTCAGATTAAGATTATTTTTACAAGCATGTTTAAAATTTCTCAGATAATTACAATCATTAACATCGTTTTCGAAGACCGTCCTATTCTTTATAACAGATAGGCCTATAATAAAATTAAAAATAGATAGATAAAGCCCTCAACCTAAAGTTCCATATGAAGGGCTAGACTTGATACGATTATAACATCATTTTCCTATTCGAGCACTGCTATTATTATTTTTTATCTATTTCTTTATATTGTGTTTAAAAAAATTGAAGCTTTAATTTTTAAATTCCTCTGGAATGGTAAAACCGAAAAACAATAACTAAAAACTTAGATTATTTATATGGTATAGAAATGTCTGATATTCGTACACAAGCTCAGGCGTTACAAACATGATGGAAATGTAAACTAACTCAAATCATGGAGGTAAATAGAGGTTAATTTCAATGTATTATTTGCAAAACGTTTGTTTGCTTGACGTTGTTAAGCAAATTACCAATGTTGTTGATATTGACAACAACAATATACTATGTACCCTTCCGTCATTTTACGATAGATGTGTTCTTGTCACTCTAAAAACTCGTAGTGTAGTCATGAAACAATGTTTATGGGGTAATCAGCACATCGTTAAAAAAAACAAATCCCTTGCATTTGAAAAATGGTGTGGTGCGGGTATCAATTATGTAAAAGATATTGTTTTAGATGGTGTCTTTGCCCCAGCAGGCGTAATTCGTAATAAATTAAATAATCCTACAACATATTGCAGAATATTTGATGTTAATAAATGCATTACCACCAGAATGGAAACATATTATATCAGATCAAATAATAATCAATAACAATAAAAATATACACCCCAAATCGAAAGAAATATAATTATATCGTTGGACCAAAACCTTTGTTCCCCATTGGATCACAAATACAATGGGAACAATAAATTGCTGAGAGTGCTTTTGACTGGAATGCAATGCAAACTTGGCATTTATTATTACTGTAATAGTGACGATAATAATGATTATTATTACTAATGTTATTATTATTATTATTAATATTAGTATTATTACTGTTATTATTATCATAATTATTGTTATTATTATTATTAGTATCGTTATTATTGTCATTGTTTTAAAGTTTGAATGGCGAAGTAATATTTCTTTGAAGAACTCTTTACGTGGTGTACCTAAATCAATAAATATATTATCATTATTGTTATTACCGATTACCATTACTGTTGTTAAGGCCTACAATTACCATAATTTCCACTATGACATTTATTATTATGTTGTAACATGTATAATGCATGTACAATGTATAATGTAAGAATGGAAAAAAAAGAAGTACGAAATAAATATGGGTACAGTATGATCCCCACAAAAGTGAAAAATTATATATTGTGTTTACGGTGCTACGCAGCAAATCTAATTTAATTATCATATATGTATACAGTAAAATATATGATACGAAAGTATATATATATATATATATAAAACAAAAACTCCGGAGAGATGGTAATAAGTTGCCAGATATATAATTTTATTCAAGTGCGCAAACGTTTTCGGTTATCAACCTTTGTCAAGCTAAAGAAAAATATGAGAATAGCAAAATATATAGCATATGGAAGGCTCAAAACATGGTTCCACAGAACAGAATGCACCAATAGGTGAGCAGAACAAACATCTAGATGTGTATAAGAGACAGCTTCAGGAGAGGTGTCTAGTATTGCCAAATATAATTTATTGAGTACACGAACGTTTTCGGGCATCGCCCTTCATCAGGTATACATACAGATAAATATGAATACGAGAATATATATTATATTATTATTATATTTTTATTTTTTGGCGCCATATTTTATAGCACCTCTCAACTCTGATTAGTTGGCTTTTTTCACTACGCCCTTAAGGTATTATTTAGCTTGTATATCAACGCTTTCCCATGATGCTGCATACTACGCCAGGATCCAGAATTTGAAATAGGTGGTTCATTTTCCCATAAACCCAAAAATGAAAGGGAGGTCCTCCCCCGGGAAAATTTTGATTCCTAGATGGCCGGAAATAGCTTTCCCGACTTCTGAGGTGTCTTTTAATGACCTTTAATTTCTTCAAAATTCAAGGTTTTACCCCTCTTAAAAAAAGGGTCTGGTGATCTCATTCTTAGGCCTATACCATAGAAAATAAATCAAAAATATAGTCAATATATACCAAATCTCACGCATCCGGCGTGAACCTCACGCTTTGCGAACAAACCTCAAGCTCTCAAGCCATTCCTCTAAACTCACACACTTTTCCACTAATATTAAACTTTATTTGATTAAACCCAAACTTTTTATCGAATACTTTAATGCTTCACAATTCTATATTTTATCAGGCCAAGATCATCGAAAATTCTATCGTTCCTGTTATAGCTACACATTTTTTAGGTTTAATTTCAGCACTAGAGATATTCAGAGTGCACCAGAGAGCATCTAAGCCCAACATTTTCGTGGCCCTTGACGGGCCCTCGATTCACGTCAATTGGGTTTATTTCCTGTTAAATCTCAAGTCTCTAGCTACCTCCAACTTGGCATGTATTCTATATTCTAACATTATTAAGTAGTTGGATACGTAGTCTTTCTTCGATAGATCGATGAACTGATAGGCCTGAAGAACACACTTTGGTACATAAATTATTACGACGTCGAGCCAAAAAAGTGTTTTTGTATTTCATTAAATGCTAGTTGGGCTAAGCCTATTTTGTCCGATCTGCCAACCTATGCCTAGGTAGGTTACATAGTTACCAACCTGAAATAATTGAAATGCGTGATTTGAAACGCGGGGCGGCGGCCAGCAGAGCCCTCGCCGGGGCCCCGGTGTGGGTTCTGGGGGACGATACCCGCTGGGCGTTCTGACAATCTGAGCATTTTTAAGCTGTTTTTAGGGAGTGTTTATTGACAATATCAGGTGCATAAACAAAAATATTTTTAATAGAGCCACGTACAATTCGAGTTTCAATGTATGTTTAATTTGAGCACCCGAATGTACACAAACATTCATTACTCAAACAAACAGAAAATGAATAGGCTGTGGTGGTGAATCTTTCCTATCATTCGACACTCTTTCCTCCCTCCTGTTATACTCATACACCCCTGATTCTTAATTAATTGATATAGTGCCTCCGATTTTTTGCTTCATAGTCTAAGAAGGATTCACTTAATTTTTCCTAGAAGGCTTGATCCCCTAATGTTGGTTGGCTGTCAAAGTCCCCGAACTCTCTCAAAAAAAACCACAAACAGATCAATTTCAACTCATCTAGCACACGAACCAAATTTTGTCAGAACAAAACTATGAGTGTACAGCAAAGACCTAAATCTTACATGATATCATGTTGAGGGTGTGATGTAAGACTCCTACGTTCCTATCTTAATACCCTGGCAAAACCTTCCTATATAACAATAGAAAATTCACCCCTTGTAGCACATGGACCGACTTCTTTTCCTACAAAGTACTATCAGTGTACATAATAAAAAAAAATAATTCTAAATTAAATCCTACACGATATCAGGTTGGGAATGTGATGTAAGACCCCCTGCAACTTTCCCCACCCCTATTCCTATTCTAAATGCATTGACACACTTCTTTAAAGTAAAGTATTATGATAGTAGAGGAAAGAAAATCTGGTATGTTTACACTGGTTTGCA
This sequence comes from Anneissia japonica, assembly GCF_011630105.1. NCBI lineage: Eukaryota > Metazoa > Echinodermata > Crinoidea > Comatulida > Comatulidae > Anneissia > Anneissia japonica. The sequence continues at coordinate 2,968,574 of NW_022686322.1, forward strand.
GACATTCAAGTTTTACTTTTACCTCCTCAATGCTCTACCCCGCCCATTCTGCCAACCCCAGTAATGTCACTACCATATAATATTATTCATTGACCAAATATCCTAAAAGCCCATTACTTTGACAGCAAGAAAAAACAGAAAAGGACATTTCACACTGACAAATATACCTTAGATAATAAACTGGGTAGGGGATATCTCAATTAATTATATGAACAGAGATGACATTTTTTTTTTCTTATAGAAAAACTAAACACATTAACTTTTAGAACATTTGTATTTACACGTCCCATCTGAAGCATCAGTAAATATCGCAATAAAGATGATGGAATACACCGTATACACAGCTGTGTACATAATGTCCCTCATATTTTTCTGGATGTTATACAGGCTACCACAGAAATAGCATTTCTGCTATTAGATCTTTCAGAAATAACCTTAGTACTTAATAAAGATAGCTCATATAATAAACGAAAAGAAAAAGGTGTAAACAACCGAAGCATGAAATTTCTCAACCGGATTTCCTAATTTCCTTGTTAAAGAAACAGACACCCGACTATGACGTAAAAAAACCACTGCCACGGCCAGTGTCTAAAGCATTGTCCACACTATCACATTTCATGTAAAAAATGAGGATATATGATCATACTCAGGCTATGATATCATAATGCCCATATATGGGCATGTCACACGAATTTGTCACATACAATTGATAGTGTGGACAGGGCTGTATCCATGATAGCAAACCAGTTTTTACCTATAAACTGTCACTAAGGTAGAGACATTTTATAGGTCATACTGGATTGCTAAGGAAGTGTATATAATAGGCCTATATAATAAATTATGGTATGGTCTTTGTCTAGATCAACTTACTTCTTAGATGGCGGAAGCCTATAAATGATATTGGTACAGTGGCATATGAGCATACAGCCAGTTTAAAGTACTGGGCCCGGGGCTACTTGGCCCTGGGCCTATAGATCAAAAAATGTAAATTTGAACACTCCTACTTAAATTTAAAAAGGCCCCTTTAATAATAAACCATGCGAGTAGGATGAATGGATTTTAACTTGTTTATATAAAAAAAATCAAGCTATCAGCTTCGTATCTGTTGAATACATTCAAGGCTATTTCTTTCAATCAGGCATGGTTCGTATCACGGTACGATAGCACTAAAATACCCTTTTAAATCATCTCTAAATACGGCAAGCATGCCTTGTTTGGTATTTTAAAGGTATAGTTGTGCACGTTTCTGAATCATACTTTATGAATACGTTTTTAATTCTAGTCACTGCAAGTAGGTGGATGATCGTTCTATTGTTGTCAATATTATACTTTATCAGAGACTCAAGCAATTAATGCTCAATAGACCCTAACATATATGACCTGAACATTGTTCTCACCGTGAATATTTGTTTTCGACAATTTCGATATTTCTGCGCGTTACAATGCCATATCAGTTTTAAAAATCTCAGAATATATGGGCCTATATTGCCTAAGTAGCCTACCAAGGCTCTGTTTCTGGGTCTGATCAGGCGCATTTTAGGGCCCGGCAATTTATCTTGCACTTGGGCCCGTCACCACTTCACCTCGCCGCTGTATTCAAGGGTGCAGATCTGTTTTGAAAGGTGTGGAGACATTTCGTGAGACCACATCCACCTTAGCCCCACCATGATTGCGGCTGAGGTGCGAATATTTGAAGAGATACTCTCTAGATGACCGGAAATGACATTATAGTAATACACAGTATTCATCACCATAGAGATCTAAAAATTATGTGTTACGAAGATAACGATGATGGTATTTAAAAGTGCTAGAAGTGTGAAAGGCATCTAACATGAATTTTAGTATTGCTTTTTTAAAATCCTATCGTAAGCGTATACGCTGCTAGCTAGGCCTAGGTCAGCATGTTGAGGTATGTAAACACTTTATTGCTATTGTTTTATCAATGATTTTATGACAGAAACTATACATCTGAGAAGAAAAGAGCGAAAATGCGACTGACAATGTTACCTTCGATCTCTTAGTATTAATAATCACACCAAACAACCATTAACACAAGTTTTTATTTAATCCCTCAAAAACTACAGAGGTATAGTAGCATGCATTTGATGTGTTGTTACAAAATACGACAGACTTATTACAAAATGCGAAGGCTCAGTTTATTGCAAAATACGACGGAGTTTAAATACGACAGCTCTGTTATTACATAATACAACAAGGTTTATTAAAAAAATACGACAGGTATTACAAAATACGACAAGGTTTATTATAAAATACGACAGGTATTAGAAAATACGACAATTATTACAAAATACGACGTAACATACGGCCTAGGCTAGACTAGTTGTAGTATTAGTTAGGAGGCCCCGGCAAACTCCTGCCTGGCCGTAGGCCTACATCCGTCTAATTTCGTTCCTTGAGTCTTTAAAATAGGTCTAGAATATTTCTATTAAACGTTCAGTTTGTTTAGTTTATTAAGGTTCATTGATTCAAGAAATTGCTTAATTGTTCATACTTAATATTGAATTTAAAGTGATTTTCGTCGGGGGCTAATTAACCTTGTTTTACGAAAGTAATTTTCAATTACAATTCCATTCGTCTTGTGTGCAAAAAGCTCGTACTCTAAGAGCTAGCAACAGGAGGTTTCACTCATTTTTCCTAGAAGGCTTGACCCCCTAATGGTGGTTGTCCGTCAAAGTCCCCAAACTCCCTCAAAGAACCTCCAAACCGGTCAATTTTACCCCATCTAGCACACGAACCAATTTTTTCAGAACAAAACTATGAGTGTACAGCATAAAACTAATGTTGGGGAGGTGATGTAAGACCCCAACGTTTCTACCTTAATGCACAGGCAAAACCTTTCAATATGACAATATACAGAAAATTCACCCCTTGTAACACATCGACCGACTTCTTTTCCAACAAAGTACTATCAGTGTACATCACAAAAAAAGCTAATTCTAAACTAAATCCTACACGATATCAGGCTGGGAATGTGATGTAAGACCCATACAATTTTTCCACCCCTATTCCTATTCCTTTTAATGCATTGACCAAACTTCTTAAAAGTAATATGATAGTACAGGAGGGAAAATCTGGTATGTTTACATTGGTTTCCAGACATTCAAGTTTTACTTTTACCTCCTCAGTGCTCTACCTCGCCCATTCCGCCAACCCTAAATCCCCACTAATGTCACTACCATATATTTTAATCATTGACTAAATATCCTAAAAGCCCATTACTTTGACAGCAAGAAAAAACAGAAAAAGACATTTCACACTGACAAATATACTTTAGATAATAAACTGGGTAGGGGATATCTCAATTAATTATATGAACAGAGATAAGTATAACAGTTTTTTTCTTATAGAAAAATAAACACATTAACTTTTTGAGCATTTGTACTTACACGTCCCATTTAAAGCATCAGTAAATATCGGAAAAAAGATGATGGAATACACCGTATACACAGCTGTGTACATAATGTGCCTCATATTTTTCTGGATGTTATACAGGCTACCACAGAAATAACTTTTCTGCTATAGAGCTTTCAGAAATAACCTTAGTACTTAAAAAAGATAGCTCATTTATTAGAGTTATAATAAACGAATAGAAAAAAAGTGTGAACAACCGAAGCATGAAATTTCTCAACCGCATTTCCTAATTTCCTTGTTAAAGAAACAGACAGGTACCGTACCCGTCTATGACGTCAAAAACCATTGCCACGACCTGTGTCTAAAGCTTTGTCCACACTACCACATTTCATGTGAAAAAAATGAGGATATATGATCATACTCAGGCTATGATATCATAATGCCCATATATGAGCATGCCACACGAATTTGTCACATACAATTGATAGTGTGGACAGGGCTGTATCCATGATAGCAAACCAGTTTTTACCTATAAACTCTCAAAGGTAGAGACATTTTATAGGTCATACTGGATTGCTAAGGAAGTGTATATAATAGGCCTACGTAATAAATGATGGTATGGTCTTAGTCCCCGTTCAGCAACCTTTTTAACCCACGACCCAAATTATATGTCAAGCAGTCTGACGCGACCCATCGAACCCGAAGTGATTTAAACGCCCGTCGTTTTATAAGCGCGAGGGATAGCGGGAAGAACCACACACTTGATTCTCTTGTGAATTGATTACAAGATATTATCACCCAAAAAAATCACTATGTAAAAGCCATAGGAATGAAAATATAACTCTGAATTACTCATTTAACCAAATCACGTAAGTTATCAATTTTTTCAATAATTTAACAATTTTTAAAAATTAATGATGAACAGACATTTTATTATAAATTCCTAGTGCTGCCAGAGATTTATGGGTTATGCGAAGACATAGATACATTAAATTTAAAAATATTTTTATTCATTATAACTTGCAGCCGAAAGCCTAACACATTAAAATTAACAAAACTAAATTTAAAATTGTCATACCTGAAGGTTTTGATAGTATATTGTTAAAATGAAACTGTGATAACGCACTAATAAATAGTAAACTGACGCACTTGTCACACTTAAATTGCACTTTCGTTTACTGTAATTTAATTTCGTTTATCTTCGTTCGTGTTAAGTAAATTTCTCACGATCTAAAGAGATTATGCGACCCATCAATTTTTTTTGAGTGTGTCAGATGTTGAAATAACACCAATTAAGGGGATACTTGCTTTGTTTACTGTATCGCAACAACTACAGAATTCTCAAAATAAGAAAAAAATATTCAACTTTGTATTTCGAGACCTATTGAGCAATACACCAACATGTTTTCCTCTGAATCCTTAAAGTGAAGAATCCTACTGCATGCATTATTTCGTATAAACCGATCTTGACCATTTTTACAGTTAGCAATAGGAATTTCTTTTTCTTTCTTTTGCGTATCCTTTCATTATGATTCTAAATCCATAACAAACATGCACTCTTAATTCTAATTATAAATCATTACTCTATTCATGTTGCAGCCATCCAATATTTAATATCATTTATAAAAAAAAAAAGTTGGGTATTAACATTGCATCATGAAATAATATTGAGAAAATATAAAATTATTGTTTTAATTGCATTTCTGCGGATTTCATATTACTAGAGGGTGCGCTCACTTCTTATCTTCTAGTATGTTAAACATCGCGATTAGTTTTGATCAAATAGAACAATTATTTAAGACCACTAAAATAAGATTGGCCTAATTACAGACGAAAATACACAAAAACTAAGCCTAGACCCCAACGTTCAGGTTACCATATTTCTCCTAGACAACTCATGGATAAGTGGTAGTGACGTTATGCATTTATTTGTGTTGATGGTGGGTACCGGGTATAGGCCTATGTTTAGCTAGCTGGATAAATGAAGTTCTTTTAGGAATGATATATTTGTGACATATTGAAGATATTAAGTTCCTACATAGATTAAACACTTTATGTTAGTATGCTGCAACTTTCATATATTTATATAGGCTTACTCTAGGGTCTAGAGGTCATGGTCTGCCTTGTTGTCACAAAGTGATAAATTATGAGTAGGAAAACGAACCATATTGAAAAGCTCATTTTTTTTAGCACATATAAAAAAAAAGTTTGTTGTTGGGAGGTTGTTTTTTTGTTTGTTTGTTTTTTTTTTAAATCTGTAATAAAACCACCACCTTTATACATGCCAAGTCTTCAAATTCCCCATGGAGAACAAGGCCTCATTTGAACTTGGCGGATCTTCCAGTGTAGAGTTTGATCAGGTGGAATTTATACACTATAATAACTCGTTGTACGAACAAACAAATAAAAGACAACCTACACTAACAGGTTGCAGAAAAACGTAGGCCTAAAAAACAAGGAAACAAAATAAAAATTATACTGTTGTTACAAGGCACTACCTACAGTGCATTAATATACTACATTGGCCGTATATTTGTATCTTGGACAACATTTCTATGTTAACTGGAGGTCTTGGGTCGTGGGAAGCTATGACAAGGAAATCTGGGTCATAAGGAGGGAAAGTTTGCCGACTGACAGTAGTTAACTGGCTTTTTACCAGCAGTATCTGAAAAAGCCATTGTTTTGGTTATGATTTTTTTTGCTTTTCCCAGTAGTTGCTGGAAAAGCCATTGTTTTTGTTTTGATTTTTTGGCTTTTTATTGCAGTAGCAGGAAAAGCTAATGTTTTTGTTCTGTTTTTTTCCTTGTATGTAGTTTTTTCTATTTTTTTGCTCTGGGGTTTTCTGCCCGGCACTTCAGTAATTCTCCATAATTCAAAACTTTGTCCAAACATAGACCATGGGTACCAAAGATGTGCTGCGTAAAAGTTAGTGACAATCCGGAGTGGGGTGTTGATGTGAGTACTAATTAAAGCTATTTAAAGGCAAACACGTCATATATTTTAAAAACGAATTCTCTGATGTGAATACAACTTTTAGGAAAGTTTATCCAAGTTACAAGGAAGAAATTATTATGTTTTGGTAACGATCCAGTTTAGGGTGTAATTGTGAAGGTCATTATCTGACGTCCCAAACCTAAATATCTCAAAAAATGTATCAATGGATCAAATAGTTATGAGATTACTCATAATAGTTTGTCATAGTCCAATAAAGAAATGATTACATTTTTTTAAATAAAATACATAAAAATAAGAAAAAAAAACGATCGCCCAAAACGCCTCAGAGGTTATGTGAGTCTTTAAAACAAACAAAAAATTTAGCGGGGAATTCCCCTGGATCCCCTGTAGTGTTATGTCGATTGGCCCAACTTTTCCCCCCCCCCCCCCCCCCCTCCCCCCCCTCCCCCCCCCCCCCCCCCCCCCCCCCCCCCCCCCCCCCCCGATGTGTATAAGAGACAGATATAATATAGCGTAACAGTTGAAAGAAGAAAAGAAAAAAAAAAATAAAGAGAGAAGGGGCGCGCAAGTTCCACTAGGCTCGTTCCCACTGCCGTTGATTTTTTCCACTTGACCCGAAGTCAAAGGTCATGAATGCACCGAATGATAAAAGAACCGTACGTAATGATGAAAGGGCCGAAAGGTAAAACTAAAAAGCACCAAATGATAAAAGCACCGAACGTAATGTTACAAAGCACCGAATGTAATGTTAATAAAAGCACCGAACGTAATGTAAAAAGCACCGAACGTAATGTAAAAAGCACCGAACGTAATGTAAAAAGCACCGAACGTAATGTAAAAAGCACCGAACGTAATGTAAAAGCACCGAACGTAATGTAAAAAGCACCGAACGTAATGTAAAAAGCACCGAAACGTAATGTAAAAAGCACCGAACGTAATGTAAAAGCACCGAACGTAATGTAAAAGGGCCGAATAGCAAATGCGCCGAACGGAAAAGAGCCACCAAAGGCAGTAACGGCGTTCCATACAAGAGGGCGAATGTTCTTTGGGGCCTAGTGTAGGCTTTGTAGGATTATTGCAAAGAGTATATAAAATTGTGACACTTTTTTCGTTGCTTGGCACGGCTACTAGTGTAGTAGTAAGTTTGAAATTGTGGTGTCCCTAGGTAGGCCTAAAATAATACTTTTTTTAGGGCCTAGGCTGGAGGCCTAAAGTAACAAAACTAGGCGGCCTAGTAGGCCTAGGGTAGGCCTAATGTATATTAATAATAATAGTATACTAGGCCTATACGCCGTACAGTTTCGCATTTAGGCCCGTAGTAGGGCCTACTTGAATAGGCCTAGCCTTGTCCTGCCTAGGCCGAGTACCCAAAGCAGCCTGTATGTACCCACGTAAACCCACTAAGGCAAACCCAAAGCCATTTTTGGCTATCCCCGACCCACGTCATTTTGGCTAGAGCGTACCAAAAGAATTGCCGACTCGTAGCTGGCCAATATCATGTCTTATGATAAGTGTTTAAATTGTATTTATTTTTAACATGCCTAGGCCTAGTAGTAGTAGTATTAATAATAATAATAATGAAATGCAGGGTCAGGCTGGTCAGGCTCACTATAAACGTGCAAATCGTATTAACATTTGACTTCAAATAGTTTTTTCACAGCATACCCTTTAACATTATAAATACATTTGATTTGATATGCAATAATGTAAGTTACTGAACCAAGTGTTAAATAATAGATGGTTGTAAGACGATTTTCTACAACTGAGTGTAAAATGTACCTAAAAATATCATTATACATAGGATGACAAATAAAAAACCAGTGGGGAAAAAGTGCCACACCCAAATAATTACACATTTATGTTGTTTTGAAAAATTGATGCTGTAATAATATAACAATATATTTAATCCGGTTGATACTTTTCATTTTTGCTCACTAGAAGTAAACAAACAACATATGATCTTCCCCATTAAAAATCTACAGAGATGCTCTGGTAACAAATGACATAAATTTGTTAAACATACACTTCCAATGATAATCATATTATGTATGTAAATGTAATGAAAGTTTCATATAATTATGTAATCATAATAATAATATAATAATAATAATATATTAATAATATAATTATGATCATGAGTCTATCGTTATAATTATAATTTCTCGTGAGTATATACAGTACATGTTATTAAAAAATAAATGATAACCATGCATTCAAAATGAGCGTGCATTTTTTCAAAACTATCATAAATGACTAAGAGTATTTTTGTATATAATCAACGACAAGAAGATTTGATTTGTTTTTATATTTATTTTAGCTATGGTTTTTGAGAAAAAAATCATTGAAGTAGTCGATAATATGTTCTTTTTTTAATGTTATCTGGTTAAGCCCCTAGTTTTGCTCGTTCTTTCAATTTGATAAAGTTGCATAACCTACGGTACGTTACCAGGATTACTCATCTAATAGAACATTTAATAAAGATGATTGCAAACATATTTGTTGTCATCATATCTATTTGATGTTAAAGAATGTTGATTATGTAAATTTATTTAGTGTAACGTTTGCTTTATCATGAATTTACTCGCGATTATAATGTACACATAATATTTTACTGTAATATACGTTACCATCAAAATAAATCAGAAGTACTCTATATGCAATAGGAGTAATTTCCATGAATGATAGCATTCCTATAGAGAGTCACTGTATGTTAGGATATATGTAAAAGAAAGTAAATATATCAGCCAATGCCCATGTTTTTATTAAATGATGTTTATTACATGCTACATCAACAGTAACATACATTACCGTATGTTTTACACGTTACTTTTCACAATGTAATATTCCTTTCAACTAGGCCTACTGTAAGCTATTGCCTGAAATTTTCAATTTAACATTTCATTATAAATATCATCTTTTTTGTTAACTAAATATAGTAGAGACACAGCCTACAATAAATACTTAAATTGATTCACTTTAATGATGGGACCAACGTAGGACCAACGTTCAAGGAAAACACGAAGTTGGTAAACACAAGGTTCTGGGTGCCAATTGCTCAATGCCATTTTTTTCTTAGAAGGTTCAAAACTTTCATTTGTCGTTGGCGGTGTAAATAACGTCATTTATAATAGTTTTATGCTCTCTATATCTCATTAATATAGATTAATATTCCGAAACGTAACGTAGGTTATTGTAACGTAATTTACCTTTCTAATTACAATTACTGAATTAAACATGATTACCTACTGTAACACCAATGATGAGTTACTGACGCTGTATCCATGCTTATTACTTAACTTCTGTACTTCTCACGTTTAGTTTGGTTCAAATTCTTGAACTGGTATATGAAGAAATCAGGTAACATATGTTTCACTGCTTAAAAGTGACAATCAATATTTCAAGTTTAAGACCATATTTTGCATAGATGACTATTCTACTTTTCCGAACTAACAATACAGTATTCATAACATCTTATACTAAGCAAAAATTATTAATATTAGTTTTCCTGCAATAATATATGTTTTTCCTAGCAATTATGATTATGTAACATAAATTATGTGCATTAGGCGACACAGATAAACTGTACTATAACCATACTAAACCCACCTCGATTTAAAAAACTTAAAGTACAAATTGACAACCTTCCAACCAGCTTACAAATTGGTAACTATAAGCCCTGTGGTACACAGCATACCTTGAATGGCAGATTGCTAAAACGGTATTTTATCTGGCGACAGATGAATTTTGCATACTCATGACTATAAATATTGTCCTAACTCTGTTGTTAGTTATCAAAACTCGTTTAACATACGTTACTTTTCACAATGTAGTATTCCTTTCAACTAGGCCTAAGCTATTGCCTGAAATTTTCTATTTAAAATTTCATTATAAATATCAACTATTTTGTTAACTAAATATAGTTGAGACACAGCCTAATAATAAAGCGTAGTGACCAACCTTCGAGGGAAACACAAAGTTGGTAAAAACAAGGTTCTGGGTGTCAATTGCTCAAAGTCATTTATAATAGTTTTATGCCCTCTATTTCATTAATATGGATTAATATTCCAAAACATAACGTAGGTTACTATAACGTAAAATACCTTTTTTAATTACAATTACTAATTAAACATGATTACTTAACACCAATGATGATTTAATGACGCTGTATCCATGCTTATTAACTACTTCTCGCGTTTAGTTTGGTTCAAATTCTTGAACTGGTATATGAAGAAATCAGGTAACGTATGTTTCACTGCTTAAAAGCGACAATCAAAATTTCAAGTTTAAGACCCTATTTTGCATAGATGACTTTTCTACTTTTCCGAATTAACAATACAGTATTCATAACATCTTATACTAAGCAAATATTAGTTATTACCTTAAAGTTTTCCTGCAATAATATATGTTTTTCCTAGCAATTATGATTATGTAACATAAATTATGTGCATTAGGCGACACAGATAAACTGTACTATAACCATACTAAACCCACCTCGATTTAAAAAACTTAAAGTACAAATTGACAACCTTCCAACCAGCTTACAAATTGGTAACTATAAGCCCTGTGGTACACAGCATACCTTGAATGGCAGATTGCTAAAACGGTATTTTATCTGGCGACAGATGAATTTTGCATACTCATGACTATAAATATTGTCCTAACTCTGTTGTTAGTTATCAAAATGAAATGAAAAATTGGTACACTTTCTAATATATTGTGGTCTTTTGAATTTTGGTAACACTTCCCACGTTATTATCATATTTTGTCATTCCCAGTTGGGGAAACATGGGCGACCGGGTTTGCACGATTATAGTGAGCCTAACCTTGCAGTACGTAGGCCAAGGTACTGCAGTATGTAGGCCTACGTACGTTAATGAACAGTGGTGTATCTAGAAGTCTTGAAATGGGGGGGGGGCTCGATGATCAGTTGAGGGGCGCTAATTTGCAAAATATGGTGATTTTAGGTGATTTTTAACTACTTTACTTGACCATGATTTTTGGGGGGTGGGGGCGTTAGATATGCCACTGTTAATGAACTATATAATCAACTTGAGCCCCAATTTACTGTGGATTCTCTAGGCCTATTTAAGTAATTATCAAAAGATTTTTGAATGCAAAGCCGAACTACCAGGTAGAGTATATGCCAAAATGAAAGAATTTTCCTTTTTCATTTTTATGAAAACAAGCGTAAATATAACTAATGATAATTTACTAATATAATGGCAATAATATAAATGACATAATAATAACAATAATAATTATATACTGTAGGTTTTTTTCAGGGTGAGTTGGGAGAGCATCAGGAGCTTAAGCCCCCCACCGAACAGGTCAAGTCCATTGGACAGAGCTCGCCGGGCAGTCAGACTAAAAAAATATATAAAAATAGGCCCATGCCAAATCAACACATACCTGTCACAGTCTGAGAATGTCATTTCTGACCATCCAAAGGTTCCTCTCCTTTAAAAAATCTCATTTGGGAGGTGGAACACCCTCTAAAACCCTTCTCCCAGCTTGGGTCTACGAGCTCAAGCCCCCCCCCCCCCCCCCCCAAGAAAATATATCCTAGAGCCGCCACTGACCAAGTGTGGTCTATTGTATAGTCTTGTGTATGGGCAAACAAATGAAATATGGATTGAGAAACAATGGGAATTTATTCTGATGAAATTTTCAAACTGTTCTAGATATGAATGCGATAGCACATAAATATTTTTTTCAAGGATAATTATGGATTCTATTTAAAAAGCTGCGTAGGTGATTTTATTCAGGTAAAAATGATGATTGATGCTTTGCTAGATGTACATGTCTAAGCAAGTTTTGTGAAAATCAACATAACTTGGATTTGTTCTTTTGTAGATAGAATATTTTATATCCAAGCACTGATGATCTTAGGTCTTTGGCCTAAACTTTGCATAAGAAGATGGCATTAGTAAAGGTTGGAGAAAAGGCACTGGAAGCTGTAAAGGCTGTGGGATCCACCAAACTAATACAGCACAGACCACCTAAGAGGAAAGTGTTAGATGAAGATGCATATATTACAGTAAGCTTACAGTATTTTAATGTTTAGATAATTATTTGATTTTTCTTTTCTCATTTTATTGTGTCTACTGCCACTTTTGGGGGTCAGTAGACACTTTGCTATCGTCTGACAGTTGATTGATATTGAGTAAAATCTGGTGATGAAATGATGGGATGGGTCATAAGCTAATGATAAAAGTGATAAAAATGAAAAGTAAGTTTATGAAAATATGATGCCATGCGAGATAAACTGTCCTAGAAAATTTTACTAAAAAGTCAACAACATGTTACTGTACAGTTATTCAAGTGAATTGCCAGCATGGATGAATTAAAAGAAGCCAAAAAAGAATATTACCCTTTTACACTGCAAAGCAAAATTCCGAACACAACCCGGGATTTTGCAATACCATTGCTAGAAACTCTTTAGGTGTGGTTGGTGTAAACATCAAAAAATACAACCTGGGTTGCCAAACATCCCAGGATCGATGTGCAGGACACATTCAGCGTGGGACAACCCAGGTGAATTCCGGAATCGCTAGTGTAAACAACACCGAATCCAATTCCGGAGTTAGGCCTTACCTGGTGCCTATCGCAACTGTGGTCAGGTAGGCCTAAATTTTGCCAGCAACGGGTTAGGCCTAGACACTCAAATAATAATAATAATAATAATATGTCGTTCTTATATAGCGCTTATACAAGGTCTCTAAGCGCTTCACATTACTACCCCAGTCATTGGATCAAACACATATGGAACACATTGAAACACCAAATTAAATTAGTAAATGAAATTATATTATCATTCGGTAAATTGCAGCTAGTAATCAGCGCAGGTTGTCTTGGAACCTACCAATTAAACCCTATGTGCTCTGGTATAGACTCGATATCAAAACTGTTAATTTAATTCACATAATTTTAAAAACTATCTGCATTGCTTCAATATTGACAATAATTGCGGCTTCGTCACGACGTGGAACTCGAACGAAGTGATGATCACTATCGCAACAAAAATTGAGGGCGGAATTGAACCCAAGTTCGTTGCCAGTGAAAATGGGAGCAACCCGGACTTTTTCGTTCAATATGGGAAATGTATCTGGGATCACTCCGGAATTAACACAGGTTTATTCTGCCCTTGGCAGTGTAAAAGTGGTATATGTCAAGAAGTAGACAAACGACTGTTGGGATCTTATTTTTAACAAGGATCTCCTATGTTGGTAAACTAGGATCGTCGTCTCGGCGCTATTTAAATCTGTCGATAATACAGTATATGCTTGGTACTACAGGAGATAAAAATTTTAAGCTTTACTTTTTTTTTGGTTAAAACTTGGTAAGTAACTTCTGCCTTTGTTTGCATTGCCATTTTTGTCTTGAAACATAAACAATGGAACAACCAAACATTATATTAATAAAATTTAGAAAAGTAATTCATATCAGTTTTTTGTGTCCATATTAATAAAACGGTAGCTGATTTAATCAGTAACTGAAGTGCACTTTAGCTTTTACACTTGTGCATACTGTGCATTCTATCTGTAATAAAGCCCTTCTGTAATATTGCTATGATGTTGAGTATACAGGTAACAGCCATTGACCGGATGTAAATGGCGAGTGTCAGGGCTTATTAATTATATGAAAATGGCAGGTGAGCGCACATCTAATTTTGTTTTAGGCAAGTGATTATTTTAGTGAGAGGGAAATTTAAGCTTCTGTGGTGTTCAAAGCAACACAAAATACATACTGTATCCTACCAGGAAACACTCCCACAGTATCTGGAGTTTGAAAGGTGAGTGATTTTCAAAACCAAGGTGCTCTATTTTTCACTTCCCTCAAGAATTTAATAGGTGATGTCATTTTTAAAATGTGAACTAATCAGAAAAATGTCAGCATATCTTGAACCAGCTGCTTCAAATATTATTTCATATGTATAATTTCTTCTATACTGGGACATGTGTGTTGCTTTAAAGATGTATTTTTATGTAGTTGATAGAAGGAATGAGATACATAGGAAAACATCCAGATGATTTTGATTGTCATTCTTTTTCTCTAGGATCTTGAGAAAATTATCCAGAGAGATTTTTTTCCAGACCTTGAGAAATTACACTCCCAAGTAGAGTACATGGAAGCCAGAGACAATAATGATGTCACTAAAATGAGAGAGATTGCAATCAAGCTACAAGCTTCAACTGTACACAGGCAACAAACAAACACACCTGCACAATGTAAATATACATAGAGTATGTTCATGTTATTGTGCAAAGAACGTCTTGCCTGCCATATTTATTGAAGTTTCTAACATGAATTACTGCTTGTAATAATTCAGTGAAAAAGCAAACTGAAGTATAGTGTATTCTGCTATAACATATCATTATACATCAGTACTAATTATTATTATTATTATTATTATTAATATTATTATTAATTTTATTATTATTATTATTTTACTAAAACCTGCCATAAGGGGAACTTAGACAATGGAAAAATTAGAAAACGTTTAGATGTTAAGGGGAAAATAACATGACGTTAAGGGGAAAATAACACAAAAGATATTATTATTATTATTATTATTAATATACTGTAAGTTACACACAAAGTACTGCAGTTAATTTGAATGCATTTTAAAGACTCAGTACAATATTTTATAATTGCCAGGCTCTGCAGAAAAAATGAATGTTTGATATGTTGTAGAACTGATTTTTCCAAGACACAAAAAGTGTTTGACGAAAGAACTTGGGAATGGTTAATGAGATACAATTTTATAAATATTTAAATCTGGGGAAAAAGGTGGTGCAACCACCCTTTTTCCACCTTCCCCCCCCCCCCTTCCAGTTTTTATATATTAAAAAACATATCAAACATTTTTTCTCCAGTTCTACACATATTAAAACATTTTTTTCCTCTGGAATCTAAACATCATTTAAATTTATAAGTTTGATTGCTTTCACTTTTTTTTTTTTTTTGTCAGTTGAGCAGGCTGTTACCCCAGCAACATTTGAGACTCCTGATATGAATGCTAAATCACTTCAGACACCCACAGCAGACAGAGGGGGTGTAGATAGACTGATCAGCAATCCAGAGCCAAGTACAGCCAAAGACATCCAGGAAACAGAGAAAGATAAAGGTATTGATAATTCATCTATAAAACATAAAAATAAAAATTGTAGAAAATGAATTTAACATTTAAAATATTCTAGAAATATATTAAAGATGCACTATCAGCCATGAGGCGAAATTTTTTTTTTTATAATGTGTTTAACGAACCAACCGGCTTGGCTGGTAATCAATTTAAGGGGTGTTTTTTTTAGTAAAATGTTTGTAAGTCAGTAAAAACTACTTTTTTTTATCTGTTCCTTGTTGGATGCTAATAATTTATTTGATCTTTCAAATGAGCTATTCAAAATTTTATTTAAATTTTTGAGGTATTTTCTTGTCTTTTAACTGATAGTACATCTCTAATTACAAAATGGATATAAAACAAATAATAAGAACATAATAAGTATAAGCCATGAACATACAAAATACAATAATAAATAATAAAAATATATCTTATAAATTATTACTGAATTCTGATATATCCATAAGACTCATTTTTCTCTAAAATGCCATCATACAAACTGTAATGTTTTTTGAAAAGCATACAAATAGAAACAACAAATATGAGTATGGTAAGTAGTCACTTCTATGATAAAAGAATGTTTTTGTTTAATATTTGACCAATTGGACTCTCCATACTAAAAGTTGAAATTTAAGACATTTACTTAATTTCTAATGGACCATTACCTGGAATTTTCTTTCTCTTCTTTAGGAAACTCCAATACTGACTTATCATTGGATAGATACTTGAGCAATTATACAAGTGAAGATAATGCTTCATTTGGAGACCTCATGGAAGCTGCATCTGACCGCCGTCGGGAAAAGAATGCATGGTTATACGAAGAGGAAAAGCGTCTAAAAAAGGAGAGTGAGCATCTGCTGATGTTAAATGGGCCAGAATCACTGGCAATAGAGGGCTCTCCAGCAGCTGGCCTCAACTCATGGACTTACAAAGCTAAAAATTCTTTGATGTATGTGCCAGATGGTAAGTAAAACACACATCTAGCAGGGGTCACAAGTCTCCTGGAAGTCGTGGGAGTTTCCCAGGAAAAAGTACAGCCTCCCGAACTCTTGCAGGCAAGCAAGAATCTCTCGGAAAACAGATTGCCCATATGCCGATCCTTCCAAATTTAGACCCTTGCATTTGAATAGTGGTATTTTTTATTCATGCAATATTGCTGAAAGAATTTTTCATGAAAAACTAGTTTTATCCAAAATTAAAAAATATTCAGTTGAAGAACATTTTTTAAATGGATTTTTTAAGAAGGGTTTTTTATTTTACTGGTGATAATATATCCAGCAAAGTTTATTATTCAGGATTCGTCTTATCAGAGGCAGATCTAAAATTTTTCAGAGGAATTTTTCAGATGGAAATAAGTAAGGAGTGCTAGATGTAATGGCGTATCAATTTGGCCGGAGGCCCTATTGAAACATTTTGTATTGTATTTAATTGTTTCTTTAGTATGAATTGAAATAAAATAATGTAGTAGCAAAATGGTAGGGCACCCATTGGATCCACCCCTGCTCATTAATGCTTTTTATGAAGATTGAACACAGTATTACAGTAGAAGGATAAGCATCTTTACCAGCAAGCCGCAGCTCAAAAGCAGATTATCTGTAGATACTATTATCAATGCTAATTGTTAGAATATTATTTGTTCCTAATCACTAGATGACACTTAATGGCAGCACTCAAAAACTGTGGCACAGTCTCAATAATTTAAATAAAGAATAGCAGGACTTAAACTGGTATATTTATTTCAGGAGTTGAAGACACTGCAGAGGAAAAGATAAATAAAAAATCTAAAGAAAGGGAGATTTTGTATGAGAACACACGATTCTTATGTAATCCTCATCGAAATAGTGCCCAGTTGGAAGCTAAGGCACGAGCAATAGCCAGCAAAGCTGCAATGAAACAAGGGAAGATTGGACATGATGGGAAAGAAATTTTAGAATCAGAGACACCAAGGGTTAAAGGTTATGGATTTGTATCAGCACCATCACCAGTACCTGGTATGTTAATAGAAACAAAGAGTGTAAATAGAACAAGAGAGCTTCCCTCCCGTTTGTAAATATGTCACTCCCTATTGTGGGATGCTTGCTGCCGTTCGTATGTTTCTTTTGTACCCAGTATTGCACCGCGGACGGTTTGTTTATCTTTATTCTACATGACACAATACTTGCGTAGAGGGCAGTAGATTTCCTTATTTTTCTTTATCATCATACCATTTTGCACGGTGTATATACTGGGTAATAAAGAGAATACAGTGCAAACGACAGGGAGCGTCCTACATTGGCTGCGTATGTTATCATATTTTTATGCGCAGAATAAGCATAGTTAAGTCTGGTTCTATTTATACTCTTTTATAGAAGCAATTCCATGTTACCTTTTTTTTTTTCCTGTAATAATTAATGAGTAATATATAGATTAATGCATACTTAGAAATTCATAAATAAGTTGAACTCTGTACAAATTATCATTTTATTTTGTAATTGTTTTACACAAAAAATATACAGATGTTATTTAACAATGTCGAGTTAATAACAATGTCCTATTACTGTATGACGTATTTTGTAATTGGGATTATAATATGTACTATTGGTTGATTGAGTGGTGATTGGTTGGCTTTATGAATAATTAGTTTGTTGATTGGTGATTATATTATTCAATATTTTTTTTTAATAGGCGTTCATGATTCACCATTAATGACATGGGGTGAGATTGAAAGTACACCAATGAGACTTGATGGTTCACAGACACCTGTCACCAAAACCCTTGGATTTAAGGTACAGAAGCTTTTAATAGGATATTTAGTAGTTGAAAAATATCAACGAAACATACAAGAGTTTTTAATTTGTCTAGATCCCTCAGTGGAATATTGAGAATAATGGTGATGATTACCTTGATGATGATGATGAAAATGTTGACAGTGACAATGATGATTAATGATTTTTTCAAAAACAGGACCATAATGGAATTTTGATGGTTTTGATTATTGTGATGTAATGTTAGGTGAAAGTTTGATGATTGTCTAGTAATAATAATAATATGTAGGTTTTATATACCGTTAAACCTCAAATTGAAGCTCTTGACTCTTTTTTTTTGCGAACTTTGGATGGTCTTCTTTTCGAGACTTTTGCAGAGTAAAGAGGGGGGCTTCTTTTCAAAATGAATGCTGTACATTTTGTGAATTTGAGGCATGTTGTGACGAAATGGTGTATAAGTTGTTGCACAGGCCAGTATTGAGTAAATGAGCTCTAAAATATGGGGAAAATTGCATAAAAATCAAAATAACAGTCTTATTAACCAAGGGCTAAAGTATTAGTTCTGGAAGTGGTCAACAAATCGTTTATTTAACATCGTTTTGATAAATTCTATTAAGCAATGTATGCACAAATAACTTTAAAAAACTTAAAAAAAAAAAAAAAAACTTTAAAAAAATCATGTTTATCTTGACTCCAATTTCCAACGAATGACCTCTCATTTTAATGATCACATACTCAGGTATCTGAAAATTCCAATAACTTGAATTTCAATATTTGCTACAACCTAGCCATTTTGCCACAACATGCCTCATTTGTTCTAAAACACTAAATAAGGCCACTGTAACATCAATCTGTATCATGGAGTGTATATAACTGGCATTAAATCACCTAAACTACTGTATAAACCAAACTTGTTTTTAATTTTTTTTTTTTTTTAATTCATGTACAGGGTATTGTACTACATTGAAAAGAAGCCTATGCTGTCTATGCTACTAAATCTATGGGCTTCTTTTCAAAGCTAATTTGAGGGGTTCAATTCGAGATGAGCTTCATCTCAAGATTAAGCCCACTTGGCTTCAATTTGAGGTTTTACAGTGCTCTATACAACTAAGTCTCAGCACTTTTACACATTATTACCCCAGTCATTGGAACGATGTCCTATGGGGAAATTCCATAGTTTGCTGCATGAAATATATCAGCGTAGTTTTCACTCGAACCTCCTGGTACCAACTTATACTCCTAGGTGGAGAGAAGCAATGCAGTTAAAGTGCCTTGCTCAAGGACACAAGCGAAATGCACAGCAAGGGATTGAAACTCCGACCTTGAGTTTGGGTTATGGGTGTTCGTGATTAGAATGGTTATAGACTATTATGTAGTACCTTAATATTCTGTGCATCAATTAAAACTATATATTCTCTTAAGTTTTGCTAAATGATTTTTATTATTAAATTTTAATCAGATGCCAAAAAATCCCAGGCGGGAGGAATTGGCACGTTCATTGGTGGAGAAAAATGCAAAACAGCACAGAGCTAAAAAAGAAGCTGCTCTAAAAAATGTTACGCAAAGATTCACAAGGTGAGTCGCACATTCTATCACTACCTCCACCTACAAACCTATCTTTCCCTTAGCATTGATTTTGTCTTTCACTTACCTGCATTCATACAGTCTACCATTTCCTCTGACTACACCCAGTCTACCAGTTCCTCTGACTACACCCAGTCTGCCAGTTCCTCTGACATACCCAGTTTACCACTTCTTCTGACTACAACCAATCTACCACTTCTTCTGACTACAACCAATCTACCACTTCATCTGACTACACCCACCGCTTCCTCAGCCTAGACCCAGTCTACCACTTTCTTTGCCAACACCAAGTCTAGCACTTCTCTGTCTAGACCCATACTATCACTTGTATTTATACAGTCTGTTGCTGCATTTGCCTTCACCCATTAATATCATTGTCTGTATAACCAGTCTACCACTTCTTATGCTAACACCCAGTCTATCACTTTATCTGTATTCATCCAATAATGCATCAACTGTCTACACCCATCTATCACTTCCTCTGCCTACAGCCATCTACTTCTTCATTTACCCTGATACCATTGTTCTTCCTTGACCCACTTAAACCCTGTAAAATCATCATATCTGTCTACTCTTCTCAAACCCACTTCACCACTTCTTTAACTAAACCCACATTCATCTGTGTATACCCAGTCTGCTCTTCTTCTCCCTACACCCTCTCTTGTCTTGTCTTGTCTGCTACTGTACAAAATGTCTCTAGTGTGGCTATCAACATACAGACGTCCATCATGCATTAGTCTACTACAATAGCTTACTTCGAGTTGCGAAGCTCTTTGTCTTATTAAATCTTTGTTGAATCGCCTACAACCCAAAAATGAGATACTATTAATGAGAGCTTTCATTGAATTATTAGGAAGCAATCTTTTAACATTTAATTTTAAAATATTAATGTTCAATTAAAACAAGTTGTTTTCAAGGTTCAAGAAAATTTTATCTTTTTATTGTATTCATTAATTGCAGTAAAGTAAACAGTTTTTTTTTTTTTTTCGATATTTGGTCATCAGATTTTGGTACATATTAACTACATGAACTATACAAATCTTATGACAAGAATACATAATAGAGGCTGGAAAATATTTTGTTTGATTTTTTTTGCTTGATATTTATTATGCCTTGTTTTTTCTGTTCAATTTATTATTCAGCCCAAGTTTTGGATCTCTGAACAGTGTAGAAAGAATAAGGACGTTATCACCAGCAGCCCAGCGTCTAGTGAACAGGAGAACTAAAGGCACAGACAAAGCATTAAGAGCAAGCTACACACCATCACCCCAAAGTGCACGAAAAAGTGATAAAACACCTATTTTACAAGCCACTCCAAAAGGCACACCCGTACAGACACCTGTAGCAACATGTAGTGGGACGTCTGGTGGTACACCTGGTAATTTTAATATAGCAAGCAGCAATTCTAGTCTTACAGATAATCTTCTTGATTTGCCAAGGCGAGATTCAAGAAAAAAGGCAACAGATTTCTTCTAACATTTCTATTGAATTATATTTATTATTAACATTAAGCCAATTTTTAGAGAAAAAAAAAACAAATAAAAATTTATTAAAAATCCTGATTTCTGTGTGTACTTTAACTTGATTTTGATGAGGATAGTAATGGTTAATGATAACAGAAAGTGGTGAGAATGATTTTTGATGATAAGTAAGTTTTCATGGATAGATATATATCAATTAGTTAGAAATAGTCCATACAGTTCTTGGTATTCAAACAGCCATTGTCATGCGTTACAGTTACATGAGATATCTTGATGTTTTATACTGCTTTAATACAGGGGTCAAATATTATTTTTGAATATTTAAAACTTGGTGAAAAAGTTGTAAAAAAGGTTGGTTACACTCCTTTTTACCCAACCCCCCCCCCCCCCCCCACAGTTTTTTAATATTCAAAAATCTGTATCTCATTAACTGTTTCCCAGTTTTCGTCAAACAAATTTTTTCTGTCTAAGAAAAATCAGTTCTACAACATATCAATTTTTTCCCTCCGGAGCCTGACTTAAAATACCGGGCACCAGAGAGAAAACATCCATATGTTGTAGGTCCCTACAGCTGATTTTCCTTATACACAAACATGGGGTTTGACGAAAACCTTGTAAACAGTTAAATGAGATACAGCGTTTTGAATATTTAAAAATATGGACACTTTTGTTCCAACTTTTTATTATTATTAGAATTATTATATGGCCAAACCAACTGTATCAGCATTGTGGGGCACAACTCCACATGCAATAAGAAAAAGGCAGTCCTCTTGACTCCAGTAAATACAGGGGAATCGCAATGAGGTCAACCCTTACTAAAGTTGCGATGAATATCATTAACAGGATCTCACCCTTCTATGAGAACCAACTGATGTACCCACTTTGGCTTTAGAACCGGCAAAGTATGTAGTAATGGCGTATACAGTCATTTAATAATAATTTATTCAACATTTCACTTTTGTGATAGTTGCAACACACAATTAAGTGGTGCAGTCAATCTTAAAGTAAGAAAGATTTAAGCAGTAAACAAAAAACAAAGCTCAAAAAAAAAAAAAAAAAAAAAAAAAAAAAAAAAAAAACTAAACAAAGTGCTTAAGTTAAAGAAAACAAAATCAATTTAGGCAAAGCTTAACAAAAGTATACTACGAATACTAAACTAGAATTAAACATAAACAAAAGGCTTAACAAGTAGGCTTATTAAATAGAACAAAGAAAAGAAAACTTAAAGCAACAATGTAAAATCAAATCAGTTTCAAATATGAGTGTTTATCCCATGCAAATTTTAAATAATTTTTTGCAATACTTGTCAAATGCAGTTAAAACGTCATCACTATGATCAATGGTTTCTTCACCCAGTATAAGTTGCATTTAATAGTAATAGTAATAAAAATAGTGTAGTAACATCTAATGTAAGATGCTCAGGGCGCTTGATATGTGGACTAGGAACTTGATCAATGACTTTCTTCGCCCCTAAGGGTCCCTTTGTCTGTGCTACCCGATAACTCGGTACCAGCAACTCTCGTCGTCTACCACAGGGGCTGTCTGTTCCAGTACACCGGGGTCTGCCCCCTACTCGTCTCGAAGGATGTACTGGGTTCTTTATAGTGCACCAGCGGTTTTGTCATCTACGAGTTTGATGCGAGCACCCAAAAACGAGTACGAGTAAGTACGAGCGCACCGAGTTGGCTCGTACCTAACTCGTATCTAATTCGGTACAAACTTGTTACGCTCGTGATAATCTCGTAGTTAACTCGGTGCTGTGCTCGGCATAATTCCTACATAACTCGTAACCAACTCCATAAATTCGTACCTCACTCGTAGCTAACACGTAATAAGCTCGTATAGGTCCTTTCCAAAGATCACGAGTTTTAACTCGTAGAAATCGTACGACTCTTAGGTGAAATAAACCTAGGTGGGAGAGGGGCTAGTTGCATTTAATAGTAATAGTAATAAAAATAGTGTAGTTTTATATTGCACATATATCCATCTAATGTAAGATGCTCAGGGCGCTTGATATATGGACTAGGAACTCGATCAATGACTTTCTTCGCCCCTAAGAGTCCCTTTGTCTGTGCTACCCGATAACTCGGTACCAGCAACTCTCGTCGTCTACCACAGGGGCTGTCTGTTCCAGTACACCGGGGTCTGCCCCCTACTCGTCTCGAAGGATGTACTGGGTTCTTTATAGTGCACACGAGCCATTGTATACACTGGGTCTACGGTTTATAGTCCTTATCCGAGAAGACTTGTTCTACCACCAGAACCGTAGGCGAGCGTGCCGTTCGAACCAGCGCCGATATTTTGGCTATAGCTTGCGGCGCCCCTGCTAAGTGCTCGACCATTCGACTTGCATTTTCTTGTTAATATTTGAATCAGTAAGTTTTTCCCATGTTGCAGACTCAGAACAAGATCTTTTATCAAATTTAATAATGTGGACTCCCTAATAACATCAAATGATATGCAAATAAATAAAAAGTGTCTGACATCTTAGATCTCACCAGTTTTGCACAGGGTACAATGGCCAGATATTTCTTTTGACCATTTACAGGTCCTGCCATCTAGGGGTAGAGTATTTGACTTTATTTTAAAGTTTAAACTTTCCCCTAAAAATTTTTTTTTATCTATGAGATACTTTTCAAGGCTTCGGGTGGATTTTAATTTTAAATAATCTTCTAGTGATATCTTTTGTATGTAAAGTCTGCAATATAGGTTTCAATGGTTCTAATTGAAAACTTATTAAAAGTAAGATTATTAAAATAAATAAAAATGTTCGAACAAGTTGAAATCATGACACTTTTCTGATGTACTGTATCCTTACATAAATTACAGTATGCATGCAAACAACTACAAGAAATGTCATACAAATCAAATCAAAAACTGGCCAGCAAGCCTTTGAAATACTACAACCCTCTACAAACCACCATCAACATACCTTGCAGGGAATTAGGACCAACTGGGCCACGAACAGAGCATAGATAGCAATATCACCAATGCAAGGAACATTTAATGATGTACATGCAGGTTATGCAAATGACCTATAATACTATTAAACAGTCTTGTACTTGTCTAGAATGGTTAGTATATTGCATATGGTGTATGTAAGGAGTTTGGTCTCAACGGGGTCTCAAAATCAATGATGGCAGAACAGAAATGATGGTCTGGAATTGGAAAGAAGAAACTGACTATCCAAATAAATGTAATTAATAGTATTAATTTAATACCAAATCCTTCAAATACCAGGAATCTTAATGGTGTACAATGACGTACACATCGGTGATCTAGAAATTATAAAAAAGAACAGTGTCAACTAAAGCAGCATTTGCTGATAACAAGAACCTTTTGACAAATCGAAAAATCACTCTTTCTACAAGAATCCAATTCCCCAATGGACTTTTAAGAAGAAGATTAACATACGCATGCTATTCATGGAGACCCACACAGCCAGAAATTACCAAGATCTCAACAGTCTATAACAGATCCTCCGAAGTATGATCTCTGGAACGGTTGAAAAACGCGTGAATCCACGAAATGAACAAATAACATAAAAAACAATAAGCAAAACAAAGACGTGAGACCGAAAGTGGTGAGAAACAAAATCTGAAGATGCTACACGATCAGAAGGATCAGACTTTTTAAGCAAACAATACCTATCAAAAGTTCTAGAAAAACATCAAAGACAATGGATTGCCCACTGCATTGGGAGAAACGACGATGATTCATGCAAAATGTTTACCTTCAACAGTACAAAGAACATACTAAAAAGAAGAAATATACAGTTTATCTTTAAATAGAGCTGCACACCATCATATGTTGTGCATTAGGCCCATTAGGTATACTTAATCCGATAGAAGTGTGCAACCCTGCCCATGATGGGCTCCAGGATCCTTCTGACTGACCCGGGAGGAGAGTATGCAAGGGTCCCGTCTTGGGTTGCAGGTTAATTAAACTATGGAAAAAAAAAAAAAAAA